>NW_027185229.1:3882500-3900000 GCF_022577435.1 Embiotoca jacksoni | reverse complement strand
GTGCTGTCCACTGAGCAGCCGTCAGAGATGAATCCCCTCACCTTAGCAGTAGTTATCAACTATATTTCCATCCACCTGTTTCCACACACAAAGCAACTGAATGAAAACTCCAGAAAAGATGGAAATATTGCCAAAAAAGGAAAAGAGATGAGTTTTTAAGCTTTGCTGAGGTGGAAAAATGTAATAACATTCATTGAAACAGAAATCAAGCCAGTACCACGGCAAAGCATGAAATAGACGTTCGTCCGTACAGCACAACGTGAGATAGCCACGCTTTGGGCTGTCGTACGCGCGGGAATTACATGTTTTGTGTGAAATGTACGCGAACATAAATGTCATGTGCGAAGTAGTTGCAGACTGCCATGTGGGACGATGAGGTTCAAAATCAGGAGGTGACAAACTTTTTCTTGAGTTGTTGGTTTCCTGATGCCAAACGTGCTTATCTAGTAACCCCAACCACGTGGTTTTGGAAAAAGTTCCATTTTCCTGTAAAAGCATTTAGTAGGTTTCCTCTTCGTCCACTACAGGAAAATGTGTAACTTACACGCCTAGACGGCTATCTCACGTTTTGCTGTATGGGCAGGCATGTCAGTTTCACACTTTGCAGTGATACCGGGTTGCAGAAATAGGATGAAATCAAAAGCAGTAGAAAAAAAACCCATCTCATCTGGATGGGAAATATTCCTTAAAAAAAAACATAAACCCCTTATTTCCATCATGTTTTCTAAGATTTGAGGGAAGACTAGCATTTACTAATTGCATAATCTCATTGTGTCCTCTTCTTCCTCGGTGGTTTAATGGGAGTGGACTGGAGGACTGGAGCAACAACAGTTTATCTGAGGCGTCGTACTCCCAATATTCACATAAGACTAGTGGACCAAAATGCACAATAATTAGCATTTTCCTTTGCTGTTTTCTTCTGAAAATTTATTTAAAATTTGCACCAAAGCTGGATAGAAGAATGGCTAGTGATGGAAGAAAGAGATTATTCTTCCCCTTCTCCCTTTCAAGTTTTTTTCAAGACCATATAGTGAAGTCTGTGTCTCTGCACTCTGGATTAAACCTTTGACCAAAATTGCAGCAATTATACGTTGAGTAAAAAAAGCTCAGGAAATAGTCTGGGGTAATTGTAATATAACACCAAATATACAACGTAATTACTCATAACACCACATTAAATGCAAGCAATGAAAGCACACCCTTTGTGCGATTCGCCTTATGAGACATTTAGCTTTCATTAGACATTACATCATCGTTATGTAAGTACGTACACATCATTTGTATTTGGAAAGGCTTCATCATTCCAGTTATGAGATGCTGCGTTAGACTCCTTCCATCTGTGCAGGAACAGAAAGGTTACTGTTCAATGTACAGTAAATGCCATTCGAGATAAGCCTCATTATCAGAATATATATGCGCATGCAAGTGTGATTCAACTACAGAACACATTTTTATGGAACCGAGCATGTGAAACAACAACAAACATCTAAACAACTAAGGACCTTTGCAGATATCACAAAAAAAAATTGCTGCCTTTTTTCATTTTCTTTATTTTTCAGCAATATTTCTTAAATCATAACTTATGTTGAAAACTAAATTGAAACTATCAAAGGTATAGCGCACTACAAGGCCCAACTCAAAGGGTCCCACAACTAGCATGACAAAAAGCAACATGTTTTCGAACAACACTACTTCTTGCCCTCATCCTGGTGACAACAGGGGGACAAATCTCCTTTCAAAATAAGAGTTGAAAATCAAACATGTTAAAATACCAGGTGCAGTTAGCTTTTGGCTCAGCAAGCATAAATTATGTATCCTTAGCGACCAATAAAAAATCCTAAATGACATAAAAGTCCCTCGTTAAAAACGTAATTGAGTAAACACTTTTTAACCAACATAAAAATCAAGAAATCATATGCAATCAATTATTCTGTATGAGTAGTTTGGTGTAATTTGTTTTAGGTGCAGTTTGTATACACAAATAGAGATCTCATAATTTTTAGCTGTTTTTTTTCATACACTTTCTCTTACTTTGCTGAGAAATGAAGCATGTGTGACCTCTAATCTCCACGGTGTGTATGTGCATCCCACTGAAAGACTCCACTTCACCATTTCCTTTTAAGCAGCGGCACTAATGCCTAAAAATGTACAGCACATACACACAGAGCTCAGCACATAAACTCACACACAAAACATCGACCTCAGCGCTCCACCTCCAGAATGTGTGTGTGTGTGTGTGTGTGTGTGTGTGTGTGTGTGTGTGTGTGTGTGTGTGTACCTAGTGTGCGTGCAGGTAGAACCATCTGTGATGTAGATCACAGCCAGATGTCCCAGGCTCCGCCACCAGCCAGATCACCTTACCTAAATACTTTACCATGTGAGGGAATCATTTAGCCATATTAATTGATGGTAAACTTGCCCTGGAACGAAGGCCTCCAGACTCCAGTAGACACACACACACACACACACACACACACACAAACACACAAGTCCTGCATCACAGGTGGGTTCCTTCACTCACAGGAGCAGCGAGTGGGTAACCGGTGGTAACCGGACTCTGATCAAAAGGAAGATTGACATAAATAAAGAGCCTGCAGGAATGCATTGTGCAAACAAAATATGAGCTGGGCCCCAAAACATTCCCTGGAGGGGAGGGAGGGGGAGGGGGACAGAGAAGGGGGGCAGCTGAGTAGCTCTCTTTTTTTTTTCTTTTTTTTTCTTCCCTCTCCTGACTCTCCTGTCTTTCATTTCCAGACATGTGTCTCAGTATTCAGAGGCAGATTAAAAGCAAGAGCTGACCAGGTGACAGCAATGAGGGGAAAAGAGAAGAAGGCTACAGAGGATGGTGGATCTGATAGATGTTCATTCTTTGGCAGCAGAGGGCCCATCATATTTTAACTGGAGAGATTAAAACACGTACTTCAGGGCACGGCAGACTGGGTTTCGCCCCTCTGGTGACAGTCTAATGTTCTGCCACCTATTGTTGTCACTTCTAAACAGGACCAAACCTTCTTTAGCAGGGGAGTGATACTTAATCCCCACTGACTGAACCTTTGATATGGTAGCCTTCACCCATGGGCCTCTTAAGGTTTGTGTACAATAAGACACAGAGTGACACACACGTATGTGCACCCACAACAAGGAACCTGTCTGGGGAACTTCCATGTAGCTTCTGGTGTCTGTTTGTCTCCATGTAAGGCTTTAAGTCTGGAGGGGAAAACAAAGTGGCATGGCCCACGTAGATGTACACACACACACACACACACACACACACACACACACGGCCATAACACTACCATAAGAGGAGTTTACAGCTGGCATGCCGGGTCACTTCCACCAGCTCTGGGACATTTTTAGTTTTTCTTTCCAAAACAGAAGCGGAGACTGTAGTACGAAGAAAGAGCGTTGCTAAAATCAGCTACTGATGCACACAAACAGAGACTCCCCCCTCCAAACTCACAAAAAAAAACTTTGTGGAAGTATTCTCTTCTGGGCCTATGTCATAAGATAAGGACAAACTTCTTGGTTTATTGCTATGTGCATGTAGTCTTTCGCAATTTTTCTGTTTGCCTCCAAATCCCAGAGCATACAGGCCCAACTGGTGAGGAGAAGAGAGACATAATGGAAGGAGAAAATGCATAAAAGGCTAAACAACTATAGAGAGATCACATCTCTCCTGGTGACAGGTTGCAACCTCAGCTCTGTGGGGAGAACGCACTCTTGTTCATGAGTGCCACAGAGACCTTGCGCTCTCAGCAGGGACCGTTTGCCCTGAAGTTTAGCTGTATGTTTGTGTTTTGGGGGGATTTGTATGTATGATGTATGTATGCCCCACAGCAAGGTATACCATCCCCTCCAGGTAAAGGTGACACTCCGCCTCAGGTGGGGTGAGGTCGTCGAGCGGCGAGGGGGGGGAGAGAGAGCAGATCCCGCTAGCTATGCTCTGGGAGGATCCACAGGGTGCTTCTATTCCCATGGAAACTAAGGAGGCAGAGGACAGGTGAGGAAAAGAAGAGGAAAAGATGTGAGGAGAGGAGAGGAGGTGGAGCGGGAGTCCTCCTTCGTTCCCTCCGTGCAGGCCGATCATGGAAGAAGAAAAACAACTTTGATAGAGAAAGAGAACGCAACAGGCAGGAAAGAAAAACAGGGAAAAGGTAAATCTAATTACATGGGGCAGATATGGCATCAATGTTGGTTAACGCTGAGACAATAAACACCGCTCCCATGCAACCACGCTGTGTCTGAGTGTGTGTGTGTGTGTGCGTGTACGTGTGCGTCTGGTGTTTTCATGTGAGTGATAGGGAGCAGAGGAGGGCAGCGGGGGAAAGACGAGCCCGTGTTTGTTTGTACATGGCTGTTTCTCAGGCCCTTGACACGGGCATACCAGAGACCCCCCTCCCCCTCCACACACACACACACACACACACACACACACACACACACACACACACACACACATGTACACATCGATATTTCATAACCATCGAAGGTCAGGTCCCAGCACACACCCTGTGGCTGACTTAAGTCCTGACTGTGGCCCCAAACAGGCCCGCATATATTGCAGTAAAGCTCTGGAACTTCACAGAGGCAACACACACTAATACAAGCCCTTATTTCTTGAATTACTTTTACTCGCGGCATTTGTAGTCGGCATTGACAGAGAGAAATCACAGAGATGTATCCCGCCAACGTGCCTTGATGTGCAGCAAAGAGCATCAGTGGAGAAGGTCTGAGGGGTTTTTAATTGATGCTACACTGTGTATGCTGGAATTACCCAGCTTAAGTAAGAAAAGGAGTTAATGCTGTCTTCACATATTAATTAACATTGCTTTGAAACATGACATTTTCCGTGCGTGCCCACTATGCCTGCACAATCCTGCGTGTCGTCTCTTTCTCTCCGGCTCGCTCATTCCTCCCCCTTGAATGCCGTGGATGCGTTCACAGCCGGTCTTACTCAATAACACCTTTCTGCTTTGTGAGTGTGAGCATGTGTGAATGCGTGTGTGTGTGTGTGTGTGTGCGCGCGTGCGTGCTTGTGTGTGTGTCTGATATGGGGACCTCCAGTCTAACCTAAACACTTGTGAGAGCAGCTTTTTATACTCCCGGACATTCAAAACAAACTGCCGCCTCAGCCGCTATCTGTCTCTGTAGACGAATGAGACGTTTTTAAAAGGTGCTTTTGCCTCATAGCAGATATTCAGTGCCTCAGTAACTTGGTGATCTAGTCTAGCGCGCACACACACACACACACATAGTCCACCCACCCCTGGTACCCCATCAGGGAGGTCAGAATAAGGAGGGGGAGGTGGGTAACATGCCGTTGTATTAGTGCACTTTTACCGTGGATGAAGAATGGCCATAAAAGGTAAAACCATCCTACTCGGACCTGCTTACTGTAAACAAGCAGAGAGGAAAGTGGAGCGGGTGAGAGATGCCGTCTGGAGAGGTGCAGAAAATGAAGAAAGCACCAAGAACGAGGAGGAGAGGGAGGGCGAGGAGCGGCGGAGGCCAGAGTTTGATAGTTTGTTCACTTAGAGGTGAAGATTTAAGTAGTTAAAGAGGCCACATTTTTTTAATATACCAATTAATTCATCATTTTTCTGCTGTATTTTTCTGCATTTTTCTGCTATTTCACACCACACCACTAATCTACAGTTTAAGTAGAAATAAGATTTCCTCAGTTTGTCACAGAAATTTGTTTCAAAACAAGAAAAGCATTACAGAAATCATTGACAGCATCCATATGGATTATTTTATATTTTATATTGAATTTGCTGTTTCTTTACTTCTCAAAATATTTTTATATTTATATTTTATATTTTTTCTATTCATGCACAGTGAGACATTTTTCTACCCAGGCACCAATGTTTAATGCTTAGCTCTTATTTTTCTCGTTCAAAGCAATTAAAAAAAAAAACTATACACACATATCAATAAACCTATATTCTTTTCACCTGAAGAGAAGCACCTTGAATTGTGTTTGAATAGTGCTGCATAAATAAACTCGGCTCGCCTCAATTATCAGGTTGATAGAAGTTCAGAGATCAGGGATGATGTATGCTTGTGTGACGAGTTACTCGCTATAACCATATCTTTATTTGTATTTCTTCACTCTACACGGGTGCATATGATTGAATGAAGTTCTAATTATTGTTTCATACATACAACTGTGCACGATTCGAAGGATGAGGACTAGAGATTCATATAAGTCAACCTCTGCCCAGTATGTAACAACTTAAAGAATACTTAAAAAAAAAAAAATCAGACCTTCATTATCCAGCACTTAAATCAGAGTAAAAACAAATTAAATAGACAACCTTGCCTGCTATTCCAGATGTGTAAGAAATGTAAACAGCCATTGCAGTTTTTGATCACTTGTATTACAGCAGATTCTTATACATAAAATATATATATTTGTGTATAAACTGTAAAGTTAACCATGAAGTTCTGTGATTTCTCATTTCAATACAAAGACTGACTTCATTCTGCAACATGCATCACTGCACTGTCTTTCTTTTTCTACACTGTAGAAGGTCGTAACCAGAAACGCAGGATCCTTCCTCACAGTATGTTTTTACTTACACTGAGACAGACAGGTTGACTCAGGTTGAGGTGGATTGTGGGATAATGTGTGGCTTTGTTCGCGCAAGTCTTCTTATCCTAATTCATTTCACAGGCCCATTTCCACCAATTCCCCCTCTTTCAAGGTGATATATACAAATGAATAGATAAAAAGATAAATAAATAACTCCCACTTCTAATCGAGGAATTGCATTGACCAAAAGCATTAAATTTTAGACGAGTAATTGCTTTCAGGCTGTTTTTTTTTTTTTTTTTTACTTGTGAAAGGACAGAGACAAGATATTTGTATATGCACACACACGCACACATGCACAAACACACACACAGGTTGGTTAGGGGCAACGTAACAATTCAAAGTGGAAAAACATGAGTCTGGCTGTTGAGCGTGAAAAAAGATGTCTTTAAATGAATAGAGTAAACCACAGCAAATGAAGAGATGCATCAAGGTGGAGGAGGATGAATGAGAGATGAATGAAAGCAGAAGGGTGAAACAGGACCGGGCTGATTTGCGTAATCCCATTGTGGAAATTGACTTTTAAATGCAATATTCAATTTTCACACTCCTGGAAGTGAGAGTGAGAGAGAGCGGGTGGGAGGGAGCCGGGCTTTTTTGGTTAATAATAATAACAAAATAATGTACTTGAGACATAAAAGCAAATAGAAAATTTAGAACAGGCAAGCTTTGGCAAGGCAGAGACACATTTCTGCAGCGCGCAAACAAAGTGCGACAGCCTTCGCTAACAAGGCTGAGAGAATTCGTTACACCTTGGCCTTTCAGGTTTCGCAGTCAGAGCACAAAAAACACTCAAATGATGGATTTCAAATGGGAGCACAATAGTCACCATACATATGCAGACGGCATGATGGGATTTAACCATTTCATCGTGTGGTTGTTGTGCATGTTTTGCTGGCCATCTGAAGCTAAAGCTCTGCCAACATCACCAAACAGGAAGGTGTGTAGAATCAGTCTGATGTGAAGGATCGGGCCGAGCGCTCTCCAAGCTGACCAATAATTGCTTATAAAACATAACCACCTACTGAAAGTTAAACAGAATCACTCTCAAATTACTAATGTGCCTTTCTAAACATGCAGTGAGCAGTGATTGTTGTTTAGATAGTGCATGTGGAGAACAGGATAAGTCCTGCAGCTGAATAGTTAATATTTATAATTCCAATAACTCAGTTTGATGCTTCAGCAACACTTTGAGTAAAGTTTTTTTGTGTGCATTTGCATACAAAAATGTAGATATATATCTATCGAATGAAAGCCCTCAGTGAGCTATTTCTACTGCCAAAATGACAAAAATTGATTCTTAATCAGTTTCAAGTTATTGCTCAAAAACCAAAGAGCTTCATGCTGAACACACCAGTTGCTTTCTTTTTTTGCATTGAGAAATACATTGTAGGTAAAGCTTTGGGATAAAACATGAGTCGAAAATGGCTGACACCACATTGAAGCGAGGTAAGTCAGCCATTTAAAAAGAAAAACGTTTTTTAACTGCTATAAAGAAGTGTTACTGAGAATATTTCAAAATGGGGAAGATCCAGAATTCAACATCAATGTTCAGGTCATTCGCCCCAAATATTTTTCCTCAGACAACTCACAGCATCAGTCAACAATAAAAATCGACAAAATATAAAATTTACTGAACCTCTTCAAAAACAATTCCCAGAAAAACTGACAGCAGTGAATCAGTTTTGTTTTTTTCTCAACACATGCAGTGCAAAAGCGAAACAAAACCCCAAAACATCTCCATGACTGCTCAGCAACAAACAAGTAACACAACAAATCAGTGAATGAACCGTGTGTATAACGATCAATGAGTGATGACTGGCACATGGAAATCAAAATGTGTTAGTTTGAAATCTGTATATTGAAGGGTACATTTCCATTAAACATTTTTTTCTTTGACTTTGGTCATAGATGGGAGGCTGGTTAAGTGTCCTTGTCACTTTACCAGGCTGTAAAAAAAGAAAAACAAATAACATTGATAGACCTTGTGAGTCTGTTTATATTCATATTTGATTTTCTAAGATTTTACTGAGGAGTTCTCAGAGTTTTTCATGTTTGTAATTAATTTTGGGAACACAAAAACCAGGTTCTAAAAATAGAAAAATCGGAAATACTCTGCGTTCTGCCAAGAAACCTGCAGCACTTAAAGCAGCAGCATCCTGAGCTGCTGGCAGCTCCTCCAGTTTGGTCGGGTCTTCTGTTTGGTCAGGGCGTCTATTCACTGGAGAGGGGATCTGGAGTAGATAATATTAACCCCTGGCTTTGTGCTCTTCAGGTTAATCTCTGCTGTCAGGGAAAAGAGAAGTAGGTTCATATTTAGTTCTGTCAAACGGGGAAGTTGCCGAGGCCGGCAGCATGAGTGCGGTGTCACGGGACAAGAAATTGGCTATGACTAAATTTAGGAGAAGGTAATTACCTCATTAGATTCTGGGTATCATCACTATCCAATGAAATTCAGGTCTCTCCAAGTATGGTGATTCTGATGTTTTCAATATACTCCAAGGATTACATGTGCTTTCATGTCCAAAAGAAAATTCCACCACTTCTTAGGCTTCGCGCAAATCCTTTCAAAACACAACCTTGTATCACAAAAATGCGTTATCATTAAGTCTAAAACAAGCCTGTTTCCTTTGTTCCTGAAAACATGATGTGCACGGGTACTCACTAGATGCTGCTAAAAGTACTTACTGTGGTGTTGAGCCTGTTTCACATAAACACAGCCTCAAACTCTGAAGTGCAGCATCTTTTCTGAGGAACAGTAATTTGATCGGTGAGATCGATGTTGTCAAGGAATTTACATTCCTCCTTTTCGCCTTTAAGAACTGATTATTCAGATACAACAAGCACGTGACCATTAGTGTCTCTTCAGACAAAAATTGTAGCATGAAGTACTTTAATATTTCTGCACCAAATATTTCACCACGTTGAAATCCTCAGCATTGCACAAAATTATTTTTCTTAAAGAAAAACATTTGATTTAATAGTTTTCATTCAGCCGAAATGTTCCATCATGGATTTATTTTATTTATTTCACTTCATTAATCCCCGAGGGGAAATTCCTTTGCTACAGCAGGGGGGCCTTTAGGGGGGAGCTGCTGCAACAGGCTGCCACTCGCGAGGTGCAAGGTAACCTGACGTGCATGTTTTTGGATGATGGGAGGAAGCCGGAGAACCCGGAGAGAACCCACGCAAGCACAGGGAGAACATGCAAAATCCGCACAGAAAGGCCCAGGACCGGATTCGAACCCGGAACCTTTTTGCTGTAAGGCGACAATGCTAACCACTGCACCACCGTGCCTCTCAAAATCCAATCTGTGCCTCAAGGGCATGTTGTCACTTCAATCTTGACAGTAATGGATATTAAAGTGTGCTTTACTGCTGGGTGTATTTTATGCATTCTCAAAGTTAATTAGATGTTCTTTGAAATTAAAAGGTGTATCTCTGAGCAAAAACTGTTTTGAAACAAATGTAATGGAATCGATGGGCTGCCGAGAGATGTAGCCGTAGAGTTAACACTTAAACACAGGTGCGCACAAGGCATCAGTCACACCACACACACACACACACACACAAACACACACACACACACACACACACACACACACAGGTCCCGTAGCTCGAGCTGTAATCAGCGTGTTTATATGGAGTGTCGAGAAAAACCTGGGGAGCTCTGACAAAAAGTAGAAATGAGGAATGCTAAGACAACGCGCTAAATGGCCTCGACCTCATCGTACACCTCCAAACTACACACACACACACACACACACACAGAGTTGTCCAGCCCCAGTCACTGACGAGGACTGATAGACCGAACGGAGATGAGGACAGAGGAGTCAAACAAAGACATGAAATATGAGGACGGGAGGAAACAGAGAGCCAAAATAAGAGAGGAGGAAGCAGAGGGATGGAGCACAGGATGAAGATGACAGATATTAAAACAGCCAGAACACATTGAGAGAGCTTTCCCTTCCTGAGAGCTAATATACAGAGATTAGTGGGGGGTGGGAGACGGAGAATGACTTTCTTAAAACCTGGAATAAAAAAAAAAAAAAAAGAAATCTTAGAGCTGCTTAGAAAATAGCAACTTCTTTCAACCCTAAATCTGCCTTATCAGTTAGTCTTTCCTCTCTGCTCTCATTCAACATTTCAAAACCAATTTCTTAAAAAAGCATTCAACAATGATTTACCTGAGTTTATATCAGGACGATACTGCTGCGATTAAAATCTGCAAAAATATAAATCATAGCAGTAAAATCCCTTTTTAAGGTGTGAAAATAAGGCCTCTCTCATCCCACCTCGAGGCAACAAATAAAGGTGTAATTGATGTGCAGCGATTTGCCAGTTAGATGTTGTTTTATGTCTTAGCAGGACGTTCGTGGCAGTGTGAGTGTCATGCACTATTCTCACCGGTTGTGTAAGCCGTGTGGGGGACACGAGGTAAAATTTGAGACAAGCTGAAAGCGTATCTTTTTTTTCCCACTGTCTAGCTCGCTGCACACTGACACACACACATTCAAGAAAAACACATACCCCGGCCTCCTCTAGTATGTGTGGGTGGGGGAAACTAATATTTCTCTTGAGAGAGATTGATGTGATCTGTTCAGCACTTCATTGTTTGAGGACGATTTGAGCGAACAGCCTGTTCTCAGCAGACCTGGCCGTCTCTGTGTGTGTGTGTGTGTGTGTGTGTGTGTGTGTGTGTGTGTGTGTGTGTGTGTGTGTGTGTGTGTGTGTGTGTGTGTGTGTGTACGGGGGGGAGAGAGTGTGTGTGAGTCAACAGCAGACCGTGAGCATTAAGGAAAGAAATTGCTCTATTATTTTAGCGACTGCAACAAATCAGCCGTTTCACCTTTGTCCCTCTCAATTGTTGGAGCGAACATGGACAAACTGAGCCGGCACACGCGGGACTGTCTGCTTGTTCGTGCACTGCATAAGCCCAGCCAAGTGAATAGGCCCCTTTCACATCCACAGATAAAGGGATGAAGGCTAATAAAACGTGTATACTTTATTCCTGGGTACACTTGGGCTGTCCTTTCATGCTATTCACCGAGGCGACCCCTGACGAAATCAGCAACATGCTCGCACTCACAATGAATTATCAATCCGATGGCCTAAATACAGTTGAGAAACTTCACTCGAAGTGCTCCTTGAAGTGTTTATTAAAATCGCTGCCATTTTTTAATCATAACAGACATCCACGTTCGGATCGAAAATGGGCCACTTATCCAAGCAAAGGTTGGAGAACCTTGTCATTGCAGCAGGCCATGCAATAATGCCGTACTATTCATCTTTGTCTCCGTGTCGCCTCTTTGTGGTCTTCTGGTCAATCAGGTTGCAGCACCGTTGCAATTCAAAAACTCTAAAAAGCTAAAACCGGTCTTTGCTCTATATTCCGTCCACACTCATATATGTAGTTAAGAAATTGAAGGAATCCATTAAGATGCTCACATACTTGGCCAATAAGTCTGACTGACAGTAGATGATGCTTCTTCAAACACATGTTGCTACAGAGAAGCTACAAATTCAAAAACATCTTCAATCCAACAACACAGAAGCTCGATATGATCACTCCGCTTTAAAAGAGGACACCCAAGATTAGTGTCACCAATTCAGTATTTGACCAAATGTGAAATATGGTCACAACCTCCCTTTCTGTTTCTGAGTTATGGCATTTATAGGCATAAAAGTGTTTTTGCCAAACATAATGACATGACTGTGAAATTGACCTTTTGACCTTTTAGCTATAAAATGTCATGACTTCATCACCTGTTGGACATTTGTGGGAAATTTTGTCAAAATCATGACAGTATAATGATGTAGAATTTATTATGACTTCTGGACACAAACGTGTCTACAGTGGCCTTGACCTTTGACCACAAATATCTAATCAACTCCTCCTTGAGTCCAAGTGAATTTTTGTGCCAAATTTTAAGAGATTCACTTGAGATGCTCATGACATATCGCATTCATGAGAATGGGACAAATATGGATGGGAAAGATATGACATTACAGTGACCGTGAAAATCTGAGCAGCTTATCATCGGGGCCGAGTGAACGCTTGTGACGAATTCCCTCCAGGACTTCCTGAGATATCGTGTTCACGAGAATGGGACGTTCAAACGTACGAACAAACAGACAACCGAAAAACATAATGCATGTGCTACAGCATAAAAAGGACAATTTACACACACAGACAAAGCAAAGAGGAAAATACAATGAGTAAGTACAGTAAGTTCAACAACAATCAGTTAAAGAGGGGGGAGGAGGGGTGGAAAATAAAAGACTACATTAGGTTGGTTATTCCTTTTGTTTTTCCCTTTATGTCCTCTTTTGATGAGACAAACAAAACTGTCTTTGTCTTTTATTTCATCGTTGCTCATTGTGTTTGATCCCAGCGGCACGGCAGTCGCTCCACGGGATCGGACAACACTGTAAAGATTTACTAATGAACAACAAACAATACAAGAGACTGCTGTTGTTCCTACAAATCAATAACCAAGTGAACCGACGCGTGAGCGGAATAAAACGCTTTTTTTTAAGGTGGTATCCAAATAAGGGAAGCAAATGTGGCGAATACCTCCTTGGCTGGAGTTTGTTTGTGATAAATCAGGAAGTCTATATTTCTCTGTAAAGTCGTCATTCAGAAAAACTGGTTAGTGATTCATTTTTTATTTTTATTTTATATGCCTACTGTCAAACTCTAATGAATCTGTGATGTATGTTTAAACTTGTCGCTGCTGTTTATGTGTGTTATTATTGATATAATAAGCTCATAACACTATTTTGAAAGTCAGACTTAAATAAAAATGCATGATTCTCGGCTCTACTCTCTGTAAGTACTTCACATCCTGAGCCGAAGGTGCAAAAGAAACTTCATTTATCTGCTCTAAATGGAACTGACATCAGATTTGTTAGCACTTTGAAAGAATTTTAAAATGTGACGTGCCACTTTGCGTCAGCGTCTCGGCGAGGTGTGTTTATGATGCCTCGTAACGCCTTCGTGAGCCGCTCTTCAGGCGAAGTGTTGGTACTTTGTTCTTTTTTTCTTCCGACGCGTCTCGGTAATGAGAAGCGTCAGGTTCCATCAAGCAGAAGAGGACAGGTCCACATTACAGATGCATACATCACTGCTCTCATTTCAATGTAATAACACCTGTCAGGCCTGATGAGGGGGGAGCCATGATGGCTTAGTCTGGGAGCAACTGATACACTCATCCATAGGTGCCGATACACATGTGAATATGCGCACACAAATAAATCAAATCAACAAAACACATGTAACGCTGAAGAGCAAGCCTACATCTTGTGTTTGATCTTATTTACCTGCCGCACAGACGCACATTAGATCAGCTGGGAGGAAATGAGAGCTGTCCGTCTCCATTAGGACGCCAGTCTTCAGTCTGCGATGATGATTGTATTCAGTGTGCGAAGCTCCTTCAGTCCGACTTTTATAATGACACGACCGCGACTGCATTCGACTATTCAACTGTTTTGTCTTTTCATTTGGGGAAATTCTGTGAAAAATGGCCACATGAGATAAAATGTTAAAGATGTGGCTACAACAATGAAATAAGTGTCCAAATATTTGATGGAGAAAAAGATTAGCCAAGATGGTTTTATTACAATTAAAGCCAGAGCTCTCTTACTGCATTTTATTGAGTCCACAAAGACTTCTGGCTTCTTGTTACTGGAGCACAGAGGTTGAGTTAAATAAACGGATATATGGCTGATAAAAGGTTTTTGTCACTTGAACGTGTTGTTTTCGGTCTCTTTTTTTTTTTTACGCTGGGTTCAGGCAGCACAACATTTATTGTCTTTTAAGATGGCCAGTGTGTCATATTTAGGTGTTATAGAGTTATACATTTTTGCCATAATTTGACAAAACTTTGCTGTTTTTCATGGCTTTGAAGACAACACAGTATCTGTGAGGAGGCGCCAGGGACGTACTGCCTGAAACAAGAATGTGAAGAAACAACTGAGGATACCGTGGTTCGAGGCCTCACCAACAACCAGGAGGCTGCTTACCTGAAGGTGGAGGAGCTGGAAACCTGGTTCCAGGCAAACTGGTACAACGAGCTGCTTGCGGACTGCAGGAGGAGACAGTAATGGACCAACACGCCACTCAGGATTGGAAGGACCTTAGTGAAGAGAGAGAAAGAGCTGCTTCAGTTATCTGAGAACCTGACGTGGACTAATCACATTCAGGCTCAGGCAAAAAAAAAACATAGTACACTCAGCTGAGTGCGTCACCAGGACGGTGCCGGACATCTCCAACAGCAGATGCAGCACTGGAGCTACTGATGTTACTTTTACCTGCCCGTCTGCTGTTGTGCCACATAAGTCCTAATGAAGGTTTGACAGACCAGAAGCTTAAATAAAATGATTTACTTCACGGATCTAAGTGTGAAGATGTGTTTTCTACCTCATTTTGCACTCACTGATGGCTCCAGCACCTTAACAAAGACGGTGGTATTCCTCCATCAGCCTCAGAGCTATTAAAATTATCGAGGACCCCACTCGTCCCAGTAACTGCCTGTTCAGCCTGCTGCAATCAGGCAAGTGCTTCTTCAGTCTGATTGGCCAAGACGGAAAGACTCGGGAAGAACCATTATAACACATCAGACCCCTCAACACAGACATGACCACCACACCAATGTTACACACACACCAAACTCAGGACTTCACTGATGAGAATTTCATTCTCTTTTACTGTTCATGTGCTTCCTCGTACCTCCATTCATTTACTTATCCATTAGAATGCATTTTTAAATGCTGATTCATGTTTTTCTCATCCACAGTATGGGTTGTCGATGCTTCAGTTCACTATTGTGTGTGCAGGACAGCGCTTTGGGCTCCTATTGGTCAACATCACGGACATATTGTGAAAGTTCTCACATGATGGGAGAGAAGTAAAAAAAAAAAAAAAAAAAAAAAAATCGGACATCTTTTTGTTGGGATATCATCGTTTGTTATTGTTTCTGACATGAGGAGGCGATCTGTGATCCCGAGGCTTGAATTTCGACCTTTGGTGGACTTCCTGTCCAGATTATCAAACTTCATCTGGGACAGCCCATCAGTTTATATCTGCCAACCAGTGATATGTACTTTTAAACATTTAAGTCACATTTCAAATTGCAACATAACAGTAAGACGAGTCACCACCTCTCGTTTAATGAGGAATAATTTGGTTTCTTTTTAGTGTGTTTCCAACGCTGGAAATAAAGTTTAATGTCTACTTTTTTTTCTTTTTTTTTCCAAACAAGAAAATGTGGTGAAATAAGACTCCGGCAAGTTAAATGGCAAGTTTAATCATGTGGACACATTTCCAGTGCTATTAGCTAGCTCTGCCATGTGTTTAAAAAATCATCAAAGTCAAAATCTACGGAAAAAACTTCGACAAAAATACAACGCGTATACTTCAATATTAAAAAGATCAGATCTTGCTGTGGTGGGTTGAAGTGAGGTAAATGGAATAAAGCCGAGTCGGTTTTTGCTAATGGACTTAGTACTGCGGCACATCGGTTCAAAACAGTCAGTCACCGCTTGATGCTGTCACGGGGTTTAAGCTCTTAACCAGGCTGTATACACCAGGAAAGAAGAAAAAAAAAAAAAAAGACTCCAGCAACCTCAGAAAACAGTCAAATGTGAGCAGAGAAGTAATACATGCACACTCACACCTTCCACACATCAGCATTCACACACACACACACACACACACACACACACACACACACACACACACACACACACACACACACACACACACACACACACACAGCAGAAGCAGTAGAACAAGGCATTACCATAAATTCATTAGAGTGGTTGGGCAGTGTTTATAAACATGTAGAGATGTTGTTTACAATGTCTGACTGGATGGATTACACATCTACACAGACTAGTAAAGGAAACACTCCCAATATACACGCTGTTTACACTGGGAGAGAAGAGGGTGGGTCGGGGGCGGGTGGGAGGAGGGTTTGAGTACATCCCTCCACGAGGTCCTTGAGTGGCATGTTTTACAAAGCGAAATAAACATCCAATAAAATAAACACCACTCGGCCGCGCTCCGCCGCACTTCTGCCATGTTGTGCATCGGGACGGCGCACAGAAGAGACACGCGTGTGCATCGACGCTGCGTGTAGCCAGACGTCACGGCACGCGTGTGTCCACAGGTGTGAGGGGAGAAAGTTTGGACTGGCACATTTATACAAAAAATAAAAACTCATGATTCAAAGTAGCAATTAGGTGGTTATGACAGAAAGGAGGTTTTGTAATAACGCACTAAAAAACAATTGTTCTTTTATCTTTGTGTTATTATTCTGTAAAAAGAATAAATCATTTTGTATTGCTGCATATTGTTTCTTTTTTGGATTCATATTCTCTAATACAAAATGAAAGGTAAAGTTTGGCATTTTCAGATAAACAGTTCAGTAACACACCCGTCAGTTGACCGGAGGACACTCCTTTGGTGTGAAAAGTACACACACATAAGATCAGGGTTGAAGAAGGAGGTCAGGTGACGAAGGCGAGCGGTTAACCAACAGTGACGTCACCCGCTGGTTTGTGAACGGCCGTCATGAAGCTTCGGGTTCGGATGTTGGTTCGGGGCCATCTCGCTAGTTCGGAGAAGTTTGAAGCAGGAAGTGACCATATTTGGACAAGCTGGGAGAGGAGTGAGCGGGGGATCTGACTCGATGTGATTGGAAACCTGATGATACTAAGTCCCACCCACCGATAGCCGTAATCTGACTGCACCCCAAACCTGTCAATCAAACAGACACACCCACAAAAACAAAGCTTTTTGAGATTTTCTAATTCGTGACGGGATTATTTTCAGATGGACCACCAGAAAACTAATAAGAAATATTGACTTTAGCTAACAATACCGAAATAACTTAATAACAG
>NW_027185229.1:3840000-3877500 GCF_022577435.1 Embiotoca jacksoni | reverse complement strand
TTTTTTTTCCTTCCAGTGATGGAAAATAAAAACCATTTAAAATTTGACTCATTTTCAAGGGTGAACAGAATAATTAGGGTTAAACCAGTTTTTGTTACATTAAGCTATTTACATTTTGCCACTGGCTGCATTTCCTTTAGACAAAAAAACCCTGCTATTTGGCACAACTTTCTCAGCTCTGCTAAGGGACAGTGAGATGGAGAGAAAAAGGAGAACAGACAAGCACGGCTAAGAAGCTGTATCTTCTGCTTCCCCCTCTCTCCCCCATGTGGCTTTGAAGATCCAGCGGTTCATGCCTCTACCGGACATTCAGCTGACGATAAACACCTTTGATGCTGACTGCTGTTGGGCTGTAAAGTTCCCACTAAACCCCTACGGTCCGGGTGTTGGGGAACACATCCAAGCCGACCGCCTCAGATCCCCCATGACTTAATTAGTGCTCTCTGATTCTCCGCATTAGTTTACTGTATAGGAACAACTTTTATCCTTAACAGTAATCAGCTTGCCCAGAAGAATAGAGCACAATAAGAAGGCTGTTTGAAGTTTTCTTTGTGTTATCTTGAGCACTTCAACAAAAGCCCAGTGCAGCTTGCCTTAGAGTATAATAATGGGCCAGTAGGCAGCCCAGTTGTTGAAAACCTGCACTGTTGCATATGCCACCTGCAGTTACTGTTCCCCAGACTGAGCATTGAAAAGCAATTGTTTTTATTAGCCCTTAATTATAAAACGAGCGTTCTCGAGCTTATGGGCTCATTAGTTCCTGGAGGATTTGTTGTTTTTCAGGGATAAGTGATCATATTACATATAAAATTGATTTAGCTAAATTATTTAAGAATTTAAGCAGCCTGTCCTGCCGGTCTCATGAAAGTTTCCTCTCTTGATTAAAGCGCTTGTTCCCAAAGGGAATAAATTCAGCCCTTTATCACCGTTTGCCCTCGTCACCCGCTGGAAAAAGATTTTTGTGATGAATTCTTGAGGTGTCATTAATATGCATAATCAAGCAAAGCTGGACAGTAGTTTCTCCTTTTACGTCTATTATCAGGAGATGACCATGACAGACTGCAGAGCTTTTATGAAACCCCTTATATATCTTATCAAATATTCTGCTCCCTCTGATGATCAAGGTGACCGCTAATTTGATGGCAATCATCTTTATATGTCCAAGCAAGTACAATAGTGACATTTACTTGGAGTATCTCGATGCAAGATTGATGCATTTAATGTGAAGAGAAACTTTCGAAACGGCTGGCCTTTCAATAAAACAAGCTGAAATGTTGATTTTTGTACTGAGTGAAATCTTTTATATAAAATTATAAATCACTGAGAATTCTGATGTTGTTTTTTTATTTTCCAATTTTTCCTTTCAGACTTCCTGTCACTCCAGAATAAAGCACGACTAATGGTGATATATTTTTTTTCTTCAAATGTAATAAGCAGTTTTTATTCCAATACGTTTCTTTGGCCCTGACTTCTTGTTACTTCTTGTTTCTTGCTGTCTCTGGTGACAGACCAGCTGGTGGTCGCCGCTATTTATGGTGCAACTGCACCATCTAGTGTCAAGAGGACAAAGTTCTTTTGGCTGTGCAGAGCCGCTGAACTCTACAAAGGATTTTAAGACACAATGAGCTGCAAATTTTCAAAGGAAAAAAAATTAAAAAATCTGTTTTTATTGTATAAGCAATTACGTATTAATTTATCTGGAAATGAGTGCATTTCTTGATTTTTTTTTTTTTTTTTGCTCACTTAAAAGTGCAATTTATAATCCAGATGTAAGCAAATAGTTAATTGGTCTTTTCATAGAGGGACGACAAACAAACATGCAAAATGCCTTGGATATTCATCATCCGTGAGACAAAGTTTTCACATATAAATGTAAATAGATTTATAATTTATGGACCAAGGAATAGGGTCAAAGATTGTGTCTTTAATGAGGTGACTCTAACAGATTCAGATCTGCAATTTTGTGAAAACCTGAAAAATTAGCCCTCTGCAGCTGTCAGACACAAAGGGGAACGTCTGATATTCTCTATTTTATATTAAAAAAAATATATATATATATTTAGATTCCTTAAAATGTAATCACAGAAAAGACCCTCCGCCACCCTTCTTGCCCTGAGCAGAGAACTGAGATATTTGGACTTACATGTTCATGACAACCAGACTTCCACAATAATCGCTGGGCCCTGAAATACAAGAAAATCAAAGGCTGGCATGAATATTCAATATTATTTACAGCATTGTAAGGTCTGGACTTTAGTATGTTAGGTTACCCTAAGATGACTCAAGTTGTGGTTTGGTGCTGCCATTAATGAATCACAAATGAACCCAGAATTTTAGGGCTTTTTCTATCATGTTATCATAAGTGACAGTAACCTACAAAAGACAAATGTGTGGCATCTGAAACCAGCTGTATTTATTTCCTTAAATAATAGATGAAGACATTAATTACACATTAATTCTGAAATTTAAAAAAAAAAACAGCAGGTGACAACAGTGCGGTTGTAATGTAATGTCAAGGGAGCCCAGCCTATTCTGAAAATGCAGAAACCTGTGTGTAAAGTTAGTTTCCTTTATTTATTTTATTTACTGTCTGTAATGTCACATAACTTTTATGTTAATGGCTCTAAAAAAAAAAAAAACATGACCTTCAGTGGTGGATCGTTTCTGTCTGTGTGTCATTGTAGCTCAGAGCCAACAGAGGGAGCCAGAGAGCTCGTTCTGAGATGATCCACTAAAGCAGAAGTGCACTCTGCAACTACCTAATAGCCCTACTGAATACTGTCGGTCTGAGATGGTAATCAAGTTGTTATTGGAGTTCAAAGCTCTGCACATTGAGGTCACAACCACAAAGAGGATAAGATTTCTTTAGATTTCCTCTGAGGGCTGTATGAGCATCTCATCACCTTCCTGTTAGTTTGGTTTCATCTGAAAACAGCACATTTTCTGCTTTTTGTTGAATATAATAAATACATGAAGTCTTGTGAACAAATGAAGACTCAATTCAACTTTAATCTGGGGAGAAATCCAATCAGGCAGTATTGAAATCAGCTGTGGGGGACATGCAGAACTCTTAATGCAGAAACTTGATTAATCTCTGAAGCATGTGTTTACATTTAATGGAGATGCCTCCTAAAGTCATTCTTATTATAGTGACTTGTTTAAAATCAATGTATTTCCTAATGCGAAAACAAGATTTTGAATTCTATTTATTTAACTGCAATCTTGGATATTTTTTATTTTTTTTGATTGAGCAATGTGAGCTCTTTTCTTTCACTTGTACATGAGGCACTGAATATTTGAGTGGAAGAGGATTTTTCACAACAGTCATGTCATAGCATGCGAAGCAGATATAATGATGAACATTAATTACGGTTCCATTTACAGGCTTGATCACGACTGTGGCCTTCAAGGATATCTAAGTGGTACAATATACATGACATTATGTTTATTATGGAGGATACAAACAGGCAAAATTCAGCCTTGAAAAAAATAGCAGAATTGTCACAGGTTACATATGTCTATGAATTGTTATTGTTTGTGGCCATTAGCAAACTGTCACTTTTACAAATCTCTCATTAATTTGGTCTAACCACTTAAACCAAATGTATAATAACCAATGTGGTTGACTTTCCACGGTAAATATTAGCAAATTAAAGTTGCATGTATGTTAATAATGGGCACAGAAAGATGCAAATTATTCATCATCAATGTCCTTTTAGCTTTCCAATCCAAGCAAACAAATTGTTTTGTTTGTTTGTGTAACGGGGTATAATTTGTGAGCTCTATTAGCTTGTTGTCAATTAAAGCAGAGTCTCTGCCTGATGAACCAGCGAAGCTGTCACCGAGGCAGAGAAAGAAGATTGGATTTATTTATCCACTATTTGTGGAGGGAAGGCAACCGTGCACTGAGTGCTGTACGTGCACGCACACTAGGAGCTAAACAACCCATCACCAGACCAGTGGGTACTTTGAGGGGACAATGACAGGAGTGTTTATCTTTTGGACCCAGAAGTCTACTTCCCACAGGGGTATGCCGTGTTGAGGATTTCCATCTTATCTTCTTTGGACACAAAACACCAGGCTGGTACATTTCATAAAACGTTGCTGTGTGGGCATGACTGGTAATTTGCACAAATGCTGCAAAAACATGTGAAAACAAGGTAAGCCACAAGAATTTTTTTCTCACTCCCTAAATTGCCACGTATACGTGTCCCAACAGCAACAGAGAATGCTTCATTTGGAGGCATGCAAAAACAAATTCCAAAACTTCAGTCAGGTCATTCCAACACAAAAAGGACCAGTTTTCTTGGTGCACATTTGAAGGTTTACAGCTCCGTATGGGAAAGAACACAATGCAGACAACAGCAGATCGAGTGATACTGATGATTGCAAATGAAAGCCAGATAGTTTTTTCCTTCCAAATATGGTCCTCTACACGTATTTAGTTCTGATGTTTACTCACTCTAATCTGATGTACTATCATCATCTCTCAAAACAGTTCCTGCAGAAATGCTGCACTTTCATTATGAACCTTCAAAACAAAAGCATCCTTTCTGTAAGCGTCTGTCTCTTAAGTGGAACGTTACTTCTGAGTAATTATAACTCTGCATTGTGCGTGAATGAAAATAAGCAGCTTAAATGCATCAAAATAAAGTCCAACCACCTCATTTCTGTCTTAAACAAAGAACACAAGGTGATACTCAAAACATAATTAGCTTTGGCAGAAGACTACACTGTGTATACTGTACTTTACCTTTATAAAGTGTACAGAATACTTTTCTTGAGCTGGCACAAGTAAATGTATTGTAATGTTTCACACTGAATCTAGGGAAAAGTCATAATGTTTTTTGCCAGTTTTAAGTCAATCTGCTGGGGGAAAAAAAGGAAGTTTGGGTGCAATTGGGAGTTTTACACTTTGATTATTACATTCAATATATATATTTTAATGTTCTTCTTTTATGTAATAACTTTTGTCACACATGACACCTATGCATGTCTGTCCTTCTTGGAAAAATAATAAATAAATTGTGAAGCCCTCTGAGATTAAATTTCTGATTTGAGGTTTTAAATTAATCTGCATTAGAAAAATTCATTTTCAAGCCCAGCAATCATTTCAGCTGTGAATTAAAGAGACTTCAGGGTCGTGTTTTCATGATGCTGGATATGGAAAACTGAGCAGAATATACATTGCTGGATAAATTTGTTGGTAACCTTAACTGCTCATTGAAATCATATTTCATTCCTTCTGAAAAGCAATTGTCTCATGTATATCTGCTGTCTTTGGTATGTATGAAGTAAAGCAAAGAAAGTAAATTACTGCTTATTTTACAAATATATTCTAAAATGGCCCGAACAGATTTGTGGTGCCTCGAGAGAAAGATTATAAATAATTGGATTATAGTGATATTTTAAACCATCTGATTTTTTTAATTAGTATCACACATGGCTATAATCAGTCCATTTAAATGGAAAAATTTGGTCACCACACTGAATGTGGACCAGAGACAGCAAAGCAGAAATATGTCCTTGGAAATCAGCAAAGAAATAATCAACAAGCATGTTAAAAGGTAAATGAAATATGAAAATATTATGAACACGTCCATGGGAATGCCTCCATTGACACGTAAACAAGAGGAAAACGGACCTCAGATTCAATAAAAGCATGTAAGTGTGAAGTGTAAACAAAGAGTCAATGAAAATGACTTAAGAAATACAAACGTAACTTGGAGGTTAAGGTACATCAGTGTCTGATGACACCATTAATCACTTTTTAAAGCAACAGTTGGTTTTGTGGAAGAAGACTGAGGACTCCACTGCAGTAAGAAAAAAGAAAAAATGACTGGAAATCGCTAATATGCATGTTGAAGAGCCACGATGCTTCTAGGAGAAGTTTCATTCAACAGATGAGACAAAACTGGAGCTTTTTGGTGAGTCACAGGTCTATGATCACAGAAAAAGAACACCATATCGGCCGTGATACATGGAGGAGAATATTTTGTATTTTGGGGATCAAAATTGATAAGAAAAAAAAAACAAAATTTTGGGGCGATGGAAGTATTTTGAAAAAAAAAAAAAAGTTTATTAATTTAACAAGCATACAAAACAACAAATCATTTATTTCCAAACTACCAATGCAGTTTCAGTGCAAATCCAAAATATACATTTTCAGCAGGGCATGTTAATCCAAGTTATTCACGTCAGAAACAGCCATTTAAATAGTTCTTTTGATTATCATTTGACAATTGTCCTAGCTGGAGGAAACTCACAGGTGATACCTTCATGAGGTAAAACTGTACACGTCCAAAACCAAGCACTACACAATGAAATATTAAATACATGGAACAAAAAAAACATAAGTACTCAAGCACAACACAAACCAAAGCATCTGTAAACAACATTTGTAAACAAAAAGGAAGTATGTGAGGAAGTATGTGGTTTTAGATATTTGGTTTGTGGATATAATAAATACCCTAGCTGATGTATGATATCCACACAGACAGTATTTGGTGTGAAAGTATCACAAATTGTCAGTTATAAGTTTAAATGTGAAGGACGGGGAAAGTCTGAAGAAGATTTTCCTCCTCTATGAGGCTATAGATAAACATGGAGGCGGATTAACGTTTAAAAAGCTACTTCCTTTATCCTTTTCCTTCACGCAAGAGATCTGACATTCAGTGTTTGCCAGCAAAACAGGCAAATCTCATTCACTTACAGAAAGATGTTAAGACAGGATCGTAGTATTAGCAGGGCACGGCAGTGAAACGGCAACAGGAGCTCAGAGATGGCACTGCAAATTAAATATTTAAAAAAATAAAGCACTGCTTTAAGTGAAGTCTCCTGTTATGGGGGGATGTTGAAGTTTGCTGAGGAGACGGTCCAACATACAGCATCAACCCAGAGTCCGCAGCTTAACAGTGGTTCGTTGTCAGCCGATTGACATGCTATTTTATAGACTGGCCCCAAATTATATTGTTTTTATTCAGGTCGCCGGTCCTTAAATTAAACACTGATATGTTCCATGATTATTTGGAGGTTTTTTTTCTTTTTCTCTTCAGGTGCTACAAGTACGCTGCTACATAAAACTGAACAGTCGTGTAGCAAAAAGAGCATAGACAGACGTCCATTTACAGCTCATGAATTCATAATTCTCAAGAATGGTTCATCTTGAAAAGTCGAAGGGAGTCAAACAAGTCGCTCTTTTGTTTTCCTTTTTCATCGATCCGGTAACTTTGTACTCGATGTGAGCTCTGAACAAATAAATCCACTTTAAACTGTAAGTTCACCCTATTCATAGGTTAGTATGTTAGTACAGGATAGTGCTGATTGATCTGGGTTTTATACACATACTGCTGCTATCAGACGTGTAGTAAACACTGTATTTGTATTAGTCCAAAGTCCAAATATAAATTATATATATATACATATATATACATATATATATGTATATACATATATATATATGAGATATATATATATAAAATTCTATAATTGTGCTATTTCTTCAATGTGGGATTTAAAAAGCACTCAAAGTGTCAGTCAGCACCCAGCTACACAGCGAGAATACAGTACAAGCCTTTAAAACATGACTGTTTTTCTTAATACAGCATATTCAATGTACAGCTCATAACTGTTAACCGTTAAAAACGAAGATGGTTGAATTGTCCATCAAAAAAAATGTCAGATTTACTGTAAACAGCATGAAAAAGCACAGTACCCACTGACTCATCATACCACACTCTGAGCTTCTCACGAGGCTGAAGTTCAAGAAAATACGAGCTCAGAATAGTAGAACGTACGAGATTTAAGGAGTCGGTTATTTTCTGCGTACTTTTGCTACATGTTGTATAATAGCCCACACAAATGTAAAAAAAAAAAAAAGAAGAAGAAAGAAAAAGAGTAAAAAGAATATGTGTGAGTGTGTGTCTGTGCTTTTAACAGTGAAAAGTGAAAGGAAAAGGCATGGTCACAGGTTAAAGGGCAATTCAACACTTCATTACAGGGACTAAAAAAACTTCCCCTGTGCTGTTTCTCTGTGGGTTCAAACTTTCCCTGCGTTACCATATCCACACTACCAGAATATTTAGTTCGCCAAAAAAAGATTTAGTATGTCCTAATACATAGTATGTTAGATGTAGGATGCCAAAAGTACCAGGCTGTCCTACGACATCCGGTCGTATTTTGCAGTATGCAGGCCATCATGCCACTCGAGCTGTTCTGACCCACAATCCTTAGCGGAAGATACGTCACATCGACTGAGCCGGCGAGACAGTTGGTGGCGCTAAAGCTCCACCCGCAAAAAGGAAGAAGGAGGAGAAGAAGACGAAGAAGAAGGAGAGGCATTAAAAGGAAGCCTACTCGTTCCAAACGGCATCCTTTTTCTTTTTACTATAAACGTCACGCTACGGCTCGATAACGGATTTGACAAAGTGGGTCAAAATTCAAGATTCATTTTTATGATGAGGTAGTATGTCCCAACTGTATACATACTACTTGCAACAGCAGATACTTTTTAAGGGTAGCTGTAGGGTTTGTTTTATGGCCACGCCCCAAATCAAAGATGTCCCAGCAGGTGTTCTCAACCAGCTGTCAAAGGCAAAACACCTGCTATGACATCACTGTTTGAGGATACGGCCAAGAAGAGCACTCTGGTCTAATGTTTGAGCCCACACAGAGCAGTGCAGCAGAACTTGGCTGTCCGAAGTGATTCAGTGTTCAATCACACTTTAAAGCTCGTTTTGTTTTGTTTTGTTTGTCTCGTCCGAGCATGGTTTGTACACTCTTTTAAACTCCAACTCTCACATTGTCCGTTTCTCTGTCTACCTAATGCACTCCTCTTCTGACGGGCTTTCCGATTCCTCATTCTCACTGTCGTCTAGTTCGGGAAGATCCCCCCACAGGAGCAGATTCAGACCTGCGGACACACGTGGAGGTGATGTATAAACAAACACGGGACAGATTGCAATTCTAGTTTTGTAAAAGGGGGGGCGCTCATACCGACCTGTCGCATCCAGCCTGTTGAGAGTAGATACGGTGTCGCTGTTGAACATCCAGAAGTGGCCGTTGTTACAGGAGAGCAGGCAGGGTTTACAGGGGGCAACAACATGGTAGCCCACAACATTACCACTGGGAGAGCGGATAAAGAAGAAACGTGAGTCAGCGCTTCACTGGGGGGGCACTTGTGAAAAGTGCCAACTCCACTAGTGGGTGTCTATTATCTAGCGGATGTTTGTTTTTGCCCTGTGTACAACAACAAAAGCCAGGGAACACAAAAGAGGCTCCATAAAGCCTCACTGTAGCACCCAACTCTGCTCTAAGTTCAGACCAGGAATAAATACCAAATTACATTTTAAATACATCTGAATGGAGCTGAAACTACGAGTCAACATTATCATTACAAAATTTATATATTTGGGGATTTTAGACCATTTGTTGGACATGTTAAATTGTAATGGGACATTTTTTATTGTTCTGTATTGTTAAATAAATCCACTTGCCAGTCAAGAAGATAATATTCATATACAATTTAAGTGAAAGTAATCATCATTTGCAGCTTTAAAACTGTACATTACAACAAAAAAACAACTAAAAAAACACAGATGTATAAAAACGACTTGTTTGCTGTGCTAATTGCGGTGGCTGACTATTTCAATAATATTTCACATCAGCAGATGTTTTCCTAAAGCAAATACTGAAAGAGCTTCACTTACCATTTGAGACATGCGATGTCTCTCAGTTTGCATTTGCAGCTTTCAGTAGAGTAACAGCTGGCCACGAAGTCAACAGTCCTGGGGGGGGGGGGGACAGGGACGGGGACGGGGGGGACAAACAGCCATGAAAGGATGGAACTCGCACTAATCTCACATTTTCATTCACATTATAAACATAGATTTGGTAAACCGTTGTGTATTTCTCTTCCCACCGAGAGCTCTTTGACGTTCCTGCAGGTTTGTTAGCTGCACCTCGTCCTGGCAACAACAGACGTAAACAAAGGCTCGCAGCCCCGCTAGCTCAGTTAGCACTCACCTGTTGGGAGGTATGTCAGTCGAAAACAGCTCAACTTCGGTGTCTGCCAGGAGCACCGCCTTCATGCCTCTGGTGCAGAGCAGACTCTCACAAAAGATGCAGTTCACCTGGGTCACACACTTGTTTTTAAAATTAGCGTTGGACGTAGACATTGTTGTTGTTATGCTAAAAAAAAAAAAAAGAGGAGATGAACGAAGTCTTCTCGCGCTTTCTGCCTCCGGACAGGTAACGCAGCAGAAAACAACACCGGCCGGACACTGACGCTGCTCGCTGTCCGTTTTCTTCGGTTTAACAACGACACGTGAACGAGCTGGAGCTCTAACGTCCTGGGACACACGTTAGCCTTCTCCTCGCGATGAAACGGTTAAAGCAGCTAACGTTAGCTTGGGGGAACAAACACGGAAGAATATCAATTTCCGCGAAGCGATCTCTACATACAAAAAGACCTTCAGCTGTACCTTTAATAAATACACAATACCGCCAAATAACTAGCCCGTTTTATACAGCAGGCTCAGCATCCATACAGATGGAGTTAACAGCTAACCGAATAGCTGTCAGTTTTGTTTACAACTTCCTGGTATTTAACGATACTTCCTGAAACTATCTTTAAAAGACCCGACACCTAACTCTGATTGGATACGCTCCATAATAACCGACACTATTGGTCAGCGCTATTGCAACGTCTGAATTCGATTGGTTAGAATTTTTGAGTTCGCTGGCCCTCGTTCAAAAGTCCTGAAAACCGATTGGTGCAGACAAACGTCATTCAAACTGCGGCGCACACCTCGTGGTGTGGGAAGTACTTCTCTTGTCCAATGAAATTAGCTGTCGGTGTCTCATTGGCTAATTTGGGGGCTAACATTAGCACACAGCATGGGAAGTAATTGATAAGTTGCAGTTTTTAATTTAGCAAATACTCCGTTTTGCAGATACTTAAATGAAGCATGTGAGAGACCTGGCTCCTGTCATGTCACACATTTACTGAAACCCAACAGAAAATGGCTGTTAAACCCACATTTGTTGACTTTTACCAACATTTAAACCAGCAAATCACCCCGATGAGTGATTTGATGATACTTTCAAACATTTCAAGAAACTCACCTGGAGACACAAAACACACCTCGGCACTTGTACCAGGCAGTGGAGAGCTGGCTTGCAGCAACAGTTCTGCTTTACAGAGGACTCCTGTCCATATGTCTGTCTGTCCTGCGCACTGGGGCCAGCCAGCCCCTCCATCCATCTCCGCTGGGTTTCCTCTCTCACTCCAGGAGGGGGGGGGAAGGAGCGAGCAGTGGAGTTCAGACAGGCGGTCGGGCTGCAGCGAGACTGAGATCCACTCAGAGCAGATTAAAAAAAACAAAAAACTTTTGGAAGTGCTGACTGACGGAGCTGTTGGTGTTTGTTTTCTCAGAAGGGGATGAATCTCCTCTCGCTTGAAGTTGTTTGCACCATAACCGGTTTCGAGGAGGCGGTGAGGCGCGGCGCGGCGGCGGGTAGAGACGCACACACGAGCAGCAGCAGCAGCAGCGCCAAACTCACAATGCGCCCTGAGTGAGCAGAGGCAAGGGAGACAATACAGATCCACGGGGCACGCTGAGGAGCTGCGATCTCTCATCTCTGGCTCTCTTCCCCCCCCCCCTCTCAAAGCCTGTTCCCGAGTGGCATCCACCTTCCGTCTGCGGCCGATTTATTGATTAACTGAGAGAGAAATTGGGACTTCGCAACGAGGACAAGTGGTTTGATCTCCAAACTCAGCCATGACGTCTCCAGCGAAATTCCGAAAGGACAAGGAGATCGTGGCCGAATATGAGACGCAAGTTAAAGGTAAAACTTAAAAAAAAGAAAAAAAAAAAGCAGTTCAGATGTTTATTAACGGCACAAACTGAGGCGATGTGGCGTTAAATCTGTGCTTCTTTACTATATGGTGTGTTTTCCCAGACTTGGCTGATTGCATGGCTTTTTTTTCTCCCCCCCCCCTGTACCTTCTCCTCTCCTATGAGGCGCAAAGGGAAGGCTTGTCTTTGTATTTCCCCCAACCGTATATAACCCCTCATTTATGAAGGTTAATTGTCACTATGCGGACGTGGCAGATCGCTAATATATAAATAATTGCAGTCGTGAACAGAACATCATGATCAGCGGGTCTTCAAGCGTATGATCGCTCGCTTTCCAGGCAGCGCACGGAGGGGCCAACAAAGACACCAAAAACCGCACAGAAACCCGCGGCGATGAGCAGATGTGGCCTCAAAACGGTCGCTAAAAAAAGCCCATGTGAAGGTGATGTGTGTGATGTGTGCTGTGTGTAGACTACCCAGAGGGGCTGAGGTTTCGACATTGAACAAGGCAGGGCGTTTTCTTTCCCTCTCGGTCTCCTGCGTGTCTGAGCTGCTCGTTTCGCACCGCCGTTCGTTCACGTGTTAAACGCAGAACGCAATTAAATGATCGGGTTTTTTGCGCCGAGGCTCGTTCATTGATCGCAGTTCGTCGGTGCCGCCTCTGCTGATGATCAAGGACACGGAAAAGAGCAGCAGGGGTGGGAGAGCAGATTGTAGTTGTTAGAAAGGGGCGTTGGGATGTTAACTGTTTACTGGCTGATTGCTGGATCCGTAAGTGTGTGTGTGTGTGTGCGCTTTTTTTGTCGTCAGGTAGGCACTCTGGATTCAGAAGGCAGTCAGGGAAACAGCGGGTGCATATCAGATCTGTAGGGTTATTTGGTGCATACTTTAGTCAGGCGAGGTGGTAGGAAGAGGGGGGGTGGGGGCGGGGGGGGGGGGGGGGGTATATGAGGAAGAGAGAGGACAGGATATTATCATCCCCCAGAACAGCATGTTTGCACTGCTACTGCAGTGCCGGATCACTCGATAAGATGGGCCACCGCTGTCGTCATCACTACCGCTGCTCATTTCCATTTCGAAACAAGACATGAGCCCTGTGTTCCCAGCCTTGTCTCCAGACTGTCAACCTCAAGGTACTCCTGCTCTCCAGGAGGGCTGCTGTCCCCTGGGACTTCAGAGCTGCAGCCCATGGGGACTGGGTGGGAGGGGGTTGAAGAGAAATTGCAGTGTTGTCACATTGGAATTTCTGTTGTTGAGGTACAGATGAGTGACACATACAAGGAAAACAAAAAAAAACAACCTACAATAAAGGTTTCTTTAGGAAGGTGTCGAACCACTGAAGGTGGACAAAACACAGCTTTAGTGTCTCATGGCATGCAATTCAAGGAATCAATCTTCCAAAAGATATCAGCAGCTGCCCAGTTGACTGTAGAACCATCTTCATTCAATTAAGATAAATTTCACACCCATCCAATCTTTCCTTCGTATGCCCGCCAGGGTAGCGTTTGAATTTGTTATGTTTCTCCACTCCATCTAAGCTTTCACTTTAATCTGATGCTGGTCTGTACGTCTACATTAAAATCTCTGCACTGGTTTGATTGGCGGCTCTTTCCAATGGGTCGTCCTGTCAGCTGAATCCTGGTTAACTCCGCTCACTGTTAACCATCTTGTTTACCTGCCGATTTGAAAACTCCTCTGGTCGTCACGGCAGCGGCATCGGTGCTGTCTGGACGTCCCAGCAGACTGCTGTTTCTGCTCGGCCGCCTGTGTAAAGGCTTCCTGTCCGTGCTGCATTGTGAGGCCCGTCCCCTGTGTTTGTCAGACTGTGGACTTAATGTTTGTCCATCGACCTTCCGCATCGACTTTTTCCTGTCAGTTACTTCACGGCTCCCCAGTGAACGGCTGTATCGCTCGGCTCTTCTTTTCCTCACTTTATCCTCGTAGTTTTTTGGAACGAACAGATGAATAGGTGAACCTGTGCATCCACATACCTGGTTGGGGTGTGTGTGTGTGTGTGTGTGTGTGTGTGTGTGTGTGTGTGTGTGTGTGTGTGTGTGTGTGTGTGTGTGTGTGTGTGTTTCCATCTGTGTCGAGATGTCTCCAGATGCAGTGTTGTTTGCTTTGACATTCCCAGCAGTCTGCCCTCCCTAGGAGACACACACAGTCTGTCATTAGCCTGTGCACTGCTGTTAGAGATCCTAATAGAGGGTACCAAGCAGCAGTTGCACCTCACACCTCTGCCTCCCTATGTTTTCTAACACATGTCTGTCTTGTTTCTCAAATCTTGAATAGATCCACTCGGCTCGTTTAGGCCAGCTAGCCGAGGAGGACTCGTGTATACACACACACACACACACGCACACACACACACACACACACACACACCTGCATGTTTCTGCTGTAACCAGCCCGCAGGATGAGGCTTTACATGCTGCAGCCACGCACTGCAGCATCATGGGAGACATAAATGTAAATCCCTCCCATAGATAACATTCACAAAGCTCTGCAGCAGGAGAGGGAGATGCACAGATCACGCACAGAGACGAAGGGCAAAGCAAATCAAGCACTCGATGAGTGGATTTATTATTTAGGACCCTCCCTTTATCAGCTGTAGTTTTGTGTTTTGTGGCCATAGATGGAACATTTCTGCAGTTCTGTCATAGTCGTCTTTAGCACCATCATACTCTATTGTAATACCACGTACTATAATGTCAAAATAGGTATGCCTGTATTTTCTTGTACTTGTCGTATTCCATGCAACATTGGCCAGTAACAGCATGACATAGCCTGCTACGAATGCTCAATTATTACGCCGAGATTCCTGAGATGATTTGGCCCCTTATGATGGTCCCACATCTCTTGATGTTTTTAAACGGTTGACGTTTACAGGTTGCAAATGCCGCTATTTTATCTTTTTTTAATTTTTTTTTTATGATGCTTTTATGTTCTTTTGACTACCTCGTGCATGTTTTGTAAAAGGGGAGAAAAACCCTGCAAAGTTTCTGTGAATTGCCGCTGTAGGTATATGGGGATGTCGGTGGACGCTGTCGCCTCACCTGTTGACACGGGAGCTGAAGAATGTTGCTGTTTATAATGCAGGAGAACCTCCATCCCTGTCAGGCTGCGTTATTTCACACGGGCACAGTGCTGATACTCTAATATGGGATTTTTGGCTGATGCAAGGAATGTTCCTACTTGCTCAGGAAGAGGGTGTATGTGCATGTGTGCATGTGTGTGTGTGTGTGTAGAGAGAGCGAGAGAGAGAGAGAGAGAGAGAGACACATAGACTGAGTGGCTGAAAGGGAAAAGAGAGAGAGAGGCGCCGGGAAAGAAAGAGAGAAAATGAGGCACATTTAACAAGGGATAGGAATGCTGTAAGACAGATGCAGATGGCTGCATAGCTGCTGAAATGGGGTTCAGGAATGAACGTATCACCTGTAATTCACAGGATATTCACTGTATATGGAGCTGAATCCGGAAAGCTGCTTTGCTTTTCGAAATACTGATCCAAATTATGTACAGACAAAAAAATTTCCAATGCCTGAATTACAGCTCTTCATTAAAATAATATTGCTTTCCTGCTGACTGGTAAACGACGGATGGTTATAGCCTGTAGATGTGCATCGATCACACAAAAAAAGCAGTGCAGATTCATATTGAGTATTTCTAAAAGCACTCATTCATTTACCAATTAGCAGGCCTCCCACATTATTTCAATGGAAAGCTTTAAATCAGGCACTAGGAAACATTTTAGTGGAGCATGAACTGAAGTACATTTTGTCTCAGCACTTCAGCATCTGTCTGTGTTTTACACATCTGGGAATGTTAAGAAGTGGCTTCCTTTGTTGGATTCAGAGGGTCAACGAACGGCCATCCAGTGTGATAATCTACTCGATGATTTTTTTATTGATTTTCATACTGAATGCTTAGGCAGCATCTCCACACGGCTGGTTTATAATTTTCCAGACTAAACCCCTACTAACCTCATTCAGCTCTGCAGATCGGATGTTGACGTGTCTCCCTGAAGAGGGGGACGAGCGCCTCCGGCCATGAACCGAAACCGTGCGTCTGCCTACGTGTTACTTTACTAAGCTCTGTGTTTACAAGGCAGCCGGAGAGACGTATGATTCAGGATAAATGACTGCTTTCACCGGCACACAATAGGAAAGGTGGTGACACAGCAAGAGGTTTTGTCTGCAGGATTGTGGCTCTGTGTCTTTGTTTCATGCGAGGCTCTATGCGAGGCTTACAGTGTGCATTGCTGTTGATTGATGTTTATTTGAACGGAAGGAGCAGGGACGATGTGGAGGTTTGGTTCTTTTAACAGGCAGAACGGATAGAGAGGGAACGCTGACTCCTATTGCAGTTGCTTTCATATCAGCAGTGTGTGGTCGGACTTAAAGACATCTTTAAGCTAATCAATGAAGGTCCATTTTAGGCCTTCTTCTGTGTGAACATTTTAACAACTCCCGGTTAATTGGATCCGCACCGCATCGACTGTGGTGGCTCCATTATCAACCACGAGTCAATCACACAGCTCTGAGTGGTGGCGTTTACTCACCGTATACCCCGCACGAATGTGTCACTGTCTGTCAGAGAAGTGCGTTGGTGGAACGGGATCAGAGTGTTGTATTGTGAGCTGAATTAAAAATGCTGACGGAGCTAAAAAAATAATCACTCAGGAAGGATGTTTGTGTGAAGCTGAGGTTCAGGAGGCTGGGACACACACGGATCACACAGGAGTGTGTGAGGCTTCCTGTTTGGGCCCACAGCTTTGTGTCCGGGCAAAAGGGTTCAACTGGCTTCCGCACACGCACACACGCACACACACACACACACACACACACACACACACAGTGCGTGTGTGAGGCTTCTTTGCTCTGCAATTACCCCACTTGCCTCTCACAATACAAAGGAACAGGGAGGCCGATAAAGATGGAGTTGTTTTTTTTAGGACACAAAATCCTCCATTCTCTTTGATAAGTCACAATAGGACAATGTGTTTCAAACCAGGTGGTTTCTGTTTTATATATGTGTGTGTGTGTGACTGCAGAAGCAGTCGCCTCTTGCTGCGTCAGCAGCAGACACGACGTGGCTCAAAACCCTCATTGATTTTCTGTTCCCTCTCGCTTCTCCATTTTTCAATATACAATATGACAATTTACTACGAGGCTGCTGCGGCACCTGAGAGAGAAAAACACAGCATTTACCAACTCTGGAAGTGCTGAGTCGGCCTCCTTCAGCCCTCGCACAAGTTGGTGTGTGTGTGTGTGTGTGTGTGTGTGTGTGAGTGTGTGTGAGTGCCACTCGGGATTGAGACTGTGTTATCCGTCTCTGCCTAACCCCTCCTACAGTCTGGATGCAGTCGATCGCTCCGAGATAAAAGAGGAATGTCTCCTATCAGCATGTTATGTAGATGAACCGGTACAGAAAAACAAAACCACCCGCTGAATCACATCTGATGTGACAGCTCATTTATATCAGTGACAGACAGACGACGCAAACGTGGAGCCAAGTGGGTAAAGTCAGAGTTCATCTGCTAGATGCCTGCTGGTCATCAGGGCCAGATGTTCCAGATGCTTTAGGGTTTGAGCCAACAGATGTCCCGTCTGCCCCCGGTTGGCTAAAGCCCAACACTTTGGTTTTCCCAGCACGCCTCGGTGCTGCGATTGGTTGAAATCTTCCCTCCCTCCTCTCAGGTGCTTGTGCTTTGATGTCGATGGAGGAGTGTGTGTGTGTTTAGGTGTGAACCCTCGTGAACCTGATTTGTATGCTCAGTCAATACCTCTTGTACTGCCATTATGGAACACATGAAACTTACATTTGTTCATGCAAAACACACTCACACACACACACACACGCACACACACGCACACGCACACTTTTTGCATGATATCAACTGTAGCATTCACCTCAGACAGTTGTTTTTTGTGAGATGATGAAGTCGGACAGTGTTGTGGTGACGAGGAATAAGCTGTTTCTCTCCTGTGCTTGTGTGTGTGTTTTGGTAACATGGTTCAAATCTTTCAGAATGTGATTTTTATTTTGTAATTTTCTATGAATTCACCTGAAAAACCTCTTCTGTCTGTACATTGTCAGAATAAAATAAAAAATGGGCAGAAATATTGTTGTTCATTTTTCTATCATGTAAACAGCTGCACATACATGTTTTTAGGTCATTTTCCCTTCAAAGATGAAATATTTATTCTTCAGAATTGTTGCAGATCATTTCCTTATTGTTTCAGCTTTAAAGTTTGCTGAAGTTGCCCGTGTGTGTGTGTGTGTGTGTGTGTGTGTGTGTGTGTGTGTGTGTGTGTGTGTGTGTGTGTGTGTGTGTGTGTGTGGTTGAGGTCTTGACCTCTGCTTGGGTGCCTCATTCAGATCTCACTTTCTTTATCTGACACATGCACGGCAACAGCAGAGCAACCAAGAGGGAGTGTGTAAAAATGTAAAAAGCAGAGCTGTGATGTGGGCTTACACACACACACACACACACACACACACACACTCCCCGTCAGTCAATTCCCTACTACTCCCTCGCTCTCTTTTTTCGATCTTTTTCTTTCTCTACATCCAGCGAACAATCCGACCTTTGTAAAAACTGCCAGTCCTCAACTTCTAATTCTCCGTTTTTCTTCCTGCTCCTTTCTCCCCCACACTTTTTTTTCTGTCTCGCTCCGTCTCATGATGTTTGTCAGTTGTGATGAAATGTGACACACTCATTCTCGACACACCTCTTATGGCAGCTTAAACCAATAATCATCACCTATATGATTACAGCAGATGTGACACGCATACACACACTCGGTGCTTGTGTGCATGAGCCGCTCTACAGGACACTGACCCACAACCAGCTGAGGGTGTGTGTGTGTGTGGGTGAGAACGTCTTTAAGAACAGAAGGGATATATATATATATATATGTATATATATATATAAAGCCGAGCAGGCCAGAGACAAAGCCCACTCATATCCTCTGTAAAACAATCGATAGGAGGACAGACATCCAGCTGTAAATAAATAGGGGAGGCAGAGAGAAAGAAAAGAGAGAAAACACAGCAGCAGAGAGGTCGGATAATACTCCCAGAGGACGCCAGAGGAAACAGGTTGTGTTTGAACAGCCCTCTGTCTTACTGGCCAGAGAGCAGGAGGAGAAAAAGCAAGGAAGGAAAAATGAACAGGAGAGGAGGAGGAGGCGGACGGGGGCAGAAAGAGGAAGGGAGAAGGAGAAGAAAGAGGAGGAGGGATACGGGGAAACATGGACTAGGAGGCCTGAATAGAAGAGGATCTGAAAAGGAGTAAAGAAACCCCACATCTACTCTACTGTCTGCTCATCGGCTCAGCCCAATATGCATGTGTGTACAGTCTGCACTCGTATTGGCCTTTTCACTCCCCATCTTGGTCTCTGTCACCCCCCCCCCCCCCCCCCCCCCCCATCGGCGGCTTCTCTCAGCACGTAGGCAGACTTGGTTGCTAGGGTTACTGAATTGCCCCCATTTTTCTGGGTTTGTGAGGAGCAGAGGGAAAATGAGAAAGAATAATGTAGATTTGCCTCCCCTGTAGGGGCTGGCTAATCAGGTTACAACGATACACACACACACACACACACACACACACACACACACTCTGTGTGATTCCATTTTGAACCCTCAGACCATGCTCTTTTCAGGTTTTTGTTTCCTGCGTTCTTGCTTTACACTCCTGTTCTTCATATTTGCTCTCATCCGCCTCCTTTATTCCTTCTTTCTCATCGCTTTCTCTCTCTCTGGTGTCACTGCTGTGTCCTCATCTCCCTCAGGCTGTGTGTGTGTGTGTGTGTGTGTGTGTGTGTGTGTGTGTGTGTGTGTGTGTGTGAGATGAAGCGAAGTGCTGTTTGATTAAAGGGAATTCTCAATTGTTGCTGTTGTTGCTTGAAAATAATTTAGCCAGTCATTGATGTTTTAAGCTTGATATTTCTGAAAGCCTGAGGTCGCAAACCTCAAACCTGCATTAACATCAAACACTGTAAATGAGCAGCGGGGGGTGGGTGGGTTTCTGCTGCTAACCAGAAAGAGATTTTCAGTATTGTGACATGTTTCTGTGTTGGAGCAGAGCAACACTCACTAGCCCGGTTCACACCTCTCCTAATGCTGTTTTAATGAAGCCATTCATCACCTCTTCTCAGCTGAGTCTGCATCACTTCCTCACTCTCACTCAAACTCTCACTCTCACTCTCACTCACTCTCATTCTCACTCTCACTCTCACTCACTCTCAGCCTCTTGCTTTATCCTTTCTTCGATATAAATGAGTGTGAGAACACCGTGTTCTTCCCCCCTGGTTGCTATGCGAATGCACCAGTTCTATTTTAGTTGTTCCCACCATCAGAGCTGCTCTGGTGGAGATTTCTCTCTTTTTTTTTTTTTTTTTTTATGTGATTCTTGCCTCGCTTAGAGAGGCTTGTTTTAAAGTGCTGAGTCCAAGCTTTACTTTAACTCTACTTTAAATGTGGGAATACTGCAGTTGTCTTTCCCACGGTCAACACACACGCACTCTTTTTCCACAGTATGATGATAAAAAAGAAAGGGCACACACTCTTAAGCTGCAAGGTAGCTGACTCGAAGAGGAGCATCCACTGCTCTCTGATCGTGAAAACAGAAAATATTTTGCTCTTCTTTCCCTTCTTCAGGCGCCTGACAGCTCCTCATGTCGCACTCCAACCAGATGCATCGCCTCTAAAAACAACAACACACATTTCTGAAGCAGCATGGTGGCGGTGCAGGCGTGTTGGGGTGTGTTCGCTCTGAGCTCGAGGTTACATCGAGGTCACTGTTAGCTTGTTGTGCAGGAAGGGAAGGAAAAAGTGAAGATCAAACTTGACCTCAAACTTTTCACTCATCCGTGTAGGACAGCTCCAGCAAGGAAGCATGGCTGCATGTGTGCAGACTCACGCAGGTCAAACACGAGACCAGGGGTGTCGGATCCGGCCCGCCAGGGGGTCCAGCTCGGCCCGCCGGATGACTTTGCTAAATGTGAAAATTACAGAAAGACATAAATTGCATTTCTATGAGAATATGGAGGTTTATGAGTACAAACCTTTTGTAATTTTTGTAATCGATCCAGTAATTGCTTCAAAAACAGCGTAAATGCGACGTCTGCTCCGGAGGCAGAAGCGCTCGCTGCTCGCTTTGTGACGAGTGAATCTGCAGAGGAGAGCCCAGGCAGATAAACAGTGGGCTGATGTCTGAGTTTTTGGTCTTTATGTTTCTAGTTTATTGTAGAAAGACCTTAAAATAGGGTTTATCATCCAAAAACCTTCACCAATGATTTAAACATGGAGAAATATTGTTGTTATTATGCTATGATTTTACTGGTCTGGCCCACTTGAGATCAAAGTGGGCAGTATGTGGCCCCTTAACTAAAATGAGTTTGACACCCCTGCACTAGACGATGGTGGGTGAAGTAAACAGGTGTTAGACTCTCTGATAACTAAACACGAGTCCGGTGCTGTCGGGGTTTGATAAGCATGTGAGTCTAAATGTAATGCTAATTAAATGTATCAAATGTAATTAAATGTCTCTTTTTGACATTTAAAGGACTTTTCTAAAAAGAGCGAGAGAGAGAGAGAGAGAGAGAGGGACAGGAAGAGTGTTTGGGGTTTGTGGAAATATTTGCACTTTAGTCGACCTGTGTACAGCAGTTTCATATCAGTGTGGTTGAATATAAGCTGAGATGATGTGCTTTATTTATACATTTGTCTGCAGCTTCTGTGCAGTACACTTTGGAGGGTGTGGTTGTGTGAGCATGTTGTAATTGCACAACTTCCTGAATGCATATTTATGCATGTGTGTTGCACTAACATGTCAGTGCAGGTGAACCCACCCTGATAATGTAGTTTACCTGCTGCACACGCTGTGATTGAGCTGTCAGAGGCTGCAGGCAGAAGCAGACACCTGAAGGTCATATTTACCTCATTAGCAGGCGATTGTTAGCTGACTTCCTTCTTCGCTTGTATCCCTCGCTGAGCATACCTAGGGGGCTGATGCGGTGTGTGTGTGTGTGTGAAGAACATGCTTGTATGTGCGTCCACAGGCTGTGCAGTATGTGCCGTCGTGAGTTCTTCATGTACAAATATAAAAGATGGAGTTTTTTGTGCTGCCTGACACTTTTCACTCTCCCACCCATCCGTTGAGCTCTGGTGGCAGCTGTTACACAATCAGTGAAGCTAATCCACCATACGCAGAGCAACTGGTTGTAAAGTACACCTGCACAACTTAATGTCATTTAACACAAAAGCCCTGCCATAAATCATATCATCATCATCTGGCTGTAAATGTTCCTTTTTTTTGTTGACACAACACCAGAGACATGTTTATTCAGTACATTTCAATCAACACCCCGCTGAAGTTACATACTTTGTTTGCCAGCACTTGTGGTATACTAATCATTTTAACATATGGCCACAATGTGAGTTGTTGAAAAAGGGCTGGGCATGTTTATTAAGGATTCCTTTTCCAATGGTTGCTGCAGTTCATTTTACTCCAACTGAACTCTCTTTTATCTTTTATGTTTGCACATGAAGAACTCATGACAGCACATATTCTACAGCCTCAGGACGCACTTAAACATGCATGAGTGAAGAACATGTTCTCCACACATTTACTGCAACCGTTGCTTTTCATATTGGTCATATCAGGTCTGTATGGAAATACTGTAGTCAGGAAGTCATGTTGGTGGTTTAAACCGTCAGGCTAGAAGGAGTCGCCATCATCAAATATTGAGATCCGGTCCGAGACACTGAGCTGAGAGCAGTCAGGCAGGTTTGCAAGCTGCAATGATGCAACGGAAAAAGACGTGCTTAGGTTGACACCACCACAGTCAGATGGCTTTGGTACGACAGGACACCGAACTTCATGCTTTTACGGCAAAGACTGAACTGCTTCAATACTATCATAACTATCAAAAAAATGCCTTGTCATTAATTATAAAATTTCGCTTACACTTTTGCATTAACTTGCATAACTTTTGCTCTGCATACATGCGTACGTTTCCTTCTCATCAGTGTGAGTGAGCCACCGCACAGACACTGACTCGTTGTAACATCTTGTATTTGCACAATGCATCAGTGTTTTGAGTTGAGGCTTAAAATTTGATATATGCTTGGCTATGATGTTTTTCATCAAATGAAGCATTAGCAGTGTCTCATGTTGTTATCGTCATCATCATCAAAGGAACATCAGTCAGTAGGTAAATTCTGATATGCCGACCCCTCCCCCTCCCCCGACACCCTGCTGCGTTGCTCTACTCAGGCCTGCGATTGAAAAAGGAGATCTTTTCTGTCAGTCTCCTTGTGCCCTGAGCCCACAGTAGAGTGTAGAGAGACCATGTGCAGCTTGCACTGTGGGATACCCCCTCTCAGATTACGCCTCTCCTTGGACCCTCCCTCCGCCGCCCTCCTCCCCCCTGCACATTCCAACTCAGTCCATGTGCTTCAAACAGAGTGGAAACGGGAACATCCCACCCCTCATACGTGTGCACACACCCACACACATACTCATTCCTGTTGTGGAGTGGCCCATGCAGGACGGTGAAGCTGGTGGATGCTTTCACACACTCCGCGACACATTATGTCAAAGGGAAGGAAGTCCTTCTACCTGGACCGGTGCTGAGCTGCAAGTTGAGAGGTTTTTCTTGGAAATAACAAGCTCTGACTATGTGGGGGACGGATGTTTTGACAAAGAAAAGAAGAAGTGAGCGTTGAGAGGGGAATGTGCTTTAGCACAAAGAACCTTCCCATCAATCACTTCATCACATTTGTTGCATAGCTGCTTGACACAAGCAAGTTCTTGTGACCCCATCACTCTTTTTTTTTTCACAGAATCTCTCCCCTCTCATTCCCCTTCCTCTGTGATTTTTTATTTTTTTGTCCGAGGGCAGCGTTGCGTGTTAAAAGGTTGCTGTCCATGACACATACGCACATACACACAGGCATTGTCTGCGTGTAAAAGTTGCAGTGGGAGGCAGCAGGCTAAGTGGCTGAGTGTGAGTGGGGCTCTTGTCATGTGCTGATGGTGTTCCCTCTGAGGAATGTGGAGAAGAGACTTTCCCAGTCTGGAATAGTGGATTCGTACTGCTGGGTCCGAGCGTGAATGTAAACCGTGAGGAATCCTTGTGGCCCCCCATTTGCTTTGTACATTTATTGTACCATCAGCTATATGAAATGCCCTGTAGAGAAATTGTAGCCATCTTTGAACAGCAATAAGAACACATGTTTTCAGGGCGGGGTAAACACCATTTGAGCGGCTACTCTGAGCAGCCAAACCAATGATGCACATTAGTTCAATGAGGAACACTCAAGAATACATTCAACAGTGTTGTCTGACATAGTATTACTAAGCTAATGATCTTCCACATTATGCGCACACTGAACTGCATCATGTCCAAAATGTGCATTTGTGGCTTTCTGTCAATCCTTTGTACACCATTTGAATCTTGTGTGGAGAAGGCAGATTCTTGGAGTAACCCTGGGAACTACCGTATATATTATTGGCTGGTCCCAATCTCGTAGTACCACCCCACGCCTGAAGAGGGCGTAGTGTGTCGCTGTAGCCTCCAGTCTGCCCTCATTCCATTGGAGGAAGAAGTGGTCGTGTGTTTGAACCTCTTATTAGAATGAATAGAACAGTAAACACAACAATGGCAACAACTCTTGACCAAAAACAAGAGTTATCGTTGGTGTTACTGTCCACTGCTGCTCTTAGTGAGTAAAAAAATGAAGTTTGATGGGGAACTGGCGAGTTAACAGCTGTTGATGCCAACTTTGGCTATGCAGTGATACCTTATAAACGTAGCTCGTTGTATAACGTTACTGACCGTGTTAATGTTAGGTGTTTGTTAGTTAGTTCGTCATCCAGCTATCGACTTGAGCAGTTTCATGTAGGAAACAATCAAGGCGTACTGACTTTGATTGGGTAATTCAACATGGATCTTTAGTGCAGCTAATGACAACAAAAATGCTGCTGAAAAACCATCCAAATAGCGTTTATTTGTAGTTTTGCTGTGGCTGCTTTATGGCAACTTATGGTCCTGCTAAAAATAGAGATAAGCAAGCTATAACACAAACTACAGGCTTAACAGATAGCAGTTCCATAGTCCATACAATCTAACTGGACTGATAGCTGGCTGCTGGACGCCACCGGGACTCACTATCACCTCTTAAGGTACAAAGTGACATTGCACGATGGGACTTCAATCTTTAACATTGCAACTTTAATCTAAAAAAAACAAAAAAGAAATTCATTCTTTTTGCATAGTCCGTGTTTGCCTTTCCAGTCTTCCCGGTTTGAGCATCCAACAACATGGCTGTATTATTCACTAACTCTTAACTCCTGGATGTCAGCAGCAAATGATGTAACGTGAAAGACCGAAAGTTTTCTTAATTTTACATAAGCTGTAGTTATTGGGCTAAGAAAGACCAAACAAACTGAAACCCAGTGAAAACCAATGAAAAACAGATTGACGATGAGGTTTTTGTGCGGTAAAACAGCTATTGTATCTCCACACCACACGTCGACACTTACTGCTCATTGTTTTCAGCGCCTTTGTTACCGAAAAACAGCCAGGAAGGCTTACAGTATGTGTGAGTCAGGTCCCTGGCTGTATCCCTCTCCATTGTGTCCCGCTTAGCCGGCGATGACAATGATGGCCAGTGTCCTCTGAATGAAATACATCGCTGACATAGCGTACATTCTACATGGTCCATATGCACACAGCCCAGCTGGCCTCGGCGCAGCTTTCACAGCATCCATTTTGAATCCATGAATTATTTTGTTGTCTCTTGTACGGGGAGGAGAACGTCTGTGATTTCTAACAGCGAGGGGAGGAGGGAGTCTGCTGTGATTCTCACGTTTTATTTTTTATTTTATTTTTTTAAAAGAGACGTAGGGAGCTCTCCTCTTTAGCGAGTGGGAGAGGAGTGTACGCCTGATGTCTGGGAGCTGGGGAGCCAGAACAGCAGGACTCTGCTAGATCAAACGGGCTTCCTCTGCGGATAAGAAAGAGAGCCAGGCGTGGAGGGAGAGGGAAAACACGAGCAGGGAAGGGATGAAGGGAAAGCGAGGAGAGAGCTCCTTGTCGTCTTTTTAAACTGGCGAGAATTGGCAAAAAACAAACGGCAGTAATGATCATCTCACTTGTCTCGTTGTACTCCGGATTATCTGTCTGTGTGAGTTTAGAACAGGTGTGGGCCACATGTCTCCCTCTGGTCCGCCGTGACCCTTGACCTCTTGGCTTCCCTGCCAGCCACAGACTCTCTCCGGGGACCGGCTTACAGCTCTCAGGCCTGCTGTCGAGAGGAACTATCGTTGTATGTTTTCCTGACCAGCTCCGCATATTATGCGCGCATGCGTGTTGTTTATTTTTACGACACGGAGATTACAGTGTGTGAAAGTGCTCCCTCTTCTCACCCCTTAACTCAAAGGCAGCATCAATAATTTAGCCACACATTGCAGAACACAATGCAACACCCAGCCCTGCGTTTTATCTCCCTCCTCGTAGACTGCTCCCCACAGTCGAGTCGGTTCAACCCACTGTGTCTCCATCCTCTCATGTTTCCACCAAAGCTCATAAATCTGTCGAACCTCACACTTTATCTTGCATTCATTAGTGTCTGTTTTTTCCTTTTCCCTCCCACGTGTTTTTCCTTTTTACTCCTGTTCTTTGTATATCAGGCATATTTTTTCCCGGTGTGTCCGTTCCCTCCCCTCTCGCACCTCTGCCCCCTTTTCTTTTTAAATATTGCCGAGGCAGTTTTGAGTGGGCCGGAGAGGAGGCTGTGGAGGGGAGCTCGGAGGAAAAGGGTGTGGCCACCCACGCTGCAGTACTCCATTGTGTTGCACTGATCCCGACGTGTCCTGCCTCTCTCGAAAAACACACAAAATAGGACACGCGCTGTGTGGAGTCACGGACCTCGTGTTCCTCTCTCCGCTCTTTGGAGAGGCGTGTTCGCTCGGTATCAGGACGGGCCATTCCTGAGTGCAGATAGTTTTGTTTTCTATCATGTGTTTGATGCTCACTAGACAGCTGACTCCAGCGGTGTCAAAGGGCAAACGGCCTGAGAGACGAAGACTTGACCAGTAGGACTTCGCCACACGGTCGAAATCATCGGACATTTTCCGTAAATGTGTCTAATCATTGTCTCTCCAAATTTGCTTGCTGTCATTAAGGATTGAACGTTGTCATTCTGAATTAAAAATGTCTCCTTCATGATTCAGGTTGTGTTTGAAATAACAGCAGCAACAAAAAAAAAAAGGTGTATGGGTGTAAACATATTCTTGCAGGTACTAATGAGAAGATGAAATATGAACCAGGAAGTCCGGTTTGAATAACACATTAAGGAGTTTGAAGGCTCGTTAGGTGCCAGAGATGCTGCTGAACAGGTTGTACTCCTTTCAAATTGGACGTTACCCGCTTTAGAAATGGTTTTTTTGGCAGAAATTGTTCCCTCATCTGCCCTAAGTTACGGAGATATAAAACAGTATTAAGATAATACTACAGTGATATTGTGACAGCAGCTATCCCGGTGAACCAATGCCGAGCCTGTCCAGTTAGAAAGCACTGTTAAGCATGTCAGCAGAGTCGGTGTGAATCAGACCGCAGCCTTGAGCCTTTGAGCCTTTCGCTGACTGTGGTGACCATCGCACTGTGAATGAGCTGGTGATATTTGAGCCGAAGGGACAGTCATGTGGGTGATAATGTCATGCTTGCTAAGGAGGCAAGTATGTGTGAGAAAGCAAAACAACAGAGTGCATGTGATTGTGTGTTTGAGCAGCTCAGAGGCTGTGTTCATTGTGTCTTCGATGGCGTCCTCAGGCTGACCTCAGGTGAAGGTTCTTTATCCTGCAGTGATTTACAGACACATCCTCAGAGTGTCCCGTCTCTCCGACTTTATCTCTTGACAGTTCTGGGAGAAGACAGTGATCAGTTCTCCCATCTGAGGGGTTTTGTTCTAGTTTTTACTCTTCAGATCCTGTAAAGATTCCGTTGAGGCATACTGGAGGGGACTGTGGAGACATGCAGCCTTTAGCACTACAGGACAGTGACATCTAGTCAATGAGCTCGAACTGACCCTGATCTATAGGGAGTCTGATATACCCCAACCACTCAGTGAGTTTACACCAAACCACACAACTGCCTTATGGGAAGACTTGACGTTCGATGTGGCCTGGAGGTTTAGAAGCAGGGCTGCAGACTGGAGGGCCCCCGGTTTGATTCCTTGGACCATCCATCCCCTGAGCAAGGCATATAACCTTTTGCTCTGCAGGTACTGCATCTCGATACCCACTCTAGATGTTTGTAGGAGTTCACCATGGATGGGTTAAACGCAGAAGTTCCTGTGTGTAAAAAAAAAAAACCCAAACATGTACATACCATACTGGCAAGTTCTTCTTCTTCATTTTTATAAGAAATTATCATTAAAGCCAGGTGCAGTTATCAAAAAGTGAAAATGAAATCTCCTCCTCTTGTCTGGTTTAAACTGACACTTTGATGTCTCCAGACTGTGACAGGGTACCAGGCTGTAAAGAGGTATATAAAGTACCCTGACTTTATACTGCTGGCCAGGTCTGTAAGTTCCTGTCCTTAAGCTTTTCTTTTTTTTTTTCTTTCGATGATGTAAGTACAGTCATGCTCTTCATGCTGCAGTTCATCCTTTTAGAGGAATTAGAAAACACTGTCGTGCTCCAAGTCTTAAGCTCTGCTTCACTCATCCAGCGGCTGTTTGAGCATCACTGTACATCTTAAAAAAAAATCTTTGAAGCGATTGTTTTTATTCTCATCATTTCCTTTGCTTTATACTTTGTGCAGAAATGTACTATTTAATTAAACATTTGAATGTAGATGGCATGGAGTATGTCCAACTAGCTTGCAGACACTGATTAATGTAATCTGTTTCACTCTCGTATGAAGCTTCTTTCTTTTTTACAAAAAACATCTGTTTTTATCACATCAGGATTTTACGACACTGAAGCTGATGATATCCCTGTTTCTGCAGATCCCTGTTAGTATTGAGATTAAAGTCCCAGTCATGGTGTTTAAAACAGAGGGTCGGGAACAGTCTCCTTCAGCATTAAGATAACCACAAACTAACCCGGCAGAACATTATTCATTGGCTCATTGGTTAATTTTTTTTGTAAGCCTTTGTTTGTGGTTGGGTAATGCAGCTCACTTGAATCTGCATGCATCTCGTTATGCCTTCACGTGACGAAAATAATCAGAGAATGAGCTGTGCCTTTTACTTGTAATTTGTTATTTTTTGTAAACAAAGCACGTTGAATTTAAGTTCTTGCTACTTTTTCCACCAAGAAGACAAGAGTTGTAGTCAGAAAAAGTTCATCTTTACAGGCTTCTCTTGTTATTTTGCTTTAGGACAGCAGGACTTTGTTATCATGAAAGCAACTTAATGTGAAAGCAGTTGAAGACAGAACGATGCTGCAGAGAAACAGAATGAGAAGAAGAGTCTTTTTCTCTGTTGAGTCCCTCGCGGCGTTGTTGTGCTGCTGCGGTGGTGTGTTGTGTTGAGGTGTTGAGTTGTCCTCCTCACTGGGAGCCTCCTCATGCAGCTTGGCCCAGTTTCTCTCTCTCTCGCTTACCCCCCAATGTTTCTGCAGCATTTCCGACACGTGTGTGTGTGTGTGTGTGGGTGTGGGTGGGTGGGTGTGTGTGTGGGTGGGGGTGGGTGGGAATGCAAGTGAGGAAGAATTCAGCTGGCTGAATGTGATCTTTACTGTCAATGAGTAAACCGTAGCACTGAAATCATGGCTCTGTGAGCTGCTCACTTCTCAAGCCACGTCCACACTGTATGTTTTCATTTTGACATGGTGTTTTAAAAAAAAAGAAGAAAAAAAAAGCGATCTCCGTCCACACAAGCGTTTTAGCACCTTTTCAAAAAATAATCTCAATCCTTATCAACTCAGCACTCCATGTGTCGCAAATCACTCAAATAATAGTTTTCCCCCTGCAGATGTTGGCAGTAGTAGCTTTATACAATGCAGAATTTAACTGCAAAACTGTTCCTAGCATAGACAGCAAGGTCCTCCTGTAATTCATCATCCACGTTGAATTAACCACTGGTAGTCAAGGCTGATGTAGTTTATGTCCTGACAAATCAGGGAAGGACACACTGTGACTGAATTATTGACCGTATATAAAAGCAGATGTAGCTTCTGGGTCGTAAAAATTACGCCGAGGCAAAAGTGCCTTAAGTTGTGTGTTTTTGAAAATTCTCCGTCCAGACTAAAACACAGTCCAAGAGTTTTCAAACTAAAACAGGGACTAAAAAGTCTACATTTCAGGGATTTAAAAAGGCCAGAGTAGTGTGAGTTTTAAAACTGCGTTTTAACATAAAGATGTCTTCCTGTGGATGTAGTCTTAGCAAGTAAGACTTTTTTCTCCTGCATTCTCCATGGGGTGATGACCAGGTAGGATGAGGCTCTGATCCTCACACATGCTCGTCGTAACTGTTGCTCGTGCATCCGGGCCTGCACTCTGCAATCTGCACGGGTTGTTGTGACAGGCTGCCGCCTGGTTGAAATGGTTGCCATATTTCACTGGCCAACCTGTTATTGAGTTCTCTGTGGTGATGCCTCTGCAGCAGTCATTACTCTCCAAGGCCACTTCTCTGTGGTGTGAAAACACACGCGTACATGCACACTTACGAACGAGCCAACATGAGAATGAGTTATATGTTTAGCGTGATGGGTTGGAGAGAGAATGAGGGTGGAGGGGTGGTTCTGCAGTGCCTCTCTGACTCAGACTGTTGTCTAATTATTACATTTAACTGATGCTTTTATCCAAAGCGACTTACAACACACCGATGGTACTCCATCGGGAACAACTTAGGGTTCAGTGTTTTGCTCGAGGACACTTGGGCATGTGGACAGGAGGAGCTGGGGATTGAACCACCAACCTTCTGATTAGTGTGTAACCCACTCTACCAACTGAGCTACAGCCTCCTCCTAATTATAACCTGCAAATCTGACCTCCAATATAACTTTAGGTTTTATCGTTTCATTATAAACTGTATGCTGTCTTAACAGGTTTTTATGGAACAGTGCGTCTATTTTAAATGCTGCTAGTGATCATATTTAGAAATAAAACCAATGATACAATTATGTTCATTATTCATTAGTTTGACCATTTTTTTTTTATCAATTCAATGTTTAGTCAATTAGATTTGCTTGTTTTGTTTGACACAACTTGAAATAAAAAAATTAAAAAAAACCAATTTGCACATTTGGGAACAAATTTGAACTTGATTTCTTTTCACATAAATGACAGATGACCAAAATTTGTTGACATTTTTTTCTCTTGATTATCTAATGATTATTCACCTGGTGATTTCTGTAGTAAAACAATTGTTCTACAGTTCTTACAAAAGGAGGAGGTGGCAGGACCTTTTGCACAGAGTAGGATATTTATTGTCAGAGGATCACAGCACAAAGCTGCACTCACGAACTGTAACTGCATGTCCGTCGCGATCTCTAGCGCGACATTTGCAGTAAAAAGAAAAAGGATGTGATTTGGAACGAGTGTGAATTAATGCCTTTTACGAGCGTAGCAACAGTGCCACCGACTCTCTTGGCGGCTGAGTCGATGTGACTTATCATCTGCTGTGCAAAGGATTGTGGGTCAGGACAGCCAGAGAAGCATGCTGCATACTGCAAAAATACGGCCGGATGTAGGAGGACATGCTGATACATTTGGCATACTACGTTTAACATACTGGCACGTAGTATAGTAGTGTGGATATGGGAACACAGGGTGTATGTTAAAGAAGTCTCAGCTTCTACTGCACATGCTCCATCAGCCTCTCCTCATCCCCGCCCCTCTTCTGTCTGAGGAAGTTGAAGACAGCGACAATGTGACATCAAGTTGGAATCGCTGATAGTATCTCACGTTATTGACTGCTGTTCTGGGTCCCGTCCTTTGTCTGAAGGAACGTATCCCTCTGCTTTGACACCCCCCCCCCCCCCACCACCACCCGGCCTCACCGCCTTTCACTGGCGCTCTGATAGGGATCAGCAGCCATCAGCAGATGCAGCCTTTAACTCGTGTCGCCTCTCCGCTCTCCCCGTATCCTCTATCTTCATCTCTACCATTTTCCTTCAGCCGTTTTCGGCATCCTATTGATGTCTCTTGGAACGTCGTGATAAGAGTTTGCTGCATGAGGACATACATACCAGTCACGTACGCTTGTTTGGGTTCATGCAGCGGTTTCCCACTGAATTTATGTGTTTACAGTTTGCCGTGTGACTACGGCAGCCATGGATGACTATTAGGTGACAGAGGAAGACTATTTACACACTGTGTTAGGCTTCAAAGCAGTGATACTTCCCTCGGGGGGGGGGGGGGGGGGGCTTAATGTGAACAAGCACAAGCGTGCGCAGGCCTAAAGGTCCTTGTGAATCTTTGGTGATGACCGAACTCATGCTCACTGAGGAGTGACGGAAATATGAAGACGAAATGCGGGATCGACGACGGGTTTAATCTAGAAGTAGGGAGTTTTCACACACTGTCACTCATTCGCTGCAATTATGACAAGCGTCAACCTGCTAATAAAGACGTGAATGAACCTTTACCCACCTGAGGATGTGTCCTGGATGATTCTTGTAACGCTCGGTGCTTAGAGAGAGAGCGCGCTGTCCAAAAACTGTCGAGGTTGATTTAACCGACTACACACACCGTCAGACGGGACCACTCGCGCAGACAGACACACACTCAGTGGGCTTCTTCCCATGCTTGTGTTGTGGATTAGTCAAATCCCCTGACTGGCTGTTAAGCTGATTAAGGGGGGTGTTATGCACTGGCCATTTTGAAACACTAGAAAAGGGTGTACACACACGCACACACATGCACAGTGGGACAGCTCGGCTTAATATTGCCCACCCTGTTGGCCCAGGATGGTATAATGTGTTTTTTTTGTCTGATACCTATCCATACCTCCTCAGACAGATGGCATAGATCACTGTACAGTCATGGTTTGCACCCCTGCGGCGAAACCCTGTGTGTGTGTGTGTGTGTGTGTGTGTGTGTGTGTGTGTGTGTGTGTGTGTGTGGCCAGTGCGAGAGAGCGAATGAGACGGGGAGATGAAGCCTGATAGAACAGACTGAGGCGCAGATGGCCGTGTCCAGCAGAGACAGGAAATAGAGGTGACACCAGGTGGATGGTACCCTTGAGGATGAACTCCACACATACACTCATTAGTTGAGCCTGGAGGCCCAGCATTCAAGATGGTCCATCAAAAATCTTATGAGTTGATGATTTAATGTTGAAGTGATTTTAAATGAACTTCAAATTGATCATTAAGCCATACATGTGGCGAAATTACAAAAGATTTCCTGGTTCCTCCATCTGCTGTGTAATTTGCTGTTACAGGAGACAAATGAAGCCGTTTGCAGACCCCGCCTCACGGTTATAGCACTTTCTTCCGCAGTTTAGTGATACGTTCCACTGCAAAATGACGAAAGAAACATAGCTGAGAGATGAATGGAGTTGCAGCCTCGATCTCACTTGAAATTCTTTCCTTGAAATCCTTCCGTCTCCAGTTCCCACATGTGAGGTGCACCCCTCCCCCAACGCCTCCTCTAGATTGGGTTAGTAGAGCAGGCGCGAGCTGCAAACGGGTGAAGAGCTAGTTAACTTTTGATAAGCAAGTGTTTTTCATTATGCACAGAGAACCCCCCGTCACCATGTGAGAGGAGTCAGAGCATGCGATGTCAGGAAGGGAGGGGCACATGAGTGGCTGCATTTGGGAGATCATGATTTAGTAGAAGAGTAGACTCAGGCTGCAGGAAAAGTTAACTGAGCATTCTTCAGAGCTGAAACTGATAGTTGTATTCTTGTGTTCTGCACCAGTTTGTCGTGGGAGACTGACCCTCTCCAGTAGCTTTGCGACCTCTGACCCCCGACCTCTGCTCCCAGCTCCCGGAGTGCGAGGACCCCCGACGAGAGCCGGCCACGGATGCATTAACACTGAACTCCCATTAGCACAGAAACACACCTCTCATCTTCCTCCCTGTGTGTGTCCTCCGAGCTGGAAATCAAGCATCTCGCTGGCCAGTCGAGGGTTAATGACTCCCTGATCCGACCGCAGAGGTGCGGAGGAATTCACCCCCGCTGAGTAGGAACCCCCCGCTGTAACTCCCCCCCCCCCCCTCTTTCCTTGTCACCTCTTTTTCACGTTCCTCTCACCCTCCCTCTTCCTCCTCCTCCTCCTCCTCTCACTGCTCCCTCACAACCACGACTGATGATTGCCACACTCAGGCTTTACTTCAGGGGGGAGGTGAGGTATATCCTCAGTAATATAACATGACTTTCATCATTTCATAATTGTTTTGACTTAGTTTACTATTTTGCCATTTGTAATCTTTAAAGAAACAGTTTGATATTTTTGGAAACACGCTTATTTTCTTCTTGAGAGTTGGAGGAAAACATCACTACCAGTCACAGCGGAAACAACTGCATAAACCAAGAAATGTTTTAACTTAACCGCCCACTAAAACCACAAATTGTCATTTGTCACACTTTTGTATGGCTTAAAAAAATGAGGATGATTTATCGAGCTCTAACGATGCTCGTGTGCAAATTTAGTTATCTTTTGAGATTACAAGCTGTTTCCGGTTTTATATTCAACACAGATATCAGAGTGTTGTCATTCTTCTCATGTCACATCAAGTGCACAATTGTTGCACTTTTCCTTTTTGCTGCTTATTCTTCAAACATTTCTCATTCATAGCCAATAAGATCTTTAATAACAATGATGATGGGGAATACTTCCTGCAGACATTTCTGTTGTTTTTTGTGTCAGTCAGCTCTATTTCATATTTAATTTGGTGCATTTCCTGGACAATCACTGGTGACAGTGTCTGTTTGTTTGTGCCTTCGTGTGTGTGTGTGTGTGTGTGTGTGTGTGTGTGTGTGTGTGTGTGTGTGTGTGTGTGTGAACAGAAAGGTCACGGCCTTGCCTCGCTGCCTTCCTGAAAGCATCCTTGCTCTGTCCTCCATCACAAAGTCGGGTCGAAAGTGAACTTTCACAAAGTACCAGAAAGACAACAATAACTTTTTACCCCCTGAAATCTCCTGCCCTTTACTTATTTATGGTCAGAGTAGCTTTTATTTCTCTCCCTGTTCCTCACTGCCTGTCTCACTGCCTGCCTGTCTGTCTCTCCTCTGCTGTGCAGTACATTAGCCGTGGTTTGGCTTCGGCAGGGTTTTCCATGTCTATAAGTCACTAAGCTTGTTAACTCGCCTCCTTAAGACGACACTACTTTTCCTAAAGGTTTCAGGCTCTCGGCGAAAGAGGAAATGCCTATATAAGTTTTAATGTGTGTGTGAGAGAGTGTCTCTCTCTCTCTCTCTCTCTCTCTGTGTGTGTGTGTGTGTGTGTGTTTGTTTTAAGAGGAAATGTCCAGACCCAAGGAAAATACATCGACTGGAATCTTTCCATTCCTGCAATAGTTTTCCCTCCAACACTTACTGTACTGTAATTCTATCTTTTCCTCTACTCCCCTCCTTCACTTGCTTGTGTGTGTGTGTGTGTGTGTGTGTGTGTGTGTGTGTGTGTGTGTGTGTGTGTGTGTGTGTGTGTGTGTGTGTGTGTGTGTGTGTGTGTGTGTGTATATGTATACATATACGTATACGTACATTGAAGCAGTATTAGGCTGACATGTCTGGAACTAATAGATTCCACCGTGCTGAAGTGTCTTACTGCAAAATACTACCTGCAACCTGAGGCTTCGGTCTGCCTACTCATTCAGCTGCATACCAAAATGCCGACACACACACACACACACACACACACACACACACACACACACACACACACACACTTTCACCCCCCCCCCCTTCAACCTGCGAACCCCTGGCCCAGATTCTCTCCTTCAGCCTCTCTCCCTTCTTTTCCTGCCTGGTTTCAGGTTCGTCGGGTTATGTTGGTTGAACTCCACAGCTGCCTATTTTTCTTCAGGGCCCTTTCATTTGGAGAAACACACACACACACACACACACACACACACACACACACACACACACACACACACACACACACACACACCTCAATGCAACCCTCCATTCTGCCGCACTATGTCTTACTGACCCCCCCCCACACACACACACACCTCAGTGCAACCCCCCATCCTGCTGCACTATGTCTTACTCACACACACACACACACACACACACACACACACACACACACACACACACACACACACACATATGCTTCCTGTAGTTGTTTTAGTACGACCCTCCCCTCCCGTGTGCTCCCCACTGGCAGTGAGCTGGTCCGACTGACTTCCTGTCTCTCTGTCCTCTCTTCCTGTGTGTACGGGGGATGAATGGACGTATTATTCACATTGACGCATCGCCCGCCCTCTCGCTCGCCCTTTACACTACTTTACGTGTTTCTTTCTCCTTCTTCCTTCTGCTTCTCTCATTCTTCTGAGGACAATAGTATGAGCTCACAGTGGTACAACTCAAAACCATTACCTCCCCCCCTCCCCACACTCCTCTGTGGTCTGTACCGCAGTATCAGCCCCCGGAGCAACAAAGACCAGGCCTTACTGCGTAAACATGGCGCACACAAAAACACAAACAGAGGAAGAAGGAGGGGTAATGTTGCACCTTGCTGGTCGCTTCATCTGCTGGTTGGTTGTCTTGGATTTCTTCGTTAACTCCTCTAAATGTGTGTGTGTGTGTGTGTGTGTGTGTGTGTGTGTGTGTGTGTGTGTGTGTGTGTGTGTGTGTGTGTGCGCTCCTGCTGTGTGTGCTGATTACCTGTCACAGGTTGTGGGCACTAACAGCCAGTACTGGCAGAGCGCCGTGGTTTAATCCCGCTGTATTGCCACTTAGTTTCAATTGATTATAGCAGCACATACTCTGAGATCTGGGAGCTTTCTACAAATTCAAACAGGATAAAAAACACAAACATTCAGTAAACAAGACAACAGTTTGGCGAAAGTCCTCTCAACTACTTCACTCTTCTGTGGAGGAACTGACTTCAGAGCTGCAATGAATACAAATTTAGTTATTGCATCATCGGTGCTGCTTTAATCCAAAATGTCCCCTTAATCTAAAAATGAATTCCTTTAAAGCTTCACTTGTTTTGTCAATTTTTTTAACAATCATTATAGCTCCTGCTTTGTCTGTTTTACCAGATTTAAAATATTGGCTTAAACCTGCCATGGCTCCTCCTCTTTCTTCTACCTGTGTTTCCAAAATCTCAACAACATCAACATCCTCGAGCTAGAGCAAGTTTTGACAAATATTTAGATCGTGCAATAAAAGTTCTTTTCAGTCTCTTCCAGTTACTTTAATATGAAGGCTCACCTCGCAGGCTGCAAATATTTCACCAAAACAAGTCCCCCACCCAACCGAGGACCAATGTGATTAGTTTAAACAATTAGAAAGAAACTCGAGAGGTTTTTTTTTTTTTTTTTTAACCTCTATACCAGAATGATTGTTTGGGTGCAGTCAGACCGGTCTCCAGCGCTGACTCAGCGTGATGGAGATACGTATTTCAATGTGACATCAGCTCCTGCCCAACCCTAGCAGTCCACCCTACATGTTTTGTACCAAAATACATCCTTTAATTTGTAGCTACACTCTCACT
>NW_027185229.1:3532500-3835000 GCF_022577435.1 Embiotoca jacksoni | reverse complement strand
CTGCGGGAGGAAGAATTCACTCAACTGCTTGCTAATCATAAAGCACACGCTCCATGAATTTGGCAAAGCTACCACAGAATAAATTAAGGGCACTTTCCAATTAGCTAATTGTGTCTCTTTGAATCTCACTTTTCCATCTTTGAGTCAGTGACTTAGAAAACGGCTGAGGATGTTTTGAAATCAGGTTTATGTAATGTAGACACTCTTTCAATGGAAAAGTATTTAATGATTGATCACTACCACTGATTTGAAGAGGCTGCAGGCTCCTGTCATCATTACTGCCGTATCATTAATACATCCAATCAATAGAGACACGAGAAACGTGTGTCCTGATTTGTGGGACAGCTGTGTGTCATCAGTAATTTTTTATGCTTAAAAATTGTGCTGTCGGTTTAAAAAGAGACAACCCTTCTGTAGATACCAGTCCTTCATCCAATGCGAGACAATATGAGCATTTAATTACAATATAAACACAATTTAACACATTTTTCTAATTTTGTTGCAGCAGTTAAGGCTTTATGACAGATAAATTACACACATGAATGTTTGTCACTGTCAGATAATGTAAATTCATCCAGCAATCAACACATGTAGCAGCAGAATCCCATATTTTCGGATGCTAAATTATCTTTTTGTTAATGTTTTCTATCTACAACGGTTGTTTTGGAGTATGTCTGTAAAATTTACTGCTTAAATTTACAAAACTTCTTTGGCTGCTAGCTTTGATTTGTATCATTTAATTTAACTTGTATTATTATTAACTATTATTAGATGTTTTAGTAGCTCATTTCTATCGACGGAAACATTTGTCTGACTTACTGATTGACTCACTCTATTTTTCAATATTACCAAAGACTGGAACTTTATCCTCTTCTGGTCTTCTTTCATTCTTTGACTTCCCTCCTCGGCAGCCACCTTCCTCTTTTCCCTCCTGCTCTGTTCTTCTTTTCGTTTCTTGTGCGTCCAGAAATATGAATTTCTCTGCTGGGAGTAAACACACATCAGTGCTCTCTCTCACGCACACACACGGCCACAAACTAAAAGGGATCAATAGGTCCTCTAAACGAAACCCAATTCCAACCGCGAGGACATACCACCCCCCCCCACACACACACACACACACACCACCCAACACACAAAAATTCCCGCGCCCACACACACACTCGGATCAATACTGAGACAGTAGCAGAGTGTGTTTCCCTGCGCTGCATGATGGGGGAGGGAAACGGACGGAGAATAAAATATGGTGGAACAGGTCAGCTACCGATGCTGCTGCATGATCTATGAAGATGTCAGTAAAAAAAAACGACATGCACCGACTGACAAATGTTGAAGCCATAATTTTCATGTATTTTTCTGCTGTCCTTTTGCGTTTCTCTTCCTCCAACATCTGTGTTTAAGAGTCTCTCTGCATCTGCTGCTGCTCAGTCCGGGTGCCACGCTGGAATCTCAGCTATTTTCCGGTTATGTGTGTGTATTTTTGTGCATGTCTGAATGTAGGTATGTGTGTGTGTGTGTGTGTGTGTGTGTGTGTGTGTGTGTGTGTGTCTGTGGAGGGAGGGTGCCTGTGGCTGTTTCTCTGTACAGCCAGGTGTTGATAGTGTGTGTGTGTGTGTGTGTGTGTGTGTGTGTGTGTGTGTGTGTGTGTGTGTGTGTGTGTGTGTGGATCCCGTGGAGACCCCCCGGTATTTGCACTATTTGGCAGACTGCATACAGCAGTAGTCGGGGTGGGGGGCAGTTACATGGTTGTGTGTGTGTGTGTGTGTGTGTGTGTGTGTGTGTGTGTGTGTGTGTGTGTGTGCTGACAGACAGATTGGTTACATGGAAGAGCCCTCACAAGTTGGACACACATTTAACATAAGACCACCTTTATGCTAAATATTCAGCCAGAGTTGCTGTTCATGCTCAGCTCACATATCAACTCAGTGTGGTTGGGATCTGATCACATGACTGTTTGACCACACATGGCCCTGAAAATTGCTGTTTTGCATCTGTTGGGTCTGTATTCATTTACAGTGTTTGTTCCTGCTGGAAAATAGCGATACAATAAAAAAAATAGTTTTTTTCTAAATCCACATCGAATCACAGTTTCAAATACATAAGAAAACATTCATTTTAATTCAGCTCTGATATATTTAAGCAAATGTTCGAACCACTATAGTCCGTTCTGCTCATTGGTTTCACATGCATTAACACATTTGCATCACTTAGTGCCGCTAACTGAACTCAAATTAACCTCACATGCATTTTTACAGGAAATTATAACCACAGGGCTGAAATGAGAAAAATCATTCAATGCAGGAGAGAAATCTGCAAAAGATATGGAGCAGCATCTCCACCACGTGACATTTGGGGAGCCAATGACATTTCAATGTGCACCTCATGATAACTGAGGGTCAGAGAGAGTTGGGTGATATCTCACCCGGTGCAGCAGAGCCATCACCGTGGTTACCACAGGTGGGTTGAGGGTGACATGTCACATGGAGCTCGTTGAGATAAATAGAGGAACTGCAGCCTGTTGTGCAACCAGTGAAGACAGACAGCGGAAAAGAAACAGAGAGCTGGAACAGAAAGTGATGCGCGCACACACACACACACACACACACACACACACACACACACACACACACACACACACACATGTATGTCCACATGACCAGTGCTTCAAACATACGTCACACGGAAAGTTTCAGTTTTGGGGTTTTATAATAGGTGTGGAGGTGGATTTTTTTATTTTTATTTTTTTTATTTTCGTCAGTCAGTTAGTCATTTGACCATCGGACCAGTGACAGCCTGTACCAACTCATCACATCACCGTCATTGACTCATCTCATCTGATTCTTACCCCACACACACACACACACACACACACACACACACATACACACACACACACACACCGTGCACACCACCCCCTACTCTATAGCCCTCAGTCAAATCAAAGACTTTCTCTGTCTTTGTGTGTATGCTCGGGTCACTGCTCTACTTTCCCTGACCTCCATCTGTCTGTGTGTGTGTGTGTGTGTGTGTGTGCACGCGTGTGAGTGTGTGTGATGTAAATGCCTCGCAGCTCTTTGCTCTCTCTATCCAGTTAAAGCTGCTCTTAACGACACAAAGGCCTTCTTTCATCCACTTACACTCACTCATAATCCATTTTACCCACTAGATCATCCGTGGATCATCCATAACTCAAACCACACACGCACACACGCACACACACACACACACACACACACACACACACACACACACACACACACACACACACACACACACACACACACACTGTGTATACACCCTGTGAGAGTGGTTGTGTTGTCATTTACGCACGGCATTAACAGCCCTGCATTTGTGTAACGACTTTACGGGCTCTTGAAAACAAAGACAACAGTGCAACAGTATTAAACTGTGATGCAGTCAGTGAATTGATCGCAGCCTTCAGATCTCCCTTAGTTCGCCGTCTTTATCTCCTCTCTCTTATTTCTTTCTGCAACAGCTGTGCTCGTAGGGGAGCCTCGCCTCCTCCTGCTGGGTTTTGTACCCTGGCTGAATCCCCTGTTTGGGCTGGCTTACACACCCTGTGTGTGTGCGTGTGCGTGTGCGCGTGCGCGCTTGAATCTTACTTGGAATTATCTCTCTCCGTCTGTTATCCCACTGCCATGTCTCATCTTTGTGCAGACTGTGTTGAGTGTTTTTGTGCACTTTGCTTAAACAGTTTGAATAAAGTCGACCTGTGTGTGCAGGATGAAAGGGGGAATGTAGAAGATGAAAGAGACTTGAAGGTCCTTGAATACGTCTTAAGACTCTCTCTCTGTGTGTGTGCAGGAAAGAGCAGAGCATCTTGTCTCCGGTGAACTGCTGGAACCTGCTGCTGCTGCAGGTGAAGAGGGAGAGCCGTGACCACGCCACCCTGTCCGACCTCTACCTCAACAACATCATCCCCCGGTTTGCACAGATCAGCGAGGACTCGGGGCGCCTCTTTAAGAAGGTGAGCACACACTCAAGCGCGCGCACACACACACACACACACACACACACACACACACACACACACACACACACACACACACATCCACATCCACACATCAGAGCTTCAGTCTGCTTCTTTATTCCCAGTGTAATTTAATTTAGAGATTACATTTATTTCAAAGCCTCTTAGTGTTTTAAAAAGGTGCAGCTGATGGAACAAATAACATGTTCCTCGATATGGTGCCCTGCCATTATTATAAAAACACACTGAAGTGGTCTGAATTATATCTGTGTCACTGTCTTCTCAACTTAATGCACCTCACTGTTCACATACATACACTCCCATCACTACACACACACACATACACACAACTCCTTAGTTTCCCTCTTTTGTTTTTTGTTGTTTAGTTCTGTTTCACATTTGGATTCACATTTGTAATCCTTTTCTAAGTCATGTTTGCTCTTGTCCAACTATTAATATTTAAGGTGGAGAAATTATGTTTTCTTTAATTTAATTTTGTTGAAGAAATTGATGAACAATAGTGAATTTGGCTGTTATAAGTTGCTGAAACTGAAATTGAAATTAATTTAAAAAAAAACAATAAAAAGGTGCAGCTGGTCGGTATGAGGATGTTCCTCCTCCGCTTCAACCAAGGAAGGAACGAGAGAATTCAGCAGCCGTAGCCCGATATGTGAAATCCACGTGACATTTGTGCCGTGTCCGTCCGTCTCCACGGCATCTGTTTTCTGTCTCGTCTGATTTTCTTTGACTGACAGCAAGGCAGCTGAGCCTGAAGCCAGGAGGCTTTATACTGTCTGTGTTTCATACAGAAGCCTTGTTCTTGTCTCCTCTGATCTTCGCCTCTGTAGTCTGAGAGATAAAAAAGAGACAAGAAAGAGGAAATGTGGAGGAAGAATCCCAAAAAAAAGAAAAAAAAGATAGAGAAGCAAAGAACCGAGAAGAGAGAGAGAGATATATGATAGAACAAATTCCGAAGCAGACTCCTCCCCTGGGAGACGGTTATTCATCTTCCTGATGGACATATACACAAGCTGTAAGAGGTAATTATGTAAAGATCATATATTTAAAACAACCTCTTACTTTTCATCTTTTGATTTACATGCCACCTTTTATGCAAGATGAGGTAATTTTGCCTGATTCAAAGGATGAAATCATAGCTTTGATCTGGAGTCAACATAACATCCAGTTCTCGGTTCAAATATTAAAGACTATGGAGGCAGAGGAAGAATGTAATCAGGAAGAAGCCCTCACAAGTATAGAAAGATGTGTGTGTGTGTGTGTGTGTGTGTGTGTGTGTGTGTGTGTGTGTAGACAGGAAAGTGAAGCCGTGTGTGTGTGAGGAATGTCACGGCTGCTGATCTCCAACCTGATAGGTCGTCTTTGAACTTCAGTTATGATCACAGGCGATGAGAACACACACGAAGGTCCACCCTCGTTTCACTGCCCGTCTGATACACCACTTAAAAAAAAAAAAAAAAGACTCTCTTCTTCTGTCCTTCTCAGTCTTGGCTGACTCATGGTAATTTGATCCGTTTTTTTATTCAGCTAGCTGTTGTTTGGCATGCCGGTTGCTTCCATCATGTCTGGGTCATAAACCGTGTGCGTGCAAATACACACACACACACACACACACACACACACACACACACACACACACACACACACACACACACACACACACAGAAATGTTCTAATGGCTAATTAAGTAGATAATTAGTTCATTTATAACATTTCCAGTCAGAGGCATGAATACCAGCAGTGCCAGGGGCCATGACACACACACACACACACACACACACACACACACACACACACACACACACACACACACACACACACTTGCACACAGGACTGATGATGCACACCACAACCCTTATTAGAGAAGTTGGCACATTCATCTCAGACACTTCCATCCGGTGTGGAAAGCGGTGCTGAATGATCCTGTTAGCGCAGCGAGAGATTCTGTCACTTCCACAGAGAGAGCACTCACGAATCAAACTGTATTAATGAGTACACAACCTCAACCTGGACCGCAGACGTCAGGGCTAACAAAGCATGCTGCTTAGTTTCTGTTGTGTTTTTTTGTTTTATTGTTGAGCCAAACCAGATGGCCGCGGGCGAAACAAGTAGTCCAAAGGTCAACATCCACAGTTGATAGATAGGAGGGCTCCGCCGGGGCCGATGGCTTTTTGATTGGCTGCGGTCTGGTCGTTGTCACCTAACATGAGCCTCCAACAACACTTTAAAAGAGCGGAGGCGGGGCGACTCCTGTTATCCTGTTCCCTCCTTTCATCTGTTGTGCTCCCTTAAATCTCATCCCATGACACTGTGTCCCTCAGGTACACCCCCCCCCCCTCCACACCCCTCTTCCTGACCTTTCTGCTCTCTGTGGTTCTCTCAAAAATGATTTCTACTACCCTCCCACTTCTCTTCATCAGAATATGGACCTCCCTTTTCTTCCCTTTCTCCACTTTTCTCCTCCACCTACAGTATAAACCTCCAACACCCCCCACCCCCGCCCCCTCCTGTACGCTCTTCCAGGAAAAGACAGATGCTCTACATTCGCTGGCAAAATCTGCTTTTGCTTTCACTCTGCATTCCTCATCCATTTTTGTTTTTTGTTACTTTCTCTGCTTCTTTTCTCTCCTACTTTAAACTTTCCCCAGCTTGTTCTCTGCCGTCTGTTACCTGTCTGCTTACAGTTGAAACCAGTTTAATTTGTTTGCATAAATTTGTATAAAGTTGACATGTGCATCTGTGTGAAAGTATATATTGTACCTCTTCAAATTTGAAGATAATAAAAGCAGATTCACATTACTGTCTAAAGGACTTATGGATAAAGGATTTGACTCTTCAGCACAATCTGGAATTGACTGATTTGTTTGTAACATTGCTTTAACCAAATGTTTTTTGAAGCCTTCCCCTTCATGCTACACCAATGCCCATGTTGTTTTGGCTGCTAAACAAGGTGTGGCTGAAACTTTAAATTCAAACTTGATAGTCCAGAAGGTCTACATATTGTTTACTGAGGAAACACATGCTGTCGTGCATTTCTGCAGGAGACTGGAATGCAAACGGAGTAAATCAAAACTGGAAGGTTTTAATATTCAAAGGCACGAGTGTGCATTGAATTACACCCATGTTTTGTACGCTGTAAAAGCAATACATTTCTCTCACATAGACAGAAACAATAAATTAAATCCTTACTTCATGCAAAGCAGCTGTTTCTTAGCTGCTTGCCCTTCATGGGTTGTGTTTTTTTTTCTTTTTTTAATATTTTATTTCAACACAAAAAATATTTGAAAAAATGACTAAATCATCCCTCGTGTTCAGTTACTTCAGAACCAACAACTGTCACTGTCCGCACTAGTTTAAAGACTGTGAAGATGGGCCTTTATATAAAAACAACATTCCTTGATTCAGGGACTCAGAATAATTATTGGAGTACTTCAGGGATCTGTTCTTGACCCTTTGCTTTTCTCGCTTTGTTTTACTGCAACTTTACGTGATTATAAAGGCTGAACATTTGGATGGCAAGTAAAGTGAACTCGACAACTGCGTCATTTCTCAAAGTTTGACAGCTAACACTCTTCTTGGTGTTAAATCTACCCTTTCTATGGGTCGGCATATTCAAGAAATCACCAGAATTTCTAAGATTCTGACTTTCGATTGCTGATTTTAGAGACAGTAATTTATGTCCAATGTGATTATTAAAATTTGTTTTCCTGGTTTATAATATTTGAACTACAATTCAAACTAAAACTTTCAAATTTGACCCGATTACACCAATTTCAGCTTCCCTTCTTTGGCTCTCCATCCACGTCAGATCAGACTTTAAGGGGCTTCTGGTGATGTACAAAATTTGAATTGGCCATGCCTCTTCATCCTTTCTGATCTCCTAAAACCTTATAATCCACCTTGTGCTCTCTGCTCCCAGAACCCAGGACTTCCTATCTGTACCTGGATATAAAAAGACTCCAGCAGGCTGCAGGGCCGTTTCTTATCTCGTCCAATGCAGACGTCAGACTCTCCGATTCTGTTGAGGCCTTTAAAATTAAACTTAAAATTGATTTTTGCCTTAACATTCACTCAGTTTTTATTATTATGTCAGGCTCTGTCTCCCTCTCTCTCGTACCTATTCTCTTTTCGCTCGGGCTTTTTGTGCTGGTCCATCAACCCTCCTGGGACCTTCCTCTCCCCCGGGGGTCGATGCCTCATTCCAGATGTTTTTGATCTAGATCTTTGTCTTCCAGGACGTCCAGCTTCTCCTCCTCCCTCTCTCTTTCTCTCTCTCCTCTCTCTCTCTCTCTCTCTCTCTCGCTCTCTCTCTCTCTCGCTCTCTCTCTCTCGTCTCTCTCTCTCTCTCTCCTCTCTCTCTCTCTCTCTCTCTCTCTCTCTCTCGCTCTCTCTCTCTCTCTCTCTCTGTGTTTCCCTGTGTGCATGTTGTTCTTGTCTTTCTCCCCATATGTACTTTTATTTCCTTTCTCCTATATTTCTGAAAGGAGTGCTTGTTTGGGATGTCCTCTTTCTTTATATTGGAATATATACAGAGGATCCTCTGTTTGGCTGCAGATGGAAGTTTCTCAAGGTCGTGGAGCTATTCTTCATACAGGTTTATAATCTACCTATATATTTGTCATCTTGATTGTTCTTACTTACTGTACATTTTTTTGCATTGATCTATTTTAAACGCACAGTGATGACATCTATTGCCTGTCTATACAGAGATCCATCATCTGCGGCTCTTCCTGATGTTTTGGGGGAGTTTTTCTTTTTCCAATTGGAGTCTAAGAATAGAAAGTGTCATGCTGGATGTTGTACAAACTGTAAAGTGGCTAATTTGTGCTTTTCTTTGCACCTACATTAAAACCAAGTTGATTGGTGTCCTTAGTGAGAGTCTGGACGTGGAAGTCTGGAGAACAGTAGCGGCTGTATTACTCTCCATCCTCCCTCTCAGCTTTGTCTTCTTTCCCTTTGCCTGTGACTCTTTTGTCTTCTTGCCTTTTTCCTGCCACAATCTAGATATCGGCATCTGCAACTTCCTTCCGCATACATCAAGTCCATCACTGCCTCGCTCATTTATCTGGATTAGTGCCTTCCCTGCCCCCGTTGGGCCAGATAATCTAGTCCTGATTTATGAAGGGACAGTTGGCTGAACACATGGCTGAGGGGGTACAGATTGAATTGGGAGATGACCGTGTAGCTGGAGTTATTATGTAAAGCTTACGGTTTGGACTGCTCATTTACATTAGTCTTTTTCTTTCTGTCTCTTCAGAGCAAAGAGGTCGGCGTGCAGCTGCAAGAGGACCTGATGAAAGTTCTTAATGAGCTTTACACGGTAAGGAGCCCCCATCCCCCACACCCTTACCCCACCTAACATTACACACACATGTGAACCCATAACTACGTTTTGAAATTTCTTGCATCTGAAACAGCCCGATGGGGAGCGAGCTTTATCGTGTAGTGCGAGGGTTTAACAGTTTGTTCCGGGCAGATGTTATGAGACCTTAAAACTGCTGATATTTGCTTTATTTCACACCGTATTTCTAAACCAAAGATAAAACATACTAAAGTTGCATGTACAAGTACAAGGGGACACCACAAATACAATAACAAGACAACTTGGCTGCAACGACTTTAGTGATCCCCCGACTTTCATTTAGAACCACCAGCAGGTTTGAGTGAAATGTCTCTTGACTATTGTTTGATTTCCGATGAACTTTTTTGTCCAGTTTTAATGGTGCCTTCAGTTTTCAGTTAGTGGTATCATCAGATTAGAATTTGCCTGCAGGACTAATAATGACATCCGCCTCAGCTGTACTTTGTAGTTAGACCTAATTAGACAACGATACCATGCTACAATGTTAAAAAGTCATCATGCTTAACAATGAACCTGCTGATCCTCAGTGTCTGTTGTTGTTTTGTTCTTCTAACATGATCCCAGGCACCATAGCGCCCGGTTCCACATGTCCGTAGTGCTGCCAAAAGGACTGAGGCAATTGGAGTTGGCTTCAGTGTGTGTGTGTGTGTGTGTGTGTGTGTGTGTGTGTGTGTGTGTGTAGGAGGTGGTGGTGGTGGAGGGGGGGGAGGTTCTACTACAGCAACTGAGCGTGTAGCCTTGGCTCAAGCAGGCCCATAAAAGCAAGTCTTACACTGTAATTACAGTCTATAGTAAGAGATAGAAATAGATCTGGTTTGAGTGACGCTGGCGAGCAATACTCATGGACGGAGCAGCACGTCTGTCTGCTGTGTTGTCGGAGGGTTTTGAGCCGAGCAGTATAATGATGGCTCTGATGGTGGTCAGTGGAATAAGGCTGACACTGCACACACACACACACACACGCGCGCACAACACGTCTGAGCACAGCAGTGTTGCGTAGTGAAGGCCTGTTGTGTGACTCATTCCCTTCAATATTGTGCGATGTCATTGCTGGAGATTCAGTCTATCGTGCTGCAGTGCTTCACTCTCCCCACGATGCTGGCTGGCATAATCCCACTTTTGATCCGCAGCCAGGTGAGAGACACACACTCATGTTCATCTCGGCCGTTGTTCCCCAGGTGATGAAGACGTACCACATGTACAACACCGACAGCAACAATGCCGAGTCCAAGCTGAAGGAGGCGGAGAAGCAGGAGGAGAAGCAGATGGGGCGCTCCGGTCGTCAGGACGACCGCCAGACTCCGCGCTCCCCCGACACCCTGGCCAGCATCAAGAGCGACGAGAAGCCTGTCCGACGATCCAGTGTCAAAAAAATCGAGAAGATGAAGGAGAAGGTGAGCAAAGGAGCCCCGGCCCGGTGGGAGGAGGTGGGGGGCGGCGGGGAATCGAGGGCTGCTTCAGAGTGCCCCACATGTTGTCACGCAGACTTCTCTGTGTGTCTCATGAATGATTTATGAATGCACGACTGGCTTATTGCTAACCCTGTCTCCTACAGCTGGATCCTGTCACAGCAACACGGTTCCACCACTTCTTATTATCCCTAATCGATAGTGAGGCGTTTCACTCCCACACCTGTTATCCCTCTCTCCGTCATCTCTATTCTTCTTTGCTCTATGCCAGATTTTTTTTTTAATTCACTCTTTTCCTTTTCTCTCTCTCTTTCTACTATCTCTTCCTCCCATCAGAGACAAGCTAAATACACAGAGAACAAGCTGAAGGCCATCAAGGCTAGGAATGAGTACCTGCTCGCTCTGGAGGCCACCAACGGCTGTGTCTTCAAGTATTACATCCATGACCTCGCCGACATCATCGATGTGAGTATAAACACACTGTCTTACTCTGCGGGAGCGGGTTACATTTGTAGGGGTTATTATGGGCTGCGTGTGTGTGTGTTCATGTGTGTCCCAGTGTCGCGACGTTCGAGCCAGCGGTGGTCCCCTCGGTTGGTCTCCTCACATTAACTTCAGTGCTCCTAATGAAGGCAGCAGACTGGTCTCTTCTTAAATCTTTCACACAGGGTGGGCGGTGGTCTCCTGCACACAGCTGCTGCTGAGAAAACAACTAGATAGCAAGGAGGCCGCTTTATTTTCTGCTTGATAATAACACTGATGAGTCAGTCTAGAGTAGGTGTTCACTCCTAAGGGATCTGATACACATATTGCTGGGTGGTCGGTTGTGTTTATTATATCAGTTGTGTTTTTTCAATGCAAAAAATTTTAAAAAAAATTGACCGTTTTTCTTTCGATTCTAGGAGCTAAAAGCTCGATAAAATGCTTCCATGTTGATTGTAAAGGGAAATTAAGGAAGCAGTAATAATGATATGATCAATCAGTGAGCTGATGAACAGAGACAGTTGGTTGTAAAGTATGCACTGTGCATCTTCTTGATATAATGTTTATGTAAATGTCTTAATGACATGTATTTATTGATTGACAATGAACAATGAAATGATAAATTCAGGGATACATCATATGACATCTGAAACGTTGCATTGCAGCAGTTTTCAAACCTATTAAAGGTCCCATATTGTATAAATTCAGATTTCCATTTTTTTTTTTGTTATAAAGCAGGTTTATGTGCCATGTAAATACTGTTCAAGTTCACACAGACTGTATTCAGCAACTGTGCTTTTTAGAGAAGCTGTTTGAACTTGGACTAAGTTTGTGATGTCACAAATCCACACTCATGGCATATCTCCGCCCTCAGCGCGGCCCACTGCCCATCCTTTTATTCGTAAGATAACACAGAGCAGGTATTTCGTGGCTGAACTTGTAAACTACAAGTCTGTAGAAAATCTGTGTTCGGCCTCCACCTGCGCCGCTCAGAAATGAGGATTGATGTCAATATCAATCAGCCTTAAAGACAGAGACACAAAATCGCTTGTTCTCGTTAGACCTTCAGAGAAGCTTTTTTTTGGTACTTAAAACTACAAAATATCTTCTTTTGCATATCAAGACTGCAAATAAAAGCAGTGTAAAAATGTAAAATATGGGACCTTTAAATAGTAGTGGCAGTTAAAATCCAGTGTGTCTGAACGTTCTGCTGACACTGCAGATGTTAGCAGCCAGCTCAGGACTTTGTTACACGTCATTTCAGTCCTCATGTACAAGGCAATGCAAGGCGACAAAACTCCAAACTATTTCCTTTTTGCTGTTTTCTTTACCGACAACTTTGACCAACTCTCTTACTTTTCTAACTTGGTGTGTGTGTGACAGTGCTGTGACCTGGGCTACCATGCCAGCCTGCACCGCGCCCTGAGGACCTACTTATCTGCAGAACAGAATGTAGAGACGTCCAAACACACCGGCCTGGAGACACTGGATGGCGCCGCCGAGAGTCTGGAGCCCAACGGGGACAAACAGAAACTGATGGAGACCTACAACAACGTCTTCTGCCCGCCAGCTCGCTTTGACTTCCAGTCCCACATGGGAGACACGGTACGGCTCCAGTGCCGGTGCTCGTTTGTGTCCGAGGGAGTCCCAGTGTTATAATGTGTTAACGTTGTGTATGTGTTTTTGTAGATGGGAGTGATGTGTGCACAGCAGCCAGTGGAAAGCGAGCTGCTCCAGAGATGTCAGCAGCTGCAGTCCCGCCTCTCCACTCTGAAGATAGAGAACGAGGAGGTCGGCCAACGTTCTGCTTTTATCATCCATTCACCTGTTTCTTCTTCCACCTTTTGTCCTGCTTGTTAATCACAGCTTTTGTTTTGTGTCTCGTTGTGTCTTCCTGACTGCCCACCAGGTGAAGAAGACCATGGAGGCCACTCTGTCCACCATTCAGGACATGGTGACGGTGGAGGACTACGATGTCTCAGAGTGCTTCCACCACAGCAACAGCATGGAGTCGGTCAAGTCCACGTTCAGCGAATCCTATCTCAGCAAACCCAGCCTGGCGAAGCGACGGGCCAATCAGCAGGAGACGGAGCAGTTTTACTTCACGGTCAGTTCAAATTATGGTCATCAATTCACTTTCAGAAGCGTCAGTGGCATCAATCCTCTAACTGACAAAGCTCAGTCTCTCCAGGAAATAGAGATCATAATAATTAACGCAAATTCAAGCAGACTGTCTGTTCTGTAAAGCTACGTCACTTTTCTGAGGTTTTTGATAAGTTTGAACCCCATGGTTCAATAAAAGATTAGATAAAAGGTTAAAACTAAAATATTTCTGTGATGTGCAGCATTATTATCACTGGAATTCATTACATATCATTGTTTATCAGGTAGAGCTTAAAAAAAAAAATTGAATTTTTTTTTTTTTTTTTATTATTCTTCATTCTTTTTTAATTCCTGCGCTTTTACTGCAAAAAAAAAAAAAAATCACTTAAAACTCCGCAAATTACAAGTAAATCAAACATTTTTGATTGCAACAATCACAAAAAAACCTGCTAAATCCAGGAGGGACTGAAATCTGTGTGCTTTTCAGGCATCATATATGAATGCAACGGGAACACATTGTGATTCAAGCGCATGTGTTTTCTCTGTGTGTTGTAGAAGCTGAAGGAGTTTCTGGAAGGCAGGAACCTGATCACCAAGCTGGAGGCCAAGCATGACCTCATCGAGAAGACCCTGGGAGAGAGTGAGTGTCCTTCATGCCTTTCAGACACTGCCCTTGTTTTTCCCATCTGTGTGTGTGTGTGTGTGTGTGTGTGCACTGGGAGCTCCCTTACAGTAGGACGGGGGATGGAGTTAGAACAAGGTCCGATGCCTGGAGGATAAACGGGGAGCAAGTCAGAGAGATAAATAGTGCAGTGGGACACATGCAGAGAAGCAGAACGACTTTAATATGTCTGATAATCACAAGCTGTGTGTGTGTGTGTGTGTGTGTGTGTGTGTGTGTGTGTGTGTGTGTGTGTGTGTGTGTGTGTGAGTGAGTGAGTGAGAGAGAGAGCGGAGGGGTAGGTCACAGTGACCATATGTGGATACAGCTGTTTATTTAAATGTATGTGTGCGGTGTTCCTCTGGGCCGACTGTGTCAGTGTTTCCACAACCTTACAGGAAGACCTCTTGTGTCATTGTGTGTGTGTGTGTGTGTGTGTGTGTGTGTGTGTGTGTGTGTGTGTGATGCTCAAAGTGGGAAGTTCTTGCTGTTTCTGATCCATGTGATGCTGTTTTCTCACACATCCTGTCTGCTATAACTGCCTATCTCTGTGTCTCTTTTCTGTCCCCCCATCGTCCCCCTTTTTCCTGTTTATCCCTCCTTCAGGTCAGAAGACTGACTGTTGCCTTGCCAGGTAGGTGTGGCGATGGAAGGAAATATGCTCACACACACACACTTGCATATACCATAACAGCGTTAAAGCTCGATTCCTTGGCAGCCAGAGGTATGATTTTCCTCATCACTGTTTATAGATATTCTCAACACATGGGCATATGTGTCTGTGAGTACAAATAGAGCGTTACCAGAGTTGTGAGTATAAATAGACTTTCTCTGGAGACATAATGACAGAGTGCCGTTTCTTTCTCTCCACTTTCTGTCTGTAGTGGACGGAGAAACTCGGCTATACGGAAGCAGGTAATTATCTGTGTGTGTGTGTGTGTGTGTGTGTGTGTGTGTGTGTGTGTGTGTGTGTGTGTGTGTGTGTGTGTGTGTGTGTATGTGTGTGTGTGTGTGTGTGTGCGTGCGTGTGCGTTTCTTTTCGGTCGGAGTCACTGCAGCTTTGTTTTTAACTCGAGCCACATGTTTTCTCACAATATTCGCTGCCCACAGAACGTAGTGGCTCCAAGATAGATTCTGACAGCACTTTGGTTATTATCACAGATTAATTTAACACAATACACAAATATATGCATTTATGTCTGCAGCTGAATGTTCCTTAGTGATTAAAAGGAAACTGCTCCATGGGGGATGCTAATGTTTGTGGCTCCCCCTGCTGGTGGTGTGCCTTGTGTTTTGGCTGCCAGCGTTACAGTAAAATCAGTTGATTGTTATTTTGTAAATTATAGTTTTAACATATAAAACCACAATTGTGTTGACAGTTGGCACACATATCGTCTAGTATTATATCCAGCATTTCCTCACCTCCCTGAGATTTCTGGAAACCCCAAACAAACAAAGGGAAAAAGGAAAAGATGCCGTCTCCTAGCAACAGCTGGGTACTGCGCCCACCGTCTCTTCCCCACGCCTGGTGCCCACATTCCTCCTGAATGTGTGCGCTGATGCATATGTAGACATGTTGAGGAGAGAGATTGGCTGTGTTTTTGTTTTGATTTTTTTTTAATGTTTTTAAGTGCACCAGCCTCCCGTCATGTCCTCCTCACATGAGTGATTCCTCTCCTCCTGTTTTAGGACTCGGGTGAAGCCATTCCTCTGATGGTTGAGAGCTGCATCCGCTTCATCAGTCGCCATGGTGAGGAGAGTCTCCAGTGATGTGATAGGTTTAGCATGGTCTTTTTTGGTGCGCTGATTGGTTGCGTTGTTATGCAGAGTGTGATTGGTCCCAGATCAGTTTGAACTGGGAATCACTTACCATTTAAATGACAAAAATATAAAATCTCTGAAATTGCAAAATCCTCACAATAAAAAAAGGTCTTGATTTCAACATCTGTGTGTGTTTGTGTTTGTGTGTGCGCAGGCCTGCAGCATGAGGGAATCTTCAGAGTGTCAGGTTCTCAGGTGGAAGTCAATGACATCAAGAATGCCTTTGAGAGAGGTAAGACCATGAATCCAGGAGGAAACATGAGTATTTTTTAACAAAATGTGTTTATCTTGTGCTTTATTATCTTTTCTCTCACTCTCCTTCCTCCTCCCTCCTCTCCTCATCCGGATGTAGGTGAGGACCCGCTGGCAGGCGACCAGAATGACCACGACATGGACTCCATCGCTGGCGTGCTGAAACTCTACTTCAGAGGACTGGACCACGCCCTTTTCCCCAAAGAAGTCTTCCATGACCTCATATCCTGTGTCTGTGAGTGTGGTTTCCTTTTGTTTGTTTGTGCGTTTTATGAGCTCGATTGTGTGAGTAAATCTCCCGGGTGTCGTGGCCGTTTTATTTTTCCAGCTATGGAGAGCCTTCAAGAGCGGGCAGTCCACATCAAGAAGGTTCTGCAGTCCCTGCCAAGTAAAACCCTCATCATCATGAGATACCTGTTCGCCTTCCTCAACCAGTAAGTACCAGGACGCTCAGAGGCCTAAAGTATGGTTGCTCAACTGTAGATGCGTCAGTAACAATGTATATCATCATATCAAGGATGTGATGGATGAACTATAGAAGCAGCAAAATATTAAAAGGTAAGTTCTCAAACAAATCAAAAACAGAATCAAACCCAAGGTACAAATCAGGATATCATTTAAGGTTGTATTTATTGAATCCAACAGGCAACTGTGTGAACATTGCATTTTGCTCCAGGCACCTTCAGATTAGTTTTACAATGACGTAATTGTCTGTCATACGATGTAGACCAGGGGTCTCCAGTGATTTTCCACAACTAGTTTCACAAAATCAAAGTGTCTCAGAGCTACTCATGTTTAGTAATATTTATTCACATAGCTGAGCTCCACCCAAACCAGCTGAATAAGCTTATTTTATGTCAACAATAACAAATTACACAAATGTCTACTGCAGTGAACACAACTCTGTGATGACAAATTGGTTTGAAAAATGTCAAATAAGGAGTTTTAATATAATATTTAACTAATAAATAGATGGGATTCTAATTTGAAAAGTCGCAGTGTTTCTGAAAGTCGCTTTTATCTCTCTCTCTCTCTCTCTCTCTCTCTCTCTCTCTCTCTCTCTCTCTGTGTGTGTGTGTGTGTGTGTGTGTGTGTGTGTGTGTGTGTGTGTGTGTGTGTGTGTGTGTGTGTGTGTGTGAGACACTATTTATAGCTCTGCCGCAATGTTGCTGTCCAGCTGAACATATTGTATTTGTTATTTACCTCATTTTCACAGTTTGTGAGCTGATGATGTAGCATGAAAAAAGATGAACTGAATTAGTACTATGACCACTGAGAACCAAATGTATAATTAGTGATAACAGCTCTACTCTAAAGGTAATATGGGTCAAAGTAAGATATCAGTTTTGGTATCAAAATACAGAAGTCCACCGGCAATACAAAAACAGTTTTCACCATAAACTACACAAAAAGAACACTGTATGTTGTTCAAAAAAATGCATTGAAGGAAAACTCAATTAAATGAACTGTTAAAACAGTCTTTGGATTTTTGAATCAACTGTTTTGAAGCTGCTTGTGTCCAAGAACAATAGACAATCATCCATAATAAAAAATAAAAGTCTAAAATTTGTTTAGCAATATCTAAATGGAGCTAAGATATATTTACACTATACACACAATGTTTACATGAATATGAGATATCATTTGGCTTTCTCACATCAAATCTAAACATCCTTTAACCTTTGAGGGAAGTTAAATATGAAAGTTCAAACAGCAAAGATTATAACTAGACCTTTCATTACTGGAGGAACTGGAAGTTTTCCTGCTTGAGAAATTGTTTCATTTCCCCCTTCAAGTTGAGTTTATTTTTCTAGCCCAGTATTGCGTACAGTGTCTCAGTTTGCTCCAGAGAGTCACTTCAGCAACGAGCTCACAAAGTGCACAAAATGGACTTGTAAAGGTGGACTGGCCTCATGTAGCTAATGTTGGAGATGGGAGAGCTTCTCCTTTTGCTTGAGTGATTTATAGTCACTCCAAGCTGTATTCACTATGAGGGTGATGTCGGCTGTAACACAGCTTTGTGTATAATATTTATGAGACGGAAGGATGAGATAATGCCTTTTTAAATGACTCTGTTTTCCCTTCCGCCCAGCTTGTCCCAGTACAGCGAGGATAACATGATGGACCCCTACAACCTGGCCATCTGCTTCGGCCCCACCCTGATGTCTGTTCCTGAGGGCCATGACCAGGTCTCTTGCCAGGCCCACGTCAACGAACTCATCAAAACCATCATCATCCATCATGACACCATCTTCCCGGGGACGCAGGACCTGCAGGGTCCCATCTACACCATCCCCGGAGCCGGAGACGACTTCTGGTGAGGGCTGGCGACGACATGGAGTGCTGCGAACTTAAAATGCTAAAAGGCAGTTTTATCTGTCTACAGTAGAAGGGGGGCTGGTAGATGATGATGATGAGGCCACAAAGAGGGCTTGATTTAGGGGCTGCCGGGGGAGTAATGGGGGGGCTCAGCTTGTCTGGGCCAGGGTGGGCCAGGAGGATCAGCTTACCCTCCATCACTCAGGAGATTAAAACACCGCCTGACCACATCGGCCCGGGAAAGCAGAGCAGACACACAGTCACACACACAGTCACACACACAGTCACACACAGTCACACACAGTCACACACAGTCACACACACAGTCACACACAGTCACACACAGTTACACACAGTCACACACCACCACACACACACAGTCACACACCACCACACAACTTTCAATTTTACTGTAATGACAAGCTGTGGCACCAGTTATTATGATGCAGTTGTGAAGACTCTAAGTCACGATGGAGCAGCAGCTTTGTGAAGACACAAAATAATATCACACGCATTTGAGCGTTTGCAACCTATAATTTCAGAAAATACACACATTTAATTGAATGATTCCTTTACTATAAACATTAAGATAATATAATCTGAATGACGATTCACTGTTTCCAGACCTGGCAGTAGACTTTTACATTGGGGAAACTTCATTTGCAGAAAATTTAACTGACCAATTAAATCCAAGGAAAAATATAAAGGTGCGTTCCTTTGGTTCAGGTGGTAAGTCAGTGACGATGAACTGTAAAGTCCCCCGTTTAAAAGCAAGACATTTCTGAAGTAGTTTTCTTTACCAGCAGCATTAGAGCAACAAAATCTTTGGAGACCTTTTAGTGTCTGATTGAGTTTTCTGAGGGTTGATGGAGGAACCTTCCACACTAAAATCATTTCTACACTTCTGGATGCACCAAATCGAAGCTCTCGGTCTCGTACCAGCAACTGACAGCCTGTTTTAATTAGAAATAGTACTTTAAAAGAGTTTACGAGACAGTTATGATCTCAGCATTGAGCAGTGGTGTGGTGTGTACGGTTTGAAGTTATGTAACTCGGTAGACGACGATGAGCTCAGGCTGTGAGTCATTAACACGTGATGTCAATCTGAGGCTCCTAACCTCTTCTGCCCTCTGTGTCCTCCGCAGTGACAGTCCACACTGTGAGCCCCCCCTTGTGGAAGAGCCGGCGCCCGACACCGTCTCCGTCAGCCACAACAGTGAGGATGGTGTGCAACACACACAAATATGACTACACGCACTGTATATACATATACTGTGCTTAAAACTAACCAGTTTCATCCTGGCACTAGTTTACGACTTCTAATCCCGCTTTTCTCATCAGTTACTTTAATCTTTAATACCAGCTCACATCCTGCACCCAGTTAACATCATATTAATGCTCAGCAGTTTGTAACCTTTTTTCCATGTCCACATGCAGCAGCACTAACCTGCTATGCTCTAATCTGGCTTCCTCTCTTTTCTCCCTCCTTTCTCATCCATTGCTGCCCCCCCGCTTCTCCGTCACTCCTCGTGTCTTTCCCGCCGTTCTCTGAATCTCAGGCTCCTTGGCTGTTTCAGAGACCGACCCGATTGAAGCCATCGCTCGGTTCGACTATACCGGCCGCACCACTCGGGAGCTGTCCTACAAGAAAGGCGCCTCCCTGCTCCTGTTCCAGCGAGCCTCCGACGACTGGTGGGAGGGACGACACAACGGAGTGGACGGTCTGGTGGCGCACCAGTACATCGTCGTCCAAGACACGTAAGATGTGTTCCAGTAACTTCATAGATTAAGCATCCGCTCTAAAAAGGGAAAGAATTATTTAAAAAAAATAATTTTTAAAGGGAAATTACACCATTTGCCAATCTAGGTCGTATACTCAGATTTTTGTCTGCTAATGTTTGTTTATGATAATATTTTATTCACAGAACAAAGAGCAGGACTGATCTTAAACACTCGTTGACGAGTCTGACCCAAAATAAACAGAAAGTAGTCTGGTGGAAGTCCCCGTTGCTAAGGAAGTTGATGTGGATATCAGAGAAGATCAATTTCCTTCTCAACCAGTTTAAATAAGTGTGATGTTTAACACACTAGTAGTGGCCAACCTAAAAAGTGTTCATGCCTAAATTTCCCAATTGAACAACATGAATTTAAACTGCAATGACACTTTATTGTCGCTCTCCAGCTGCCGTACAGTTTTCTACAACAGCTTCAGGGCTCATGCTTTTTTCTTTGGTGAGTGAAAAGTTATCAGTCACAACGGATTAAAAAGATGAAATTGACAACCTGGTTGACAAATACTGGAATTTCCCTTTAAGTTGTAGTTGCTTTTCTTCTGGTTATAAAACACTTGAGTAGTTTTAAAAAGTGAAAAAGCAGAATAGCAGAAAAACAGATTTCTCACTGCTTGTGCTTCCTTACACCAATCTTCTGTTGTCCATTCAGACAGGATTATAGAGCCTGTACAGCAGTTGCTAGATGTAAAGGGACACTAAAGTAATCTTCTTCTTGCAGATGTAACGTGACTTTGTTTGATCTTGGCCTTTTCCTGTTGGTTTGGTGCAGACAGAAGCACAGCAATGATTCATAAACTATCACTGGACTGTTTTTAGGCCTGATTTGGGACGAGGAAGTCCAAAACCGGATGTGGACAGCAGGGACCTGCTGGAGGAGAGGGTGTCTACCAGAGGCAGCGCCGCCTCTCCTACTGGAGCTCACGTGGCTGACATTTATCTGGCCAACCTAAACAAGTGTGTCTCATGTCCACATACTTTTTTTTTTTTTAGCATTTTATAGATTTTCAGATTTTAGTTAGTTTAGTTACTGTTGTTTTTCAGACTGTTTTACTCTAAGCTGGCTGAACTCTTGTAATGATTCACAACAAATAATAGGAAAATAAACCTGAAACATTTGTCTCGTTCAGGTTGAGGAAGCGTCCAGAGTCCGGGAGCATCCGAAGAGCGTTCCGCTCCGAGAGCGACAGCACGAGTCCAGGAACCAGCGGAGGCTGCGGAGGAGGCGGAGGCTGCGGAGTAGGCGGAGGGGGTGGAGGAGGGGTGAGAACAGCTTCTCTTCCTGTTGGAGGAGCTCTGGTGAAAGAAACGGGAGACAAACGACCCGTCAGCGCCCACAGCATCCTCAACTCGGTCACTCGCCACTCTTCACTGAAGACCAAGGTACGACAATCGGAGCATCTTTCATCTGCAGCCGCTTCATAAAGTAAAGGAACTGTTGTTTAATATGGAAATCATTTATTAAGATCTTAATGAACATGCAGGTGGAGAGTCCACAGCTACGCAAGACAACCACAGCAGGACGCTCCAAGAGCTTCAGCAACCACCGACCGCTGGACCCTGAAGTCATCGCGCAGGTGGAGCAAAGCTCACAGGTAGTGTTCTCATTACAGTTACCCACTTCCTGTGTGTGTGTGTGTGTGTGTGTGTGTGTGTGTGTGTGTGTGTGTGTGTGTGTGTGTGTGTTAACTTGTCTGCCTCCTGTGTTGCAGGACATCGATGCCACCATGAGCTTGAGCGAGTTCAGTAAGCTGGAGAGACAGGGCACCCCTAAACACACACACACCCCCGACGTGGTCCTGGACACATTGGAGCAGCTGAAAGGTGTGTGTGGTGGTGGGGGCGGAGCCTCGGAGCCCTCCAGTCCTCTCCACTCCCGTCTTCTGCGGGACAACGAGGGAGGGTCCTCGCACGCCCATCCGCTCCAGCGCAGCGCCTCCTCCGCCAGCGACGTGCCCTCCTCTTTCCGCCCTGTCAAGAGCCAGCCGCGGAGCCCCCTGCCCTCTGCCACCTCCCCCTCTCTGTCCTCCTCCTCCCTCTCCTCATCCGTACCTTCCTTCAGAGAGCTGCGCCCTCCAGCAACGAGGCCCAAACCGGTGGTGTTCCCAAAGGGCGGAGGAGGGAGTGGCAGCCCAGCGATGGGCTCCCCGACCTCCACCGTTCCCCCTACGCCTCCTCCTCCACTCGGAAGCCACACACACTCTCTCCCTCACACCCCTCCTCCTCCGCCTTCACCCCAGCCTAATGATAAATCCTGCCCAGCTTAGGTCCCCCTCTTTCAGTACCGATTCTCACAGCTGTTCTACCAGGTGCCAAAAAGCACTTTGTTTGTTTCACACAAGACATCTAACCCACTACTCACTGTAGCATTCACTTCTTGGTGTCCAGCTAAAGTTCTCCGTAGAGTTTCTTCTGCCCTCTGTTGGCAGCTCTGCTTCACTGCAGGTCAACTATCACCGGGCTAAGACCCGTCTAAGACTCTTTCTTTTTCTTGCCACCACAGAGATTCCAGAAATCTTTTAACAAGGGAAGAGGACACTTACAGATGTACAGCACCTGGAGCTTATCTACACTAGCTGTATGATGTTGTGTTTGAGTGGGCGTGCAGGAGTGTTACTTGCCTTTTACACACAGATCTATGTGAGAAACAAAAAAAGCACTGTTTGATTTTTGTATAGTAGACATGACAGGTTTTGTTTTTTCTTTCTTTCTTTTTTTTAATTTTTTTTTATGACACCATGACTCGTAGATCAGATGGGAGTGTTTTAAATCTGACAACAGACTGTGAAATGTTAAGCTCTCTTTCTGTGTAGACATGAAACACACTGACTTGCTGCTTCAGAAGTGGAAGACCGGAGTTAAAGGTTGGACGTCTGAGTCGATGAAAGGAGCGAAAAACTGGGCCAAATATCAGTGTAAGTCACGTGATCAAGAGCTTTAATTTCAGTGTTTGTGATTTTTTTTTTTTTTTTTAATTTTAATTTTTTTTTTATTGCTGTTTAGTGCTAGTACCACAACAGGAGCATAACATGGCTGACAATAATTTTACACCCATATATAGCAATAACAATAATGAAAGCTGGCAGTTTGTGGCATTATGCTGCTCTTCTCCTGCAGCTCTGTTCTGTGTGTGTAGGGGACCACTGAATCCCAGCATTTCCATATGTGATGTTGGACTGTACACACACACACACATGCACATCTCCTCCAAATGTGTGTGTGTGGTGGTGTTTTGTGGCAGCTAAACGCCTTTCAGGTTTTTCCCTGCATGCTGGGGGCCGTAGACAGCAGCCACAACAGCAAGCTGGCTGACTGCATTAGTACCAGCCTATCGGACAGCCTCACACATATTGCTCCTTTTAACTATATCTCTTCAGACTTAACAGTAAAAAAAAAAAAAAAAGGGTTTCATTATTCTAATAGTGTGTATGTATATTTAATAATCATGATGAAAACTGGAAGCATGGAGCTGAGGATCCTCCTGAGTGTGTTTAGATTAAAAGCACAACCAACCACCTCATCTGATGCGTTCTTAAGCAAATTTTGTTTTTTATTATTATGTTGTTGTTGTTTTTTTTCCCAGTGAATACTCAGAATCTGTGAGGGTAAAAATGTGGAGTTTCGTAGCTGTCTGGATGTATGCATGCATGCGTGTGCGCCTGTGTGAGCATGCATGAATCAGAGAGTATGTATGCACCTCACCCAGCGCCTGCCTACGCGTCATAAACAGATGCTGTCTGGAGACACGCAGGAACAGACTCGTACCAGCAGCCTTAGTGCTGAAAAAATATGCACTGTGACCAGATTAAAAAAAAAGGCCTGCAGGGATCTATGAAATGTTGTTTTAACATCACCAGTAGAAGGTCAGCTTTGAGTAGAAAGATGACGAGAAAATCCAAATCCAAGGGCTTAACACTTGATATTATTTGCTAATATGTATTTTTGCGAAATTAGATCTGGTGATGAATTAAGGAATATGTGAATCATTTTGCAAACACTGACTCAAGAAGTGGACACATGCCATTCAGGGTAAACTGAATAAATCCCTTTTTTTTAGTGGCATTCTTGGAAAAAGTCCACTTTACCCAGTTGTCCTATCAAACCTTTGCCCCTTTCTCCTGAAAATACAGCACATACTGCATTCCTGTATGCTCTCTTCCAGGTTATGAATTGTAATTAAGGTTGTTTTTTTTAAATCTCTGTATACTGTTGGCGTATTACCTGGTGTATTTGTGTTGCTCTTACCTCATCATGACAACTGGAGGGACCGTGTGTGAGTGTGTTTGTGGCGCGGAAACAAACGCTCTGACACGCGCACAGACATGCATGTGGGTGGTTGGTGTGTTTTGTCCCGGTCGTGCTGTCGAGGGGAGCTGGGACCCTCTTCGATCTCAAATCAATCACCGTGCACTTGAACAACTCAGCTTGCATGTGGACTAACTGTGTGGGGATGATGATATGTTGGAGTTGAATATTGTTGAATATGCATTTTTGTGTCCATTTGAAAACAGCAGAACTAAAAAAAAAAAAAAACAGACTGTAATGTCAAATCTATTTATAGTTGTCTCTGTATTACTGGAGAATCCTGTGTTCAGATGTACTTTGTATATACAATGTTGTACATTACAGAGGTACACTCTTTTTTTGGTACAATATTGTACAGTAATAGCAATAGTAGTTTAATCAAATAGGCCTTATATAATTCTATGTGTAGTTCTTGTAGTAGATCTGTTTTTTAATAAACATTGCTTGCTATAAAGATTCTTTGTTTGTTTGTGACGATAAATTGAAAACAGAAAATCATCAAGGAAAATACTGACAAAATAACTAATAAGAATACGCTGGAGTAGGTATATTGATTTGATTATAAAGCACTGATATGTGAAAAACCAAGAATGCAGAACACAAAGATATGAGTAAACTGCAAATTGATAGGTTTTATTGACTAAAATTCATATGGATCACTGGAAACTTTCATAACCCATTAATGACTTGAAGCCAGATTTAGTATGGAAAGGACAAGCACCGTAAAATTGATTTCTATCAGAGGTGAAAGACCGCGGCCAGAAAAATAACGTGGTTTTTTCACACATCCATCGTGACTTAATATGTAGAAAAAGTTGATTTTCTTTGAAGAAATGCAAACAATGACTGAAACAAGTTTAGCATTCATTTGAAATGCCAAATGTCAGACCTACATTATCCGTGGCATCATACTTTAATCAATTTGAAAAATTCAAATGCTAGTGCTATAATTGCTGCAAAGGGCATTTTAAAAGTCCACTGTGGACATTAATGGCTGTGTAGAAAGAAGAAAAGCCTGCTATAAGAAGTGACACACAGACAAAGAGGAATACATAAATAGAACACTATTTTTACTTTGGATTTTTACGTAGGTATATTTTCGGCTGCTTTGCCCTAATGTGGTGCATTTAAGTAAAATTGTGAATGCAATAACTTATAATTGAGAATTTTTGTGTTGTGGTAATGTCACTTTTACATTAGGAAAATATCTGAGTACTTCTTCCACCATCTTCCACCGTCTGTAAAAAAAAAAAAAAAAAAAAAAAAAAAAAAAAAAATCTCATAACAAAGGAAAAAGACTAATAATAGGCTACTTACAGGAGGTGGAAATTCTGCTGCATCTGCTCTTTAACAAGTAAGTGCCCAACATTGGGTTCCCGTAATCTCTTTTTTTTTTCTCCTTACAAATATTCGTTTCCTGTTTACTCTGTTAGTCACCTTTCAGGCAGAAAAAGAAACTGCCGTCGCCATCATCCAGTCCGCCCCCGGAATAGCCTGCACCTCCTAAACCATTGGATCCGCGTCAAACTGAAACCGAAGCAAACTGCCGTGCCTCCTCCTCCAGCTGCGCTTCTCCTCTCTGTGACTGCTCCCTCGTCGGGAAGCAGCTGCTCCTCCCGCAGGTGTGCAGCTGTCTCAGTGCGGAAGAGGATTCCTGCGCAGGCGCACTTCGTCTCCAGCCGAGTCGGATACCCCGTGAGCTCCGGAGCGGTTCGAGGTGTTTGGAGAAGAGACCAGCGTTGGTTTCCCTCCGCCGACAGCCCGAACTCAGCCTTTATTACGCGTGACATGTCACTGGATCAGCTTTCTTAAAGTAGAGGAGGGCTAACTGCTGACCGGCTCCAGGTAAGCTAACACTTCAGTTAGTAAAATAAGCCATTTAAAGTAGACGCTAACTGTCACTGGCGTGATTTATTGTGTTTTGATGAATGTCAGCGAGCTGGTTTACAGCTCAAGAACAAACAAAACAAAACAGCAGACTGTCATGTTCAGGAAGAACTTTACTACTTCCTCTAGCTTTCATCGACCGTGCTAATGTAACTGCCTTGTTTTTGGTACGCTGGTCTCCTGAAGAGTTTGAAGACAAAGAGGGTTTGTCTCTGCTGATCTTCTTTGCAGCATGGCAGGGATGACGGCCAGTACCACAAACCACCTGTGGTCTCTCCAAGATGTCCTCGGACAAGGGGCCACCGCCAGTGTCTACAAGGCTCGGAACAAGGTCACAGATGTTTCAACCGACTTGTTTATTTATTTACTCGGAGGGACTTTTGGATGAGTGATAACCAAAAAGGCTGTGGCTGCATTGATGTGGGCTTTTGCTGACGTACTTCCGTGATGTGATGTAAATGTGTGTGTGTGTGTGTGTGTGTGTGTGTGTGTGTGTGTGCAGAGGTCTGGTGAACTGGTGGCGGTGAAGGTGTTTAACACGGTGAGCTACCACCGCCCCCATGAGGTCCAGATAAGAGAGTTTGAGATGCTCAGAAAGCTCAACCACGGCAACATCGTCAGGCTGTTCACAGTGGAGGAGGTGAGGCTGCCATGTGAGGAGGAAACACAAAAAAGGAGGCGGGGAGACGTCAGATGTGGTAATAGATGGACATAATTAATTCCACATACTCATCCGATTGCATTCAAATCCCTGGTTTTATTTTATTTCGGATTATTTTCCGACAGACGATCCAGTCGGCTAATCAGAAACTAAGCTTCCAGTTAATCCAGCAATCCAGTGATTTTTCAACTAAGCAGAACAAATGACTCTGAATGTAAACTCTGAGTTCTCTAAAGATTTCATTATCTATTTTGGAAATGAAGGCTTTCTTAATATTTTGTCATTTTTACAATGTTGTAATGAAGTGCAGCTCATGTGCACAATATGTGTGTCTCTCTCCAGCTGCCCTCCAAACAGAAAGTGCTGGTGATGGAGTATTGTTCAGGAGGAAGTCTGCTCAGTTTGCTCGAGGAGCCTGAAAACGCCTTCGGTCTGCCTGAAACAGAGTTCCTCACTGTGTCGCAGTGTGTAGGTGTGTTTGTGTGCATATGTCTTCTTGTTTTAGAGTTTCATATACCTATTTCTGAAGTCATAAAGTTCAGAAACTGAGATGTCAGCACGAGGCAGTGCGGAGCAATCATGTTTGTGAGGAAATATTTCAAGTTTTGTTGCTTAATTAACAACAGCGCTTGAGTTGCGCATATTTTTGTGACTTCTGGTCGCAAAACTGGTGTTTCATGTGACATTCGCGTTTTAAAAGGGCAGAACGTTCTGTCCACGCACAAAAAAAAGCTGCATCTGGGCACAAGCAAGCAGCTGAGGTTTTATTTGACATTCGCAAGGATGTGCACCATGAAGTTATTCCAGACGGTCAGACTGTCAACACCGAGTTCTACTTTGATGTTCGTCGCCCCCCCCGCCTTCCCTACTCATCAGATTTGAGCCCCCAAACATATAAAACAAAGCTTAACGTGCGCTCAAGCCTCAGGTATAAAGAGAAATTGCCGAAGTACGCGGACCAGTGGTCACAAAAACTTGTGTAACTCGGGTGCGGATGTTTTTTTAAGGTGCGAAACTTGAAATACCTGCTCCTGCTTCGAACGCGTGACGCTGGCGCCCTCAGTTCCCTTTCAACAGGAACAGAGTCTTGACTTCTTTAATCCATCCTGTGTTCCCTTCAGTTCAGGGTATGAACCACCTGCGAGAAAATGGAGTGGTCCACCGGGACATCAAACCGGGGAACATCATGCGGCAGGTCAGTGAGGACGGCAAGTCCGTTTACAAGCTGACAGACTTTGGAGCGGCAAGAGAGCTGGAAGATGATGAGAAGTTCATGTCCATTTATGGAACTGAAGAGTATCTGGTAATAAAACACTCTTATGCATAACCATAGTAAGTCTGTGTGTTTGAGAACATACAGTCAAAAATGACTTTTTTAATTGAGAAATTGGATGAGCTCATACGTATACGGAGGCAAATTATTGTCTGAGCCTTCCCAATGTAGCTGATAAATTGTACTAAATAAGATTTAGTACAATTTATCATGTCGGTTGTAGATTTCCTCATGTGGAAAAGTAACTTACCGTCTAAACTCTGATCTGAACCTCTGAGTTGCACATGTTGGTGTTTTGTTAAGATACCACTGCAGGTTGATGTGAAAATCCTGAGTCGGGTTTTACAGCAAAGACAGCCTGACTGTGTTGAGCTGACATGGTAACAAAAACCTTAATATTTCAAAGCGTCTTGCTTCATTGATGCTGGGTGGCCCTCTAGTGGTCAAATGAGGAAATATACTCGGTACAAGAATTAAAAGTGAAAATGGAAATACTGCAGATACAGATAATCGTAACTGATATCAACACGTGGGGAAACTCTGACTAGATACTCCCGTGCAGACTTGCTTGTGTTCTCTCCCCTAACTGTGTGTGTGTGTGTGTGTGTGTGTGTGTGTGTGTGTGTGTGTGTGTGTGTGTGTGTGTGTGTGTAGCACCCAGACATGTATGAACGCGCCGTGCTGCGTAAGCCTCATCAGAAGTCCTACGGCGTGAGTGTTGACCTGTGGAGTATCGGTGTGACCTTATCTCATGCGGCCACTGGGAGTCTTCCTTTCACTCCGTTCGAAGGACCCCGCAGGAACAAGCCCACCATGTCAGTCGATGATGATGATGATGATGATGACACATTTCTGATCACAGTTTTGTCTCAATCTACTCGTCTTAAGCACCACACATCCAACAGCTTTGCTTCATACCAATTAATCAGTGCTTCGGCTGCTAATGAACATGAACATCCATCAGCCTGACTGTGTGTTTTGTTTTGTAGGTACAAAATAACCACAGAGAAACCTGTGGGGGCAATAGCTGGCGTACAGCGGATGGAGGGCGGACCTATAGAGTGGAGCTACCACCTACCTCACAGCTGCCAGCTGTCGCAGTATGTCTCTAAATATGAATATGTGATGCTAATTTTTCTTTTTCAGCCCCTCTCTGCTGCTCTCTCTTTTTGTTTAGTTTTTCTCTGTCTGTGTCTTGGTGGCTGTAGAGGTCTGAAGGTGCAGCTGGTTCCAGTACTGGCTGGTATACTGGAGGCCAACCAGGAGCGGTGTTGGGGTTTCGACCAGTTCTTCACAGCCACCACAGATATACTGCAGCGGCAGCCAGTTCACCTGTTCTCCCTGCAACATGCTGTAGCACACTGTATCTACATCCACCACTACAACACGTGAGTCTGCGTGGGCCGATCATCGCATGCTGCACTCTGATCAAACTCAGATAAAACATGAAAGGACTGTTGACATCGTTACAGACTTGGATACAAAGCAGCGTTTACCAAACGACAAACATTTAAAAAGCAGGACGGGGATGTCACACCTTCCTCGTATCCTATGTGTTATTATTTTCCAAACTCGAGCTTCAACCTGCAGAATTTTACTCCTGATATAAACTATAAAATATTGTAAAAACAAACAAACAAAGTGGAGATGAGGAATGAGATGTTGGCATTTTGTTTAAATGTTGCATTAATCATTGACAACATGACATATTCAACTAATGAATCTAACAAGTGCTATAATTCATAGGATTCATGCCAGAAATGTGAAGCATATTCAGAATAATTGGGAGCACTGTGTGTGTAATACTTTTAATACTTTTTTTTTTTTTTTAAATTACCCGTTGAGTCTCCCGCTCAGTAAATTGAATCCCTGCTGCACAACTCGTTGTGTGAACAGAGAGGATGTGTGCGTATGTTACATTTGTAGTTTCTAATGTGAGGATCATGATTTTATTAAAGCTGAATAATTTATATTAGTGGAGGCGCCTGGTAGCCTTTTGACCATGGCGATGCAATATAACGTCTAAAAAGGATAGTGCAAAGTCAGCAATTAGTTTTGAGTAAAAAAAAGTCTTCTGCAATTCAGTTTGCTTTGGAAGCAGGATTATTTTGTCTTGTTGTGTAAAGTTTTAAATTGCCTTTGATAATAATGGTGTTATGGCATTTTACCACCAGCTCTCTTTAAATGAACCTTTGCCAAACACACTAAATGTTACGATAAAATAATCTGATAGTTATTGTGTATATCATTATTTTTCCATGCATCTTTGTACGTATAGAGAATTGTAACCAGAACATGCATCTTCATAGAGATTGACACAAAATGTCAGTGACCAGAAGCACTGACTTCACTCTTCAAATCTAGCAAAGATGTAAAATCGCACCTGAACTTAAATGTAAAGAAAATGTTTCCAGTGGCGTAAAAACGATGTCCCTCCTCTCAACCAGAGTGTCCATCTTCTTCGAGGAGGTGGCTTCACAGACTGGTATTGGGGTGCAGCAGCAACACCTGATGTACCTGGGTCATGACCTCCTTCTGGAGGGTAGCATGAAGGTGGTGAACCTGCCGCACACTTCACCTTCTCAGCCGCTCATCCTGCTCAGCTACGCACCGGAAGTGAACACCAGCCTGCCCTCCAGAGAACGTAAGACAAACAAAGATGCCGCTGATGAGATTCTGTGAAGTCTCCAACTTTAATCTGCTTCGCTCTTCGCTCTTCCCTATGGGACGTACGAACGAGGTTTGAAAGAGGTTCCATTAACACACAAATGTTTGTTTGAATCAGCAGTTTTATGCAGATTTGATTGAATGCTGTTTATTTTATTATATAAAAGATGAATGCGTAATGAAGGTTGGTTAAGGAGGAAAACAATGATTTGAATTAATATGTGAGAACACAATCATTAATGCTCAGGTGCACACACACACAGCATATAAACATGTTCATAATTCATGTATTTTGGAGTTGAATTTCTTCTTTTCTTTGCAGCAGAGACTCCCATCATCCCATCCAGGTTTGAGGTCAACGCCGACTACAATTTCTCCAAGGTAGTGCTGCTCTGCTTCGTTTCTCACCCACCCGGGCCTCATGATAAGATTCACTTTTTTCTGTGCATTTCATGTTTAATAAGCCTCTAACTCATGGTCATCTTCTCTGTCCAGGTAATAGTCGGCGTGGTGCACCAGTATCTGAGGATAGTACGGCTGCTGCACACGCACCGAGAGCTGCTGCTGCAGGGATACTACAGCTACATGTGAGACACTAAAGATTATTTGTTCCCCTTCATTGAGTGACGTGCCGCTCAGGTTATGTGACGCCTGGAGGTAATGACCCTTTTCAAACTGTTCTCCTCTCCATCTCTCTTTCACACTGTTATCGTTCCTCAGGATGAGGTTGCGCAGTGAGTGTGGAGAAGCCATGCACAGTATAGCGATGGTCACCGTCAGACTGCAGTCCTGCCTCAGTGCAGTGCACCGGATTCACACGCTGTATGTTCATCTACTCACTTTTTGGAATAAATCCGTTATGTTGAACTTGTGATGGGAAATGATATCAATATTTGTTCGAGATGTACTTGTTCCTTGAGTTTTACCGTCCTGACCGATTAGAATTGGTCTCGTATAAATGTAGTGGATTTAGAGATGAGTAATTTGTTAACAAATGTAGACCAAAAACATCAACACCCTTTTACTTCTTTTCCATCTTGCTCCTCTCGTGTCTGTTACTCTTTTTAGAGGCCCTTACACTGCAGAAAACCAAGACACGGCTGATAACAGTCAGAAGCTGCAGCTGGTGAGTGCCATCAGGAGGAACATCTGAGAAAAGCTTTCACTGATGTGGTTGTTCAGAGTGATACTGAGAATTGGGTTGTTGTTTCTGTTGTCTGTTTTTCAGCATATAATCAAGCTCTCTTATTTTCTAGCTTGGTAGATACACTGAGTTACAGAAAATACAACCGCCATACATTAAAGTTGTTCTTTTATAAAGTTCATTTTCTGTTGGAGCAGTTTGAGAGAGGCATTAACTCAACTTGGTGGTCATTTTGAAGGCCTCAGTTCGTGTTACTCTTATGTGTGATTTTCAACATCCCTCTTTGAATAGCTCAGTGTTCCTAATAAACTGTTAGTTGAGTGTAGTTGCAGTGAAATATAATCAGGAAAAACTGAAACTGAAAGAAAAGATGGGACATGCACGTAAATATCATGTCGACTCAGTGAGAAAAGAGATTTCATCCTTTAAGCAGAGTGCTGCTCTGAAGGCCATCTAGTGGAGAGTATGAGTCCTGACTGCTTCCTTCAATGACACATCAAATACCCTTTAGAATAAAGAAGTGCTGTGTTGTAGCTCAAATTGGAGAGAGTGTTAAGTTCAAGTTTGTTCAAATAATGTGTTGCATTGCCTCGGTATTACAGCGAGATTTTAACTGACGACATTGCAAAAATATTGAATGCAAAGCAGTCAGAGTTGTTTTCTCTCTTAGTTACAAGTGAAAGTTGCAAAATCATGAGAGACAGAAAATACATAGACAACATGGCAGGACTCGTTTTGGATGCTGTAAATGTGAACGAATGCAGAATGCAGGAGTGTGAATCATAAGCTTTTTAATTTGTTGATTTATGGGGTGTAAGAGTTTGTGGGTGCCGCTGCTGTCTCTACAGGTCCACGAACACCTGCCAATATACACCGCTGGCATCCAAGAGTTCCAGAACCGACTGGACCAGCTGCAGATTGAACAGGCCAAGCTAGCGGAGACTCTGGCCAATGAGAAGAGGTACTCTGGGCAAACAGGGAGTCACAGCTTCCAAGGTGGGCTGTGTGTTTTTGGCATTTAATCTCTGACGTCTTGTGTCTCACAGCTGCCAGAAGATGGAGATGCTGCTGCAGAAGATAATAGCGATTAATCAGCACTACCGCAAAGACAGACTGACTGGGAGTACGTATTCTTCTCTCATTAGATATTTTGTCTGTTTATCGTTTTTGTGTTTTATTATTTACCTGACAGACTTGTTAATTTTTATTTTTTTTACCGCAGAGCTGGCATACAACGATGAACAAATCCACAAGTTTGAGAAGTGAGTACACGCCTTTGGTTGCGGATTTGTGTGTCCGCACAGCTGGTGTCCCAGCCTGCGAGCTGCCTGAGCTCTCCTGTAATCTGCTCGTCACTCTCCCTTACCAGAATCCACCTGTCGTCCCACATCAAGCGAGTGAAGTGTCTCTTCAGGGAGGACTGCGTGCAGAGATACAAGGAGCTTCTGGCCTCAACGCGGACGTGGAGCAGGTTGTTTCTTTTAAACTGTCGAAGCAGTGTGAAACTTTGCACTGTTCACCCAACCACTCTTACACAAAGATAACTGCACCGTGTTTGGATTGACAGCCACACACACAGATGGTGAAAGCTTAAATGAAGAAGATTAACTCAATGTGATTAATTATCCTCACTTTACCTTACTTAACGTGTGATAATGAGGTGATGCTTTTTATTAGACTTTAAATTCTTTTCTTTCTTTTTCAAGTTTGTTCATTTAAAGCAGAAACATGCTGTAGATCTGAATATATTTTCAGTTTAATATAATATATGACGCACTATTTAATCTAGATTTTAAAGGAAGAGTAAGTAAAAACATTTATAGATTTTCCCAATGTTTTGTAATTGATTTCAAACAAGTATATTTATATACTTTTAGAGCTTTTATTTTAATGTTTTAAATGACTGTATTTTCTATTCTGGATTATAGACACAGGACACGGTTCACTTTATCTTGTAATTGCTATTACACAGACATCAACTAGTGCAGGATGGTTTTCAGGTGTAAATGTGAGTGTAGATGTACTTGTGCATTTAACCAAAAGGTAGAAGTGCCCAAAGGCTTGATTCATTTCTCAACTAAAAGAGTTTAATTAAAATTGGTATAATTTTGGGGATTCTGGATAAACAATTTAACCCAGTTAATTGTCATTCATCTCATTTAAAATGGCCTTGAGAAGGTTTAATATTCAGATTAGTGTGAATCTCAAAAGTTTTGACATTCCCTCGTGTTCTCGAGTCCAGCAGGTACTTGCAGATCGTAAAGATGTCTTTTACTGACTCATTTGTACTTGTATTTACAGTGTAATGCTGGAGATGCAGACGCGACTGCAGGACTTCCGTTCTTTCTCCACCGGCTTGTTGGCAGACTTGGAGATGAGTGAGCAGCGCCAGAATAAGGTCAGCATCTCTCTCTTCTCATGTCTGACTTGAAACAGGGAACTGAAGGATGAAGCCTCTGCCTTCATACCATAATATTCACAAAGACATGAGAATGTGCTCTACTATTTCCGATTTTTTTTTTACGTCTTCTGGGTAGATTTGTGAGTCTGTTTTATCAGGATAGTGATGTCATGAATCTCAGTGATGATGTAATGTCTCGTCCCCTCCTCCTCAGGCGATGGACAGGATGCTTTACACTCTGCAGTCCAAGGGAGCGGGACAACAGCCTGGAATCACACCCAGGGACAAAGACCAGATGGTCTCCAGGTGTGTGTGTGTGTGTGTGTGCGTGTGTGTGTGTGTGCGTGTGTGTGTGTGTGCGTGTGCGTGTGTGTGTGTTTTTATATATATATATGTGTGTGTGTGTGTGTGTGTGTGTGTGTGTGTGTGTGTGTGTGTGTGTGTGAGACAGAGACAGTCGCCCGGTTGTTCTGAGAGTATGTCTTGCTCTGCTTTAGGATGCACCATTTGAAGGAGGAAATGGAGATTCTGGTGAGGGAGCTGCAGTGTAACAACAACATCATTGAGAGGTCGGTTGAGTAAGCGGCTTCCTGTCCTTAAATCTGTCTAAACTCCTGTCCAGCCTGTTGTTGATTGCGTTTCTTTGCTCCTGCAGTCTGGGAGTGGTGAACTCTGCAGCCGCTCTGGAGCCCAGTTTGGCCTGACCCTCCACGCTGTGACTCAATAAGCATCTCTGGATCTTAACTCCCACGATCACGCACGCTGTCTGCGGCATGAGGCTCATCTTAACTGCCATTAATGAACAATGCAGCGGATCTTTAAAGGACCGGCCATCGTGTGCCGCAGGAAGAGGAAGCAGCTGAAAACAATCAATGAAGAGCGAGTCTCAGTTTAGAGATAAGATGCACAGAAATAAGACGTAGGGTCTCTGTGTGTAGAGGGACTGAGTACAGCAGTTCAATACAAACCTCATTAATGCCTTTAGTGTTATTGTATTTTTAGTAGGCTGCCATAGTGATAGACAGTCAGGATAAAGCCAAGTCAGCTGCTGAGCTGAGCATTTTTCTGGTTGTGGTTTGTCTTTGTCTTACACACACTGTAAAATCTGGAGAACCGTCAATGATCATTTTAACCAGACTGAATCAAAGAGGGCAGTTTCATGTGTACTAGTATTCTGATTTGGACTCTTATTCTGGTTTCCATCAAAATTGGGATATGTATTGTACCAGGGACATGAGGAACCTGGTTATTCATGTCCCTGTACACACGATCAGCTTTCTGGAGGAAGGAAGGATCTAAAAGTCAGCTGCATCTTTTAGATGTTCTGTGACCAGTTGGGGAAATATCTACGATGAGCCTGCAGCTGATCTAGTGAGAGGCAGCAATGGCCAGCAGGTGGAGAAAACATCTGTTTCTAAATGGTTTCTGATCGTCCGTGTGCCGTGGATTTCTCACCATCTTGGCCTCTTCAGTCTGCACAAACCAAAAACAATCAGAAACCTGGACAATGTGTTCACATGCAGCTGTTTTTAATGAGTGTATTCAGGTAGAGGGTTCATGATTTTAGAAATTGAGTTTAAGGTCTGAAAGAAAGGTTTTGGAAAGCTGTTTCAGTTTGCAAAACATTTACAGGAACCCGATCTTAATATACTAGGATATTAGTGTGTTAACTTCCTTAGAAACTGAAGTATTTCTCTTGTGTGTGTGTGTGTGTGTGTGTGTGTGTGTGTGTGTGTGTGTGTGTGTGTGTGTGTGTGTGTGTGTGTGTGTGAGAGAGAGATAAAAACAGCTCTTGAGTAAACTGCTCTTCTGTTTATCTGAATGTTTGATCATTCAAATGGCTCCGTGTGACCTCATTCTTTGATTAAGTTTTAAGTTCCCTGAATGAAAAGTGATTGATAGCATCATTGATTGTCTGAATCTCAAGACAATGAGCAGGATTCAGTTACATTGGTTTCAGTTCCTGTGGATATTTAACTGGAATAATATGTTCTAGGTATTTTATCATGAGATTTACAGTAAAAGAGAAGAAAAACAATCAGGGAAACTCGGCGCTCACCACGGTGTCTCCTTTTCTTTACAGAACTACTAACAGTTCAGTGACAGTAAAACTCTGACAAAATTACATTTACCAGTGTGGTCCACACAGCGGGGAAATCCCAGACTTTGTTTTTTTGTTGATTATTGAAGGGCAATGCTTGAGTTGAGGGGAAATTTGTTAAATGTAGTCTTCAATTCTTTTTTTTCTTTTTTTTTGCCACATTTCACGTCATCCCTTCTTTATAGCCTTAAAAGTTTACATTACCTGACTCAGCTGGGAACATTTTCAGGCTGAAAGGTGAAGTGAAAGTCATCCTGTCAGTTTATGTCATAACATACCTCCGTGATGTTGAATCATCACGTTCCTTAAAGTCAATAAAGTCACGAATGACAATGATTCACTCTCAAAGTTGGTTTTAAATTCAATAAACAAATGTTGTGTCATGGCAAAGTATACCCAGAATGAAAATGAAAGTTGTTCACGCTGTTGGGAGGAGGGGTGGGGGTGGAATTTCTGCTTTTCGTCAGGGGGGATAAGCTCAACTGCCTCTGTGGGTTGTTTTTTTTCCTTTTTTTTTGCAGCTCAGATGATGTGCTTTTGGCAGAATGGAAAGTTTTATTCCAGCCTACACAAACAAGTGTGACATCGTGTTCGTATCAGTTGAACTTTCAGACTGCCCCACATCAAGGCAATATTGAATACTGATTGTAGGATCAGTCAGCCCTGATTCATTCACTCGTGAATTTGATCATGTTATAGGTTTTGATTGTTTTATCTGTAGGCTAACACAACACTTCTTCTTGATCCTCTGTGATTATAAGCAAAAAAATAACTTAATTTACTGCTCTGTAGGCAAATTGCTGTGCTATATTTTAAAATTCTTTTAAATAGACAAATTAATTGGAAAACCTAAATTATTATTATTATTAAAGTACGTCCATCTTGTCATGTTTCTTAATCTTGTCTCTGGCAGCTCTTTACGCATTCTACATCTGTGATTGTGGTCTGTTGTTCCTGCCAGTTTGTTTTCTGTAGTTTACTTTTAGTACAAGTGGTTTCAGAAGATTATTACTATGGCTTTATTTACAGTAAATGCCCGGATGTAATAAACCAGTACCTCACCAGACAGCTTAATATTGTTATCCAGCGGAGAAGCATTTAAGAAGTCATTAATGCCGAATCGTAGTATGAAGCGGGGATTATCGCGCGCTCCCGTCACTCTACCGGGAGCGCGCTCACGCTTTAAAGCTGTTGGATCCTTTGCGTCACTACTACACGCGACACGGACGCGAGTTGAGTTTACATTCTGGGCACGGAGTGAAAACACACACTTTGTACACACTCCAAACAGCCCAACACACACGCATTAGAGGCGGACAGGGTAATGGCGTCTGTGAGTATGGTGGGGCAGCACCCGGGTCCACACGGGCTGGACTCGAAACCGCAGATCCTGCTCCTCAAACTGTCCGGCGGCAGGAAGAAAATCGCGCCGCTGAGGAAGTCGTCCTGGGAGAATATGATGTTCAGCAGGAGCTCGGGGAGCGGATCGATCACGACTGAGGGGGAAACGGGAACTCATCCCTCGTCTCCGGGACCAGAGGGGATGATGCCCTGTGAAGGATGCGGGGCTCCGGCCGCCCTTGCTGCGCCACGTAGCTCGGACCGGCACAGACAGGAGGGCAGCACGGGCACGGACGGGGGCACCGGCGGGACACGAGAAAGTCAAACCAGGCACATCACGGATGACTGCGTAATCAGCTGTGACTCAAACCACAACACGGGTTGCCGGAGGGAAAACTCTGTGAAGGGGGGCGTCAATGTCATGCCAAGCGGACCGGCTGCGAGTGGACACAAAAGAGCGCAACGGCACCGGGACGCGCCAAACGGGAGACCGGACTCTCGGAATGGAGACGGCATCTCCTCCGCGGTTTCAGCTCGAGGACAGAGCGGCGGGCTCCCGCTGGAGCGGCTCACACAGGGCAGGACCGGAGTGGTGAAGCTGGCCCGCACCGAACCTCACCGCAGGGAGGCCTGGACTATCTTCCCCCGGGGCATGGACCCCCGGGTGAGGACCGAGAAGGGCGAGGGACACCGTTTCGAGTCCAAGCCCGTTACGCAGGACTGGTGTGACGCCTGCAGCCGACAGATCACTGCGCAGGCACTCAAGTGTCAAAGTAAGTTACTACAAAACATGTCTTTTTTTTGTTTGTCTTTACTGCATTTTTGTCCTCGTCCAGTGGAAATAAGGGACGTTAGTTACCCACTGACACGCATGTGGTTTTAAAACATGTTCTTAATGCTTCGCGTCATTTACTTCTGTGGTAGCTTGTGTTTTATTTTGCCCTCGTGAGCTGCTGTTGGTGAAAGCAGGCTGCTTTAACTTCAAGGTCTCCGTGTTGCTTCTATTGGATTATTTTTTGAAGGGCACATGGAGCCGGCTGATAAAACTCTTCCACACTGGTGGTTGTATGTTTACACACACACACACACACACACACACACACACACACACACACACACACACACACACACACAAGAAGGTGGTGCATGTGCGTCTGTGAGTGAGCCAGTATGACAGGGAGGGACACTTCCCAACGCTTTGCTCCACAGACTCAGCCCAAAATCCTTCCATGGAAAGCCCATTATCTTGTCCTGCCAGCTTTTGCCTCCCAGAGTTACCACTCTGTGAATCGTAACCTCGGCTCAGAGAAAGAGAAAGCTAGGAGAACACTCAGTGATGCTTTGGGGGTGGGGGGTGGAGGGGTATGGAGGGAGGGAGGCGGGGGCGGGGGTGGGGGGGGGTCTAAGATGCAGTTACTGGCAAGAAAACATCAAACTGACTAAATAAATGTGGAGATCAGGCTTGAGGATGAGGATGTGTTTAATGAGATTTTTTTTATTTTTTTTAATGGATGGCCTATTTAAGGCCATTATTTCTACAGATATTGTGCTTTAATGTACTTGTGGGTCACATATTGACATGCTGTATGAGATCTGTTTAGACTGTGATGACCTCATTCCCACCTGCACAGCTCTGGGACACTGAAAGTTTGAGCCAAGTCAGTTCGACTTGGCGACGTAGGGATGTGTTTAATCCTGCTGGAATAAGAAACACTCACATGTTTTGCTGGAAGCAGAGTTCCTCCACCTGAAGAGCGTGTATGGGGGGGGGGGGGGGGGTTTCTCTGCGCATGTACACACACGCATAGGTGAGTGCGTGCGGCTGCTGACTTGGCATTGCATCAGCAGCACTCTGTCATGAGGAGGCTGCGGCTGCAGAGCTGTGAGATGAAGCAACAGAAGAGAAAGGAGAAAGATGGAGACCAAAGTGGCTTAAATAGAGAAAGAAAACCGAGAGGAAATGGAAGGAGCTGGAAACGGGGATGACAAAAGGCAGTGGAGAGCATCTGGGGATAACCGGACACAGGCAGGGTGATAGAAATGAGGAGAGACAAAGAGCTAACAGCACTCGGAGGACAGAGAGACGGTGAAAAAGAGAAGTAGTTTGTCCAGCACTGCAGAGCTGTCTGATTTAGTGTGCTATCAGCGAGGGCTCATTGGAGCGAGAGCAGAGATTACTGGAGCACCACACACACACACACACGCACGCACGCACGCACGCACGCACACACGCACGCACGCACGCACGCACGCACGCACGCACACACGCACACACACACACACACGCACGCAGTTTCTTTACAGCCCAAGAACTTCACGAAGTTTGATGTTTTTCTCCCTGCTGTAGATTCTTCATGGATCAAACTAATTCGCTGTACTTTGCTGCCAGTACCTGCCTCTTTTACTAATTTCTCAGAAAACATCAGAGGTTCAGTGTGTGTGTGTGTGTGTGTGTGTGTGTGTGGGGGGGGGGGGTCATTAGACAATACGAATGTAGGCTTTTCAAGGTATTTCGGTGGAGATATGCAACCAAAACTACCAAAATAGAAAAGGCACGCACGCTCGTCTTTCAACTACACCCATCAAATGACAGGGAGGGAGAGACGGAGGCCTCGCAGCCATAAACAACCATCACTCGCTGCCTTTTGTCTCGCTGCTCGGCTCCCTCTGCCTTTATTTAGTGCATCTCCCTCCCTCCCTCTATCTGCGTCGGCTTTTGTTGCATATGCGGCCGTATAGAAAGAGCCATGCAACCGGTGCTCCCCCGGGACCGTAGTGGCCTTGCCCTGCAGAGGAATCTGTCAATCCAGCCGCAGCTCCCGGTCTCAGTGTGCTGCTCTGTTGTTGTACAGTCCTCTGGGTCTCGATTGTTGGCTTTCGTCTGTCTGTCTTTTTTTTTTTTTTTCTCTCCATCTTTATTACTCGTCTTGGGAGTTCGAGGTTCTCCTGTTTTTATCCAAAAGTCCAAATCTGTACACTGTGATTGGTTCGCATCGTGTCAGTGGTTGTTTCCTACTCTGTCTTGATTTGATTGCGGGATGGCAGGGATCGCAGCCTCCTTAATGTGGCTCTGGAGTGCAGTCGTTTGGGATTACAGACAGACATTCGGAGTCAGACGTCAGATTAATATTTAAGTAAAGCTCTGCAGGGGAACCGTGCTGTCGCGGTGGCACCAGTGGCCTGACATGCTGGATTTGGTCGTCTCCCCTCCTCGCTGTATTTACACAATTCACTCTCAAATGGCTGCCATTTAAACGTCAGTGGAGTGGCACTTATCCGCTGAATGTACAGCATCCAAGCACCAGATGAGCAGTTCATGATTTAGTGTAGCTGTAAGCAGATTTATGTATTTACACTGTTAATGACAACTTATGTCACACTGTAAGGATTAGTATGTGTTGTTGTCAAGGTAACTGTTCACAAGGAAGCTATAGATGCTTCCAATAAGGCTTTATGGGAATGCAAAATACGAATTTAATTACTTTAAATTCAACCACATTATAGTGTGATATAATCTTTTAATTAGATGTTTACTAATTGCCTGTAAATACTAAATGTATGTCTGAAAAGGATATTAATTGCATCTTTTAGAAAAGCACCTTTAATTAAGGCTTCAGTTAATATTCGTCAGGAAAACAGCAAATCTCGGTTAAAAATTAAGCAGCTAGTGTACTTTTTATAAATAATGTTATGATATGTTCAAAATGCAGAATTCAAATGCAGCACAAGTCCCCATGGGGACTATAAAGTTTATCGTATCGTTTCGTTTTATATCGTTTCATTTTGTATCATTTTGTTTTTTTATCGTAGCGCTTCGTATCGTATCGTAACTAGAGAATCAGCTTTTTGTTTGATGAATAATTGATTATTTGACAATTCTACATATTACGCATAATACATGTCAAATAATTACTTAACTGATTATTTTTTGACATTTATGTTTGACTCAAAGTTGCCACGTTTGGATGAATTTGAGACCTTACTGTGTGCTTCGGTTAGCCTCTGTCTCTGCTCCTTGTGTCACAGCTCTGAGGTGAATGCACCGGAGATCAGACCGACCCCCCACCCAACAAACACACACACAAACCCCCTCCCATCCCCAGGAAAACACAATTTCACCAGAATCACCTATGTATGGTAGCAATGTTAGCTCTGGTACATCAGTGACTTTAAGACCCCACATGTGCCACAGAGCTCCCCTCTTCCCCTCCCCTCTTTACACCCCCTGGCCTTCCTGATGTCTCTCTGGGGAATGTATTATGTCCTTAAACTCCATCTCCTCCTTCGTCCCACCTCTGCACAGTGTGGGCCTTGTCTCAGGAACCCTCTGGGCCGTTTCACATCAGCTCTCTCAAAAGTCCATTCACAGAGGAAGAAGAAAACATGGGAGGAGGGTTGCGTTAAATGGCTCATAACCTTCTTTGCCCCGGCATACCACTGCTGCCGCTCTGCCAGACCTGCAAGGAATATAGTTCGAACTAAACTCGAGCCAAAACATTCCTTCATAGCTCATGTGTCCTGACTCAAAATCAAATGAAATCTGAATACAAAGCTGCTTTTAGTATTGAAGAGAGCTACACTCCTCTTCTTCTACTATACAATGTTCTTCAAGTGTTAGTTTAATGGCAGTCAAAGGACAGAATCGTCTCCCATCAAGCTGCTTATAATTAATTGGATGAGATAAAGCTGGAGATATGGAGCAAACAGATCAGGTTTTTAATTTTTTTGTAATTTGCTGATTGACCTGCTTGATGTTTTGATCTCTCCTCGCTGTGCATTGCCGCTCTGCTTGTATGTATGGCAGAACAGTGGGGATTTTCAAGCAGGCTATATTTAGGTTGCCCTTGGTGAGGACTGATAGTAGGACTGCAGAGGAGGAGGAGGTGGTTAGGGCAGAAAGAAAATGACAAAGACGCTCTTAAGAACATGTCCGTTGATGGAGATTTTGGATTTAAAAATTGTTTTAAACACACACACGTTACATCATATTCCAACCTACACAACAGAGAGGAAAAGATCAGAGGACAACCTTTTCATACCATCGCTTGTGATTATGTCATGCTTGGGAGAGAAAGTAGTGAGCACACCCTGTTCCACCAAAGTCTTTTAGAAGTAGGGCAGGAGGAGAACTCCCAGCAGCTCTTTCTCCTTCAGAGTGCATATTAATAACATGCAGACTGCGCATCACCTCAACACACACACACACACACACAAACACACACACACACACACACACACACACACACACACACACACACACACACACACACACACACACACATACACACACACACACACACACTCGAGGTGAAGCATGTCCTTCACACTGACAAGATATGCGACTGGTGGGGCTGACTCACTTCCCCATCAACCAGCCTGTGGACTTTCACACCAAGGAGACAGAGGACAGGAGGTAGCCTCGGTAACCGTCTCTGACGTCTGCGCCCTATATGGAGATGTGTAACCAAAAGCTGCTGAATGAAGTGTGTAAAGTCGGCCATTGAGGAAAACGGCTCCTGTTGCTGGAAAGAGTGAGGAAATGAGATGCTCGGACAGTGATGGGATTTGGGGGTGTCTGTCTCTTTAAGCTGGCTGTTTGTTACTGCAGAGTGTGTGGGTGCTGCAGTACCGGCAGAGAGAGGGAGAGAGGAGGACAGAGGATGAGGGAGCAGTGATAACAGAGAAAACAGTAGGACGTGAGAGGAACAAGTTGTACATCAGGGATCCGGCGCTCATGTCCGCGCGCTGAGGTGTGAGGAAGACCATTTTAGGCGTAGACCCGGGGAGATAAAAAAAAAAAAAGTGGAAGAGGTGAGAGCATTGGGGAGTGTGTGAGGAGTCCAGGTGGAGGGGTGGCCGAGCGTGTGGAGAGGGGGCTGTTTATTCGGAGCGTGGCACCGGTGGCAGAGTGGCTGCGCTGGGATGGCAGAGGGGGGCACTGGGGGGCCTGGCGCTGGGGCAGTCCTCAGAGGGACAGGGACGCCCGGCGAGGCCAGGACAGGAGGTCCAGCGACAGTTTTACACACAGGACGGTGCCTGCCGGATGGTGCCACCATGCTCCATCCATGGCACAGATAACACCTCTCGTCCCGGGGCTGGAGGAGGAGGAGGCGAAGGGGGAGTCGGTCACTGGGGTTGGGTCAGGGGCAGTTGAAGGCGTCGGGGTGGGCAGGAGCTTTCTCGGCCAGGTGTCGCTGTGCCTGGAGGAGGTCAGGGGCGATTCGGAAGGGGAGGCCGGCAGCGCCTGTTTCGGTCAGGTGTCGCGGCGGCTGGGGCGGCTGCTGAAGAGGCTGCCCAAGTCTCGCTCCTGGAGTGACAGCTTGCGAATCCTCCGCCGATCATCCTCTAACGGATCTCTGCTTAACACCTCAGGTATGGAGACACAGGAGTGTGCACAAGTGCTACAAACTGGAAATTGAGATATAGAAGTAGAAGGAAGCCGATCAGTTTGGGGTGATGAAAAGAGAGGTCAGGACTTTGAAAATAAATAAATAAATAAAGGGAAAGGTGATGACTAGGCAGGTCAAGCTGGGTTGGCCTCAAAGGCCGGCTGCGGGCAAAAATATTTGTGTATTGTGTGCACCAGTCTGTGTATCTTTGAACTGCAGTGCCCTCAAGCCCTGTTCATCTTTGTCGACAGCCTTTATCAGTGGATCCATCCCCCTCGCTTTTGTGTAAGAGCACATAGTGTCTATGTGTGTGAGATCGTGTGTGAACCACGAGGACAGATGCTGCAGATGGGTTGTAAATGTCTGTAAACAGGTCAGATGAAAGCAGCAGCATCTACAGTGTATTCTTGCTCCAGAAAAGAGGACTTCTCCCACTCAGACGAACACAGAACGCATTTTCAATCTGTCTAGAAAATCCTTTCTAAGTGAATTATCATATTGGCTTTCGTATATTTGTAGCAGAAATCTGAGATGAGAGTGAGTCTGCTTGGAGGCTGCATGGCATCGATTTTTCCCATGTTTTCTCTAAAATAGACGATTGGCTCATGCCTTTTTTTTTTTGCGGAGTGATGAATTCATAATATAACATTAGCACTCAGTGTGGCGGGGAGCAAAAAAAAAAAGGCTGGATGCTGCAGAATCATTGATTCATCCACAAGAGACTGACGGCTGATATAACATATCATGACATGTGTGTGTGTGTGTGTGTGTGTGTGTGTGTGTGTGTGTGTGTGTGTGTGTGTGTGTGTGTGTGTTTGTTTGTGTGTGCCCTCCTGTGTCAGCCTGATAAGACCCTGACCAAACATGACTCAGGGACCAGTCGATCAAGAGAGTCACCGCTCCACCTGAGTGATGTCATGCTGCAGCCTCAAAAGCTCGAGAAACGGCATTAACATCACTGCAGACAGATAATAACTATTTTTAGATGGTGTTCCCTGTAAAGAAACCCAATTAATCCTTTTTAAGCATAAACTGGCCCAAACCGGATCCCCCAGTTCCTCTTCTACCGCATCTTGAATCTATATTTATCTTCCTCCAAAGTGTGTTATCATCATCGTGGAGGATGCCAGCCGTCTGGGGAATCTTCTTAGATGCTGTGAACTGACAGAAATATGATAACTTGGTGACTAAAGTCTCAAATATAATATATTACATGATAACAGGTAGTATTTGTTTAGGGCCAATGTTAAACTGTTGTTATTGACTCGATTGCGAATCTCTTTGAGGCGACAGTTCTTGCTCCTCTCGACCTGTGCAATATTTCAGTGTTACTGCATGTGAAGTGTTTACAAAAATCTGTTAAAGGGCCAGTCCAACAATTTTGTGCCGAGTTGTACTAAGCAGGTGGAGAAAGTCGGTATCTCTGTGTGAGAAAGTAATCCCAGTGATCTGGTCGGGGTTATCTCAGTTTGAGCTTGGAGACTTACAGTTTAACACCAACAGCCCGTGTTACACACTGGGAGGAAGGAGTTTAAAAGATGTGGACATCTACCAGGCAGAAAGGGTGATTACAAATGGAGGAAACTAAATTGTGCTTTTTTTTTATGATGGATAATGTAAAATGCAGTGTTGAAAACAAAGATATATGTCTCCACTGCTTCTGTTTTTAAAATCTATTTGGATCTTCCAATTGAATGGAAGTGCAGTGCTAAATTAGTGGAGTACTCATTTAATTCAAGCAAACATTAAATATAATAAAATAGGCTTTTGTTGTATATTTTTGAAAAGTTTAGTGTTTTTCTGTGTAACACATTTTACTGCACAGGACATTAGTGTGATCAAAGTTGAAGTTTCATTCTTGAACTTTGAAGTAGAAAAAAGGAAATCGTACTATAATGGGAAATTGGTCAAAAAAAATATCTTAACTCAAAGTCCACTTACTTGATTTATTCTGGAGCTTTCAACCATATCTCATGGCCTGCATGAGATTTGTTTAGTTATCATGGAGATGGTTCAGTTGTCGTAAGATTGGAGTATTGATTACATGATAACTATTTGTAAGCGGCTCCATCACAGATGAAAACCATCACACATGGCTGAAAGGTTCAGAATAAATGCAGTAAGTGGAACTCGATTTACATGAAATCAAGTTTAGTTCGCTTTTTGAATGGGAGTCAAATGAAGCCAGAGGTTTTTGGTGCCCGCCCCTGGTGGTCATCAGTGGTATTGCACGCCCGTGTTGTCTTCCTTTTCAGTCTGTGGTTGTAATACTTGGTTAAGGCTTCACAATACATTCTCTGTGATCTAATTAGCCATGACATCTTCAGCAATGATGTAATCATAAGCCACAAATATATTTTGAAGATGAAAACACCCCTTTAAGCATTCAGCTGCATTTATTTACTGCTCACTGGAAAGAATAAGCCTTTAAAAAACAAATCAAAGCTGGATTCCTCTCATTCTTGTTTGGTTCAGTCAGGGAGCATCTGTAGCTGCACAGATGGAGGTATTGAATGAGGAGAAAATAGACAGTGTCAGTGATGGAGATGAAGCATGTCGGTGTAAAATATAAAAATGACTGTTCATATCATAAAAAAACACAGATGTCACGATGAAGAGATGGTAGTGTGTGCATCATGGTGTGTGTGTGTGTGTGTGTGTGTGTGTGTGTGTGTGTGTGTGTGTGTGCGTATAAGCCTCGCAGTCGGAGACTATGGATAACTGTTCCAAGTACGCTATGATGGGATCAGACTAGTTAAAGCCCCCCAACGACCCCAAAGTTGCTCTTAATTCCCCCATAAGACCTGCAGAGCTCCCTTTAGGTTCATTACCGACTGTGTTAATATCCTCGCCCCTATATTATAGCTACCTAACCCCTGTGTGCCCCCTCTGTCTTAAACCAGACAAGGAGTCAATACAATATGTTCCTCCCTCTGTTCCCCCCCCCCACACTATGTCTCTATCTGGTACCATACAGACATCCTCAATGACCTGAGAGACGCTGCTAATCTGTGTTTTTACCCTCCTCTGCCTGTCCCACACCCACTGCCTCCAAGAATAACAGCCACCCACATCCCCTAACTTCCCATGCCATGGAGCATCTCGGGTTTCATTACACGAAACTGAAATTGGGACAATTGTCTGGCTCCTTCCAACAATTATGGGAACTGAGAGGAAATAAAAGAAAAGAGATTTTAGAAGATAGAGAAAGACGAGCATGAACACTGCTTTAACAATCTGAGTGTCCTCTTTGGAGAAGATTGTCTTCACTGCAACTGACGCTCCTCCTTTCCTGCCCCCCCCCCCCACGCGCGAGCGCGCGCGCGCACACACACACACACTCACCCCACCCCACCCCACCCTGAACCCCCTTCCCCTCGCAGCGGGTGTTATCGACCCGCCTGCAGCAGTGGAAGTTAACACAGCCGCCACATATAGATCTTTACACACTGGACGTCTGAGCTCGCTCATCTCCTCCCAATGCTCTGATGTTGTTTCCGACGGCTGCTACGTCTCTCTCTATCTCCCTCTTCTTGCGTCATCGTCCTGGATCTCTCAGAGTCGGTTCAAAAGCAGTCAGACTGGAGTGATGGGCTCGGAGACGAAGGGAGGGCAGGGCAACCGAGACCGGTCCACCGTGACGACACACAACACCAGAGCTCTTCTTCATGTTGAGACAACACACACAGACTCTAGTCATTATGGCTCGGTGCAGCAGCAACAGATGCTGATGAGTGTTCATTACAGTCTTATTACAATCTCTCTGTGTACGTGTGTTTGCACTGCCAGTGTCTACATTTTATAACAACTCTATTTAGCCAGGGAGTTAAACTGTTTCACAGGGTTGTCCTGGTCAAAGCAGCAGCAGCACATAGAAGCTGTAAAACATTTCAATTCAATTCAATTCAATTCAATTCAATTCAATTCAATTCAATTCAATTCAATTCAATTCAATTCAGTTTTGTTTACAGTCCAATGAGGACACTTATTGACGTTTTATGTGTAATTTCTAATCAAAGGGACCAAAGGCTCTTGTCACTGGTTCAGTACAGACTTTGAGGAGTAAAAAGTCATTCAGAGGCCTGATTTGGAGTAAAAACGTGGAAGTAGGCTGGTAATCCTGTAAATGGACCTAAATAGAAAACTACCTAAAAGGTTAACAGAGGGGAATCTCCCTCTCTGTCTTTAAATTCAAGCCACTTCTCCATTTAACGGTCTGTGAAACAACGTACTTTCCAACACACAGACAAGGGGAAACCCCCCTATAAGTTCCTAGGTAGAGTCCAGAGGGGCGGAGAGGGGGCTTGTCTCCATTTCTTTTTTTAATCAACCACATTCAAAATGAAGTCACAGTTCTTTCTGCTGACTCCGTCCTCCTCTCTTACTTTCTCGTTCACTCCTGTGCTTCATTTTTCTTCCTGACTGTGCCTGCGTCAGCACGCCTGCATAACCTTCACAGAGCCTTCTGGGTCAATGGATCAACTGCTGCAGTTTCTCCACCTGCTCATTAACATCACACACATACTGCATCTCGGGGAGGTACGATGTAATGCGATAGGCGTGCACACACATCCGCACTTACATGCCAGCACACACACACACACACACACATACACACACACACACACACACACACACACACACACACACACACACACACACACACACACACACACACACACACACACACAAACAGCTCTGTGAATATTTGGTCCAAACTGCTGAAATGCCATTTTTTCTTGTGTTTGTATTTATGTGTAAAGGTGAGGCCGTGTGTCTTATCGGCGTGGGAAAGGTTTCCGCTCTTGAGAGGTGCTCCTCTTTGCCTCGCAGCTCTCAAACCTTCAAATTAATAATCAGAGAAAAACACAGATTTCCAAAACCAACATGACAATGAGAGCTGAAGAAGCAAATGCAAAGACACAGTTAAAGATCAATAAAGGAAACGAAGGAAAGCAGGACAGGAAAGGAGTTTCTGTTTTCCCTTCCCCTGTGTGCTTCCTTTCTCTCTCTCTTTCTCTCTCTATCTGCAGTGACCTCTAAACTGTCACAAGCAGAGCATCCCTTATCTGAACTCTCCTCTTTCCTCAACACATCCCTCCTGTCAGCGAGGCGTTGCAGCCTCTCCCTCCCTGTCTCTGTCTCTGTCTCTGTCTCACACATGTCTGTCCTCCTCTCGTCAATGCGGTGACCTCTGCAGGCTGCCCCGCCCCGTCTTCGTTTGCTCTCTCCTTCTTGAACCAGCGGCAGTCAACAGGCTTTTAGAAATATCTGTTAATGTGGATTTTATAGCTAATTATCAAGCAGGAAAAGTCCACACATAGCACTCCGCCGGTGACCTAATGTAAGTAGAGCTCCTCTCTTTCAGCAGTGGTCATCAAGAAGCTTGTTACCATGGTGACGGTGCTGATGCTGAGTGTGCGTGTTCCTCTCTTGGCAGACAGAGCCACTAATATCAGCAGACAGGAAAACAACTGGAGCTTATTTATCCGGCAGCAGAGAGATGCACTCGGGAACAACAAACATTCAAGTGCTGGCTTCCAAACAGAACATTGCTGAAATAGTTTTTTATTCATCTCACTGATGGCATGAGGCCTACTGTGTTTTATTGAAGAAGCGTTCCCGCTGTAGGACCATAAAAAAGGGATCTGACTCAGAGTTTCCTCAGACTGCAGCTCTCTCTCTCTTTTTCTTGTTGCCCGTCTCGCTTTCCTTTAGCGCAGATTATCTCATCGGCCGAGGAGAAGGGAGATGAGGCTGTGCGTCTTACTGGAAGAAGCCTGTGGCCACAATAAAGTCTGCGAGGCATAAACAAGCAGAGGTTTGACATATGTGGAAGCAACTAGAAATTAAAGAACAACGGAGGACTATTTTGGGAAGTTTTAGGGGAAGTAGCTGAACCTATTCTTTTCTAGATGAGAGTCGAGCATATCAGAGTCGCCCTACTGGTGATGTTTGTTGGCCTTGAATGTTGAAGTGGGGCGACTCCATACGTTGTCAGAAAGCATTGTGTCTGTGTTACATTATCTATTTGTTCTGCGCATTGGATTTAATGTCTACATTATGAACTGCAACTTGTCTGGCAGTTGTACTTGTTGATAGAAAAGAAATGTCTCTGACTCTAGAAGATCTGCTGCCATCTGATGGATGAAATGAGATTCAGGTGGACCTCAAATGTGTGATTGTTCGGTTAAGCTGATTTATTTATTTAATGTTTGTTTGTATGGGGACAAGTCTGTAGCATAAACCAATGGCCGTCCCTAGATTGGCCTTTAAAATACATATCATAAACTCAACAATAAACTCAAGTCTGTACATTCAGAACACGAGAAGATGCAGACAGATAAGAATAAGATAAATGATTAAAGAAACAAATCATAAAAAGGATCACCAGATCATTCCTGACTCCAAAACTGATCCCTTTTCAAACGGTGTTTCAGTCTGAGTTTAAAATGAGTCAAATCAGGATCCAGTTGGCGTTTTGTAGGTAAGGTGATCCCCCGACAAGAGAAAGATGTTTGTCCAAATGAGGAGTCACGTAACGATAACTTACAATTCCCACTGAATGCTCCACGAGTTACTGAGCCCAAAACTGAGCCTGATTATTCAAGCATTTAAAATAATGTAATGAAATGATCAAAACCTAACATGTTTAATTTATTATAAACATGGCAACGATTTGATGTTATTCCTGTCCAAAATTTTGATTCCTTGATTGTACGACATCACGAGAGGCCTGGTTACTGCAGATGCTGCTCGTGGTTACACAATAACTTACATGTGAAAAGATCACAGAGTGCATGAAACTATTTGCAGCATGAAACGGTAAACAGTCTCTGATAAGTCTAAATGTATGTAAATCTGCTTGGTTGATAGTATAATCCTGGTTTTCGGGCTTAAATTTGAATCCATCTGCACACAAACATGTGTTGTCAGTTTTGCTCATAAAAACTCTCCACAAGTGTGAGTCTTATGGTGGCCACTAGATGGAGCTGGTTTTCTGTGCAAAGGTTGTTTTGGTACGCCAACACTTTTTTAAAATGGGGCTATCCTTCCTCATTTTACAGGTGGCTATTCACCAACACACACTCCGACAGGAAACGCTGCGGAGATTTTAGGCAACAACAATAGATCAGTGTGTGATTTCGTTCACTGTTTGTATTGTTTTTTTGATGCTCTTCTCTCTGACCGGTGTGTGTTTTTGTGCTCGTCAGACTGCAGCTACACCTGCCACCTGGAGTGTGAGAGTCAGGTCCAGCTCGACTGCAACCGCAGGGACAGACAGCCCGGAGCAACTCCATCTCCCAGAAGCCACTGCTCCTCCACAGCTGGTCGGCATAAGGTGAGCATTTCAAACACAAACAACATCATATTAGAGGAAATAACAGTTTTAAAAAAAGGGGAGGTGTTGAACTGTTTGTGCCATTTTTAGGGCAACAGAGGAAAAGCAAAGACTTTGAACGTGTTGAACTTTGTGTGTGTGTGTGTGTGTGTGTGTGTGTGATGTGTGTGTGTATATGTGTGTGTGTGTGATGTGTGTGTGTGTGTGTTTGTGTGTGTGTGATGTGTGTGTGTGTGTGTGTGTGTGTGTGTGTGTGTGTGTGTGTTTGTTTGTGTGTGTGTGTGTGTGTGTGTGTGTGTGTGTGTCAGGACTCAGTAGCTGCAGGGTTCATCCTGCAGCATCTCTCCGTGCCCACACTTTTACATAACCGTCCTCCACTTCCACCCCCCACCACCCGTGGTTTTCTACTTATGAATTAATTTATGTGCTCATTTGCTTTTTTTGGTCTCAGAATGTTCTCAGGACAAAAAGTGCTCCATCACATCAGCATCTGGCTTCCTCTTCCTCCTCTTCCTCCTCCTCTCCTTCCTGCTCTCTTACTTTCATGACTTCTCTCACCGCCCTCGCGCACCTGTTTCACCTCCCTGTCGTCTTTTCTCCTGCAGTCTTGTTTTACTCAATCAGCGGTGGATCCGGATGTCCTCGCTGCCTCATCTCTCGCCAAATGAAGGCGAGCTAATTAGGTTAATCCCTATTATCTCGAGAGACCTCAATTATGGCATAGCTGAGTTCCCCTAGTGATGTTTTATACGCTGGTTGATGTATTTTTTATTCTTCACTGTTTCAGTATTTTAGAAAGAAACCTGCCATGTTTCCATCTTCTCATATTGCACAGGCAACAGGACATCAGTGATACAGTAGTTATGTAAAATTCATCCTCAAAATAGTGCCTCACTCACTCTTAGTGGAAGCACATGATTGGAACCTGAAAGAGTGAGTCTGCATGCTGCCCCTGGCAACCCGGCTGCAGTCACCCACGCAATGTGGTCCACACACACACACACACACACACACACACACACACACACACACATGCAGATTCACTTGCACGAGAGAAAGTTGTTTAACCACGCAGGCCTGCGGCAAAATGTCAGCAGCTATACGCCTGCAGGGGAGGGGGGGGGCCACAGGGGGCACAGATAATAAAAAAAATTAGACCCCTGGTCGTGTGCCATGTCGTCGGACGCTTCTAGGGAGCATGAGCAAATGCAAACGCAATCCCCCAACAACGCTTCTTGAAACATGTGAGGAAGGAGATAAACATTTTTACTGAAAGTCTGTTGTCTTCCGCTTCGGTGCCAAGAAGCAACTGATCAAATATCAGGTCTTCCTCTGAATCCAAACACATGCTCGTTTCTTAGAACGTTAACACAACTGCTGGTGCAAAAATAATGCCATATCATATTTGTGTAGTCATGTTGCTGCTACGTTAGCCGAAGATAATAAGCTGCGAGTTAGAGTTAAGCTGGCGTTGATGATGTCTGTCTCGGAGGTATATGAACTATGTGACTAAAGCTCGTCTCTGCACACACTCTGGTTTGGTTTCATTCACGGCACCAGTGCTGCAGACAAGAGGAGAGATGAAGTTTATTTCCTGCAGTCCCTTCTCTCCCTTTACTCTGTTTTATAGCTGTGTGTGTGTGTGTTTGCGTGTCTGTGTGTGTGGTAGTGTGTTTCCCCCCTTTATTGTTAGAAGGCCTTATTGTGTGTGCATCAGCAGAAATTGATCTCCCATCGGCCCAACATGCATCGACACACGTTCAGCACACAGACTGGGTTTTATCGACTTGAGTGTTCTTCACTGTGTGTGTGTGTGTGTGTGTGTGTGTGTGTGTGTGTGTGTGTGTGCGTGCGTGCGTGCGTGCGTGCGTGCGTGCGTGTGTGTGTGTGTGTGTGTGTGTGTGTGTTGTAGCATCCCACCCCCTGCTCGCCGTCCTCTCCCTCAGCGATTACACTGATGGAAGCGAGGAGCAGAGCTGCAGGTAATCAGTCTTCGGCTGCCTCGGACCTGACAGACATCCGATGAAAAGGAGTGACACGCCGTCTTTGCATGTGCACCGCATGCTGGCGCCCGCACGCAGCACACGAGCTCACCTTTCATTGTGTCTGAGTAGATTTCAAAACAGCAGGTGCGGATGCACACGATCAATCTCTGCTGTGACAGGCGGCATTAGCTGCTTTGTGACAAGAGGGGGTCACTGCCAGAGGCAGAGGGCAGATTGTGGGGTCGGTGTGAGGTTAAAGGTCACTGTAATCGCCATGCAGAGGGCAATCGTTCATTATTTTCTTCATCTCAATTGAAGCACCATCCCTTCACCCAAGAATGAGCAGTGGTAGCGCAGCTGGCCGTGTGATTCTGTATCTGACCAACATAAAAGCCACGTTCACTGATGGTTTCTATTCAACCGTTGCATCCTGCAGCAGAGGAGCCATCTTTGCCCAGCCTCTGTGCTGCTTCCTGTCACTGCCGCTCTTACAAGGCTTTCTCTCTCGCTCTCACTCTCTCGCTCTCTCTGTGTCGTCTTCTGTGGGAGGAAGTGGCCTCGCTCTGCAGGGTGCAGTGGCTTGCAGGAAGAGAGAGAGAGAGAGAGAGAGAGAGAGAGAGAATGGAGGGGAGGGGAGAAAGAGGGAGGGTGCTGGCAGGCTGATAACAAACCACAGATGGTTGAGCAAGGTTTGCAAGAGAGTGAGAGGGAGTGAAGCCGATGCAGAGAGGATGCAGAGAGGAAGACCGTAAGAAGGAGAGAAGCTGAGTAGGAGGAATCTGTCTCCCCGGTAGTATTGCCGGAGCAGTGGACAGAAGAGGAGAGAGGATCTGTGAACGCCTTGTTGCTGCAGCCAGCCGTTCACTCTTCACTCCGGGGATGGATGGATGCTTACACAAATAAATGCCGGCATAAAGGAGTTGCTTCTGCAACGGGGACTTGAATTGATCTGCTCCTTCGCAGTGGGTCCTTACAGAGCAGCACCAGAGCAGGATGTGGTTTGACATTTGTGCCTATATGAGTATTTGTTTGCGGGTATAACAGGTGCTCTCAGGTGAGCAGGGTTAACTTGAACCGACCTATAAACTGACTCCAGGACACCGCTGAGTGCCTTTGTGTGTGTGTGTGTGTGTGTGATCCAAGGCAATTTGTACATGTCTGTATGTTTAGCTGCAAATGGCCAGATACTATATGATCTGTGTGTGCTTGTGAGACGAGCGTCAGAGGATTCACACACACACACACACGCACACACGCACACGCACACACACACAAACGTCAGGAGGAAGTGACACGTCTGTGCTCGCTCTCGGATTTCCTGGTCACCTCTCCGGTAGCACCCAGAGTACCGAATCTGAGCCGAGTCCACCTGTTTTGCTGTCACAGGTGGGACTTTGACTCTCTGGATGCCTCATCAGAGGAGCGCTGACTTTTTCTGGATGAGCTAAGGAGAGTCCGATGCCTGTGGACTCTGATTGTGGCTGAGCTTCACTTCAGCCCTGCGTTTTCGAGGCAATCGAGCACTTCCTCAAGCTGTCAGTGTGCCGCTCTGGTGCTCCTCTGGCGCCTAGAAGCCCTCCTCGGACCTCTACATGACTGTCAACACGGTGCTGACCCCCTCCATGACCAGCAGTAACAGCATGAGCAGCGGGTACTCCAGCCTGGACGATGAGAGCGAGGAATTCACCTTCTTCACTGCCAAGACCTCGTTCTTCCATAAGGCCAAGCATGCAGCTAAGGTACAGAATCAGGCCAGCACTCGCCCTCGTAGATGAAACAGATATCAGGACGAGCTCAGATGGATAAGGTGTTTGTTGTTTCAGTGGGGCTGGGAAAGAATTTACACCTAAAACATGCAGTCAAAAAGCAGAAGTCAGGAGAGGAAGTGCATGCGTAAGCAGGCCTCCAGGTCAGTGTGCGTGTGCATGTGTGTGAGTGTGTAGCAGGGGTTACTGTCACACATCTGCATTATGTAAGATTGATCTGCCGGCCTGTCAGACCCGTTCATCAACCCCGATGGCTCCGGGCAGCTCTTTAATCAAGTGAACGGCTTTTAAAGGTTTACCTCGGCCTGAAAACACGGAGAGGAGAGCGAAGACCTGCTGCTGGGTGCTTTCATCTCACACTTCTGACCGTGTTTGCAGAGATACTGAGTTAATGATATCAACCAACAGATTCCACCGAGGCTGCTCGCCACAGTGTGTGGGAGACGTTTCCGTAGAAACAAAGCAGATACTTTTGCACTGGAGTAAGTGTGTATGCGTGTATGTGTGTGGGGCAAACTACTTGACAGCACTTTGCAGTTACCATAGCAACCCTCGGATGTGTTGGAACACTTCCTGAGATTTAGTTTTTGCTCTACTGTACGTTTGGTCGCTCCTCACATGATTGTGTAACAGACTATAACTACTGTGGGGTGTTGTGGGTTTGTTGTCGGGGTTTTTATCACAGCAGGTGATCGACTGATTTTATCTTTTTAAAGCGAAAAAGGACAAAAGGAGAAAAACACTGAGATAGCCTGAGAAGCCTCCCAAGACACTTGCATTCATGCAAAACGCACCGGGCTCTCTTCTTTCTGTCCTCGTCTCGCACTGTCTGACTTGGAGGAGCTGTAATCTCTGAATAATTGACCGGCTGTGTTGTCAGCGAGTTAGGGTTGCTCCCGTGCTGACACAGAGGGGTACTGAGGTTAGCCTGTCTGGCCTGCCAGAGACTGATGAACCTGAAACCATATATAGCCGGGGGGGAAAAAAAGTGTTAAAATATAATATAGCAGCGTTGTTACCTGTGAACATGGGAGGGAATGGCTCTACATCCTCGATAGTAATTGGATTGCGTTCTCTGGCATCCTGTAGATCTTCTTCACAGAGCAAAGTGTTTGAATATGGAAAAGAGCTATGCAAATATCTGAGTGGCGTCCTGAGAACACAGACATTAAATTTGGTGTATCAGGCATTAAACATGTCAGTGCTTTGATAAATCTTCCTCCATTAGTGTACACAGAGGCACATTCATCAGAACAGCGCGATGGAGTACAGCTCCTCATTTCTTTATGAATTATTTCCAGAGCTCAGTCTTTTGCTCCAGATTAGCCAGCCAGCTTTAATGTGCGTGCGCGTGTGTGTGCGCAAGTGCATCTGAGTGTACCACTGTTGGCGAGAGGATATGTGCAGTTTTCTCTGGTCTACTTCATATGAATGAGTTACATCGCTGTCAAATGAAAAATGCATCTCCACATGCACATGTGGGCTGCACACTCATTCTCCTGTAAACACACAGCACACTTTAGGCAGGCGCCTGTTTGTTACTGAGGAGTCACTACAATACTTAGTTTCGTATTTTTTGTGAATTAAAACTGTTGAGGGAGCAGCCAGTTATGTCACAGACCCAATTGCAAACAAAACATGCAGTAAGCTATAAAATATGATTCATATTTATACATTAAAACCCTATGAGAAGTCGTTAGATTTGCACCAGTGAGACCATATGCATAATAAAAATACTGCACCATACATTTCATTCATCATAAGAGGTACATATGCTTTTGATAATGAAGAATATTTTAATGCTGGTGCATAAGTGTGTAAGTGTGTGTGTGTGTGGGGGGGGGGGGGGGGGGGGATGACACACCGATCTCTGAGCTGTGAAATAGAATCAGCATGTTTTCCATCCTGCTTCTCTTCCCCGACACTTGACCCAGTAAGTGCTATCTGTGTGTGTGTGTGTGTGTGTGTGTGTGTGTGTGTGTGTGTGTGTGCGTGCGTGCGTGCGTGCGTGTGGGTGTGTGTGTGTGGGGGGGTGTTTTGACGTGTGTTCTTTTAATCCTGTCCACATTTTTTCCACTTGGTATTGTTCTGATAAGCCTCTTTATCACTTCAGTCTTACACAAACACAAAAACATACACACACACTTTGCGGTTTCAATCTAGTCTACGTTCAGGTAAACCAAAAGGTGCTCTGCTTGCACACACAGTCAGGTTTGAAACACATTTTAATGCTGCCTCCTTTGCTGTGACATTTCAAGCAGTCCCATGACCTCCCATGAGGTGGGTGTGTGTGGATCTGCATGGCATTTATACGTGTGTGTGTGTGTGTGTGTGTGTGTGTGTGTGTGTGTGTGTGTGTGTGTGTGTGTGTGTGTGTGACTTTTATGTAACAGTCAGATATCTTACACATTCATTAAAGCTGCCTTCCATCTGTCTGACTAACAGTGACAAACTGCACAGTGTGGTCTGGAGCTGTCTCTGTCACCTGTAATATTCTTGGTGTTGTCAGACAGTGACACAACAGTCAGCAGATACGCGTACTGCCAGAGGCTGGTGGTTTTTTTTGGGGTACAATGGACCTTTAGTTGTCTGACTGACACTCAGTGAAGAGAACACATCAGTGCATCACCTGCCTCATCAGGTACGGTGTTTGCCTGAGGCTCCAGCCAATCGTTTAAAACATATGATATTAAAAACAGTTTTTTATCTGTATCTATAGTTTCACAGATGTTCGCTAAATGTCTACTGCAGTGCACACGACTCCTTTGTGTTGCCAAACTGGTTTGAAAAGTGTCAAATAAAGCGTTCTAATATCAGATTTTAACAAATAAAATCCAGTGTTTCCCTTCAATTAGGAAAGAAACACATGTCTAAGTCAGAATATGGCTGGACGCTGTGTGAAACTGGAGCGCTTTTAATTTGAAAAGTCGCGGCCTTCAGCCGAAAAGCGGTGTGACTTTGACCTCTCACTCGATATTGTATTTATGTTATTTGCCTAATTTCTGAGCAGCCGTTTGTTTCCAGCTCAGTGTGAGAGTTTCTACTGTGTTTCTGTCCTCTGATCTCTGTGTGTCTCACTGTGGGCGGAGCTTAAACCTCTGCTGCTCTGAGCAGACACAGGTGGAGGGAGGGAGGGAGGGGGGATTGTCCACTCTTAATCCATGGTGTTGATGGTCGTTCTCTCAGACAGGTTTATAATGAAATAAATAAAAAATGGTGAAATTGATGACCAAATATAGCTCGGTGGCCCGCCTGAGTAAGTCTTTGTGTGGGAAACCCTGCATCGCCTATTGTTCAAGCTTTCTGGGATCCACTCAGAACTAGATCACGGCCTACTGGTAGTTAGCGACAGGTTGGAGACCCCTGATGTACACTAATACAATTGGCGCTAAGGAACCAACATTTAGTTTCACGTCTGACTGTTTCTGTGTCCCCTCGGTCATTCCCTCCTCCGTGACCCGGTCCACTCTTGTGGACTTTGTGAAACTCCCAGGGTCGAAAACTGCCCTATTGTCCCGCTCCATTGTCCTCTGATCCCTCTCGCTGGTATGCAGACAGGGCGAGCGAGCGGGCGGGCAGGGCACTGCCTCTGATACATTTAGAAACTCGCATACAAATGCAGGAATTCCTGTGAGGTTCTTTTCACTTTGTTGCTTTAGGCTGTGGAATTCAAGATCCAACTCCTCCGGATCCCTCAGATTGTTCTCACAGCCCTGGTTTACAGAACGCATGCTTAACATGTATCCAGCAGAGGTCCATTAAATGTCTTCAGTTATATTTGTATGAAGTCAGTAAACACGGTGACTGTTTATAAGTCTTGGGAGATGATTCATACATCACGGAGATACATAAGCAGATGTAAAATCATGTTTTTTCTTTGCTGTCCTGGTGCTGAATGAAGATTCAACATGCTCGTAGGACCATAACTGCATTTAGGAGAGCCAGAGTTTGAAAGTGAGACCAAAGCAGCAACTAAGAGATTGAGTGACGTCGTGGACAAAAATCAAAGGCTGTCATGTTCTTGCTGCTTCTATTCACACATGGAAACATATTTCCGAACAACAGTTAAAATATCAGCCTTGAATTTTAAATGTTACAATGTTACCAGCTCTTGGTGATGGGTGACATTCTGTGTGTGTGTGTGTGTGTGTGTGTGTGTGTGTGTGTGTGTGTGTGTGTGTGTTGTTTTTTACCATGAGGGCATATTATGCAAGCTGCATCTGTATAGAAAGAAAGAGTGACTTTATCACAACCTGAGGACTCCCCTCCAGAAACTAATCCTGCCCCAGGTGGAGAGCTGACTCGCTCTCCATCTCCCATCTCAAAATGCAAACAAACAGTAGAAGGGAGGGGGGGAAAAAGCTATTGTGAGATAGAGAGGATGCATCCCACTGTACTATAAATAACCCAGTCAAACTCTGTGTTGCTAAGGCTGGCTCAGCAGCTGCTCTTTCATCATTCCTTACCCCTTTTACTCGCTTCTTTCATTGCCTCCCACTCTTTGACTCCCTCTCCTCCCCCCTTTTGCATCGCTTCTTCCCTCTCTCTTCCTCTCCCTCTTGGTCTTGTTCAGTCACAGGGGTAAACGAGTAAGAGGGAGAGGGAGGCAGAGCTGTCAATAATCTTGAGCTGTGATGCTGAATGCTTGATTAGCTCCATTCACAACATTTCTTGTCCCTATGTAGAGCTGCAGAGGAGGAAGAGTTGAGTTAGTGAATAAGAATCCAGATCAGATGCAGTCAGAGAATCCCCTTTTTCCGTTGGGAGGATGGCAAAGATGGAGGGCAGGAGAGGAGGGGGGGGACGGGAGGGGGGTGAAATCACCCTGCAGGACCTGGCTTTACTTTCAAACAAATATGACACCCAATATAACTCCATCCACCTTTTATAAGGGCTGCGGGGTGGAAGGGCTTCTCATTCTGTAGTATTTATTCATAAACTTGAGACCATTTGTTTTAAACAGGACAGTTTGAAGCAGCGCCATCTGCTGGTCAAGATAAAATACTCGCACTGCTCATGCCAGCGCCTCAAAACTAATACTTGCTCCTTTTTTTTTTTTTACAGCAGAATGAACCAAAGGAGGAAGAGCAGGGAGGGACTAAAGACCTGTCACAGGAAGAGGTGTGGAAAAGGATAGAAGAGTACAACGCTCAAGTGTCTGAAAATGGAATGAAACTGGTGAGTTTTTAAATCATGTTGGATGGAGGTGAATGTATGACGTCAAACCAACAATGAAACTATATTTTCTTTCAGCTTCCCTAAATTTACTCAGTAGAAACAGGAAATGAGCTGAGACATTCTTTAACAAGTGATTATCCAAAGAGGCAACAAAAGTAGGATATCATAACCTTTAAAGAGGCATAATTTGATTTAAAAAAAAAAAAATAGTGATATGTTTTATTTGATGTATTTTATTGGTAAAATTATGGTGAAAAAGAGTTTAAAAAACAACTTGCATGTTCTGACTTTAAAGGAGTGGTTTGATATTTTGAGAAATGCGTTTATATGAGGAGATTATTACGACTCTCGTGTCTCATGTCTACACCAACCCGCTAATTTGCTGGTTGACTAGCAACTTCACAAGGACAACAAAACTCCAGGAAATGACCCCTCCTGAACAGGAAACGGTGCAGCATGTAAAACCCCCTATTTTATACTTTTGGTTTTTGCACAGATTACACAAACAACATACAACACGTAAAGCAGAGAGTTTTAAAGGTGCTTATTTGTGAATTTTCTTACCTTTGGAAACGTTTTTTTTTTTTGTTGTTGTCTTTATGCTAACCTAAAGTAATCATCTACTGGCCCCAGCTTCACATTTACAGTAGAAGCACAAGAGTGTCATCAATCTTCTTCCTGATATTGAAGGGCTATAAAATATAAGAAAGAAAAGTAAAATTTCTGTATTTCTAGGCTTTTACTAATAAATTGGTTTATCTAGTTGCATTGAAATTTGAAAAATGTGAAAAACAAATGGTTTGAGTTTGTTCTATATTTTGCAGACCCACATACAGCACTTCCCTCGAGCCCTGCTGTGGTACACATACTAACAGAGAATTATCTCCTCTGTCTTATCTGCTTCTCCCTCTCTGTGCTCCAGGCTTCGGATGGATCTTACACAGGTTTCATCAAGGTCCACCTGAGGCTCAGTCGACCAGTCACTGTCCCGGCGGCAGGCTCAGAGGCAGCGTCCAGGCAGACGGGCGGCCGCAGCCGAGCACTATCGGACGACCAGGAGGCGGCGGACTGCGATCACGCTGAGAAGAGAACGTCCTTCTACCTGCCATGCGACTGTGTGAAGCATCTCCACATCACCTCTCTGATCACCACAAGAGAGGTCATCCAGAGCCTGCTGAAGAAGTTCATGGTGTTGGACAATCCCCGCAAGTTCGCGCTGTACAGGCAGACGCACCGCGACGGACAGGGTGAGGACAAGACTCGCAGTCGCCGGCTCGCATGTTTTACAGAAAAACATTTTCAAGAGTTGATATGAAACAGAATGTTTTTCCGTGTGCAGCCCTGTTCCAGAAGCTTCCTCTGAGTGAGCGTCCTCTTCTTCTGAGGTTGATTGCAGGACCAGACGCAGAGCAGCTCAGCTTTGTCCTGAAGGAAAACGAGACTGGAGAGGTGGAGGTGAGGAAGCTTAGACACACACACACACACACACACACACACACACACACACACACACACACACACACACACACACACACACACACAATGTTTGCTATGCTGGCAGATTCTGTGTATCTGTATTTCTAGTATCTAATTTCCACAAGCTTATTTGGCAAGGTAGGGGCATTGTGTAGGCTGCTGTATATAAATCTGCTCCTGTCATTTCCCCTCTCTTCCCGCAGTGGCATGCATTCTCTGTCCCTGAGCTCCAAAACTTCCTGGTCATCCTGGGGAAGGAGGAGACGGAGCGCGTACGAGCAGTGAAGCAAAAATACGCCTTTTACCGACAGAAACTACAGCAGGCACTACAGCGACATGACCCTTGACCCCTGATCCCGCACCTGTTACCTTATGAATTCCCCCCGGGGCCAACTCCTACCTTACACCGCCACCCCCTCCAGCACTATGTGATCTATTCAGAGAGCGGAGCCCGAACTGAACTTGTCTTTGCGCTCCACATACACACACAAATCACACAGCATATCCTTACTCAGGACGCATACAAGCCCTTCCTTCCCTCCCTCCTTCCCTCCCACCCACCCAGCATCCATACATCGGCTCCCTGCTAAGAGGATCAGCAGTTGAAAGTGAAAGGGTGTGTGGCTCCTTCAGCTTATTACATTGCCATGGACACACACACAATTACACACACACACACACACACACACACAGGAAAATCTGCTCGGTTACTCCAACTTGAGATCTTGTTTGGGACTGAAATGTCTTTTTAAGGACTCCCTCTTCTTCTTCTGCTACTGCTGCTGCTGCTACTGCAAGTGTTACTTATGCATGAGTCTCTCTCAGCTCATCTCCCCTGCACAGTCAGGATGAACACAAGAAGGCATGATTACTTTGTTTTCTCATTGGGACGGAAGGACAATCATACTGTGTGTCTGTTTTTTTTTGTTTTTTTTCTTGGAAATGGCGTATCAGTTATCACCAGAAGTTTTGTTTTGTAGATCTATAAGGGAGGTGTTTAGGGTCAGGCTGTGCGTAGTGGCTATCGGTGCTCCTCCTTAAGTAAGGATGAGCAGCAGAAGGCTGTTTGCTTTCAATTCTTAGAACGAGAAGGAATGGAGGTGTAAAATAAAAAGTGAGATCCATTCTCTGATTTTTCTCAGGGAGCGTGTGTTGAACAAAGAAAACCTAAAAGGAGGAGAGAAAAGCCTCTTCCACCTCCACCACCGTATCTCAGCACATGCTTATCTGTTCTTATTTGCCATGTGAAACGACTTGAAGACACGAAGATGCTGTCAGGTGCGCCGTTGAGATCTTCAGCCTCTCTCCTTGCTCCTGCACACACACACACACACACACACACACACACACACACACACACAAAGACACACTTCTCCTCAGATGATAACTGTGACATCATTTCCCCATGTCCTATCTGAAATGCCGATCTGACCAACCTCGCATGAACTCCACCTGCAAATGAAGCATCTCCAGAGAGGCAATCCACATACCTTTACTTTACTGATCCACTTTACATACACTGTTAGTGTATTCGGGTTGTATTTTGAATGTGAGAGGAGTTTTACACCAAAGCATAGAGGGACAGATCTACTGAGAGGAATTTAAAGGGTTTAGAGACATTTGGAAGAAAATCAAAGGTGGTGTATGTAAAAAACAGATTTTGCACATACAGTATAGATGCAGGTCGATGAATGGCTCACATCTCTGGGGCTGGGCATGCATTTATGTTTTCTTTGATCTCCCCCACCTCCCACATTAAAAGAAAAAAAAATATATAAAATTCATGATAATGGCTATGATGTACCAATGATGTGTTTGCAATGCATATGTATTATGTAGACACTGGAAGTGACAAAGTTTAAACTTTGTTGTTATTATGAATATTAATATTTTGTTTGGTATCATTCCTACCGGTTGGCGTGTGTGTGCTCATCTCGGGCAGTGAGGATAATGTGAATAGTGTTTTGTTTTTTTCAAATGAGTGTCAGTGTGTCATCGGCGCTCCCTCATCGGGCCTCACTGACGGAGTCTTAAGACATGCATTTGAGCGCACGTGTAAAATAACACATTTCAACTGCAAAATTAGGTTGATGTTAGTTTTGGAGAAAAAAATACCGGGCGTGCATGTATCATAAAATGTATGCGTTTAACTGAAGAACTCATGTTTCTTCATTCTTCCATAGAAACCCTGATAGATGAGGCCTATTGTCCATAAGCACATGCTTCTCAGTCGACCTTTTATTTATTTTTTTACCGCCACCACCCAAAGCCCAAGCTGTTCCTGCTGGCAGTGCCTTTTGTTTCATGTGCCCCTGTGTATCTACGTACAAGTGTGTTCCAGCACACAGGTGCCTGAGAATATGTGTGGGTGCTTTTTGCATGTGTGCAAATCTGTGTCTCTTGGGTGGTGTTGTATGTGTAATTTTTCTTTCTGCCCCCCCCCCCCCCCCTCTCTCCCTTTCACCACCCTTTAACACTCATGTCTTTCCAACAAATCCTCCTTGGACGTGTGTGTGTGCCTGGGAGTGCGTGTGTGTGTGCCTGTGTGTGCGTGTGTGTGTGTGTGTGTGTGTGTGTGTGTGTGTGTGTGTGCCTGTGTGTGTGTGTGTTATTTATTTCATGACCCACACCATCCACATGATATTATGTCAAGGATGCTTTTTCTGCAATTTATTTAGTTTTATTTGAAGAAGTGTGTATACATATATCAGTAGAGATGTACAGAATATGATTATGAAATAAAAAGGTAATCCCTTTATCGAAATGTTCTTGTTTTTTATGTCTTATGTCAGTATAAAACATTACATACGGTGTAAAATTACATATAGTCCAAACCAGGATCTCAGTGCTTGTGAATTTAGTATGATTTTATTTATGTTTCTCTCAAGAGAGGCAGACATGTTCTGAGCAGAAAGTGCTGAGCTCGGCATGTTTCCTTCACCTGAAGCCAGCTTGTATTGCTTTCAAATCACCAGCAGGTGGCAAGACCACATCTAATCTGCAAGTACTAACAGCACATGTAGGATGTGAGCTGTGTCCCTCCACAGATGCATGTTTGTGTGATTAAGTCCTGACAGGCGTGAAACAATAAAGTATCTTGGTTTGGCGGTGACACAGTTTCACGATACTCTCCCTGACATGTTTGTTTTTAGGTTTTTAAAGGGCATTTAAAATAATGTGTTAGACTAATAAACCCACAGGTGTCAGTGTCAGTCACCGGCTCTGAGACCAGATGCAGCCAGAACCCCCTCACAAGGACCTGTAGGTAGCTTTGCACCTGGTCCCTTCTCTTACTGTACTTGTAAATTCTCTGGCTGATTAAAGTGGTGCTCGGGCCACACACTTGAACCCTTCGAAAGGGGAGTGCAATAAGCAGCTCAATTTATAGGCATTGTCACCCTACTTGCTCTATACACCACCATCTAAGAATAATCAGCATGGCTGCGGTGGTCTTAAGTGGTGGCTGCTGCCCAGAAGGCCGCCCGAAACTGTGTCAGTATGAGTATTTATGGCAGCAAATATAGACAGACCCCTCTTCTCACCTCTGAGAAAGAGCTAAGATTAGCATCATCCCCTGCCCCAGCACATATCACTGTCTGAATTTAGCCTGTTCCCCTTCTCATGCCCGCCCGGTCTCACTCCGTCTCTGTCCTCTGGCCTGCCTCTAACTATATCCAGCCCTGTATACGTAGATCTCCATAACCTCTCCAGTTTCAATCCACAGTTTTCCTCATAGGGTATGCAGACTGACCAATAGCACTGTGTGGGCCTGAGGAGAAGTCATGCTTAATGCCAAGGACTGTAAATAATGACAAGTGTGTTAATTACTGGTTGATCTGACTATTTTCTTGATTGGTCAATTCATTTTGACATTCACTGACTTAAGTTTCTTTTGTGACATTTATCAATGCCTCCTCAACATTTACAAGTGAGAAAAATAAGTCAAACCAAACGGAGACTGAGAATGACTCAAAAGAACGACAAAGAGGACTCAGACAGACTTCAAACAACGACACAATGACTCAAAACAGCTACAAAATAACTCTAAATGACTCAAAGCAACTCTACAGTCACTCTGAAGGACTTAAAAAAACTTAAAGGATACTCAAACCAACTACAGACCAACAAAAAGGAACAAAATGTACATAAATAGGCACAAAATGACAAAAAAAAAGAGACAAAAAGTGACCACAGAGAAAACAACAACCACAAAAAGACTGAAACGTGTTGTTTGTAGAGTGTCTGGGTATATTGCATCTATGTGTGTGTGGGGAGGTGGGGGGGAGGAGGTAAGGGGGGGGGGAGGTGGGGTGGGTTCATGCCCAGCTGGTTCATACCCCGTCAACGTCTCCGTAAACATGAGTGATGTGTCGGCTCCTGTGTAGTTCTCCAGCTGGACCGGCGCTGCGCTCTTCTGCTGGCCGTCTGGATGCCGGCGAGGCGCCGCCCAGCTCCTCCCTCGGTCCTCCCAGCTCCTCCCAGCTCCTCCCAGCTCCTCCCCCGGTCCGCCCAGCTCTTCCCAGCTCCTCCCTCGGTCCTCCCAGCTCCTCCCTCGGTCCTCCCTCGGTCCTCCCGCTGACTCCGGGCTCCGCGAAGACGCCCTTAGCAACAACAGACAGCTGCGTGGAAGAAGACACTTCTGCTGCACACGAGAAGGATTTAACAGATTGAACCGATTGAACCGATTGAACCGATTGAACAGAGCAGCTTTCACCGCGCTGACTTCACAGGTGAAGCTTTTTATACGAAGGAGATCCTCCGGGAACATGGGGCTCGAGTACAGCTAGCCTGTTGTGGCTAGCCATCCCCCCCATACACACACACACACACACACACACACACACACACCCTTATCACCACCACACACACACACACACACACACACACGCCCGAGGACGAGCAGAGCCGTCCCGAAGGAGGACTCAATCCTGGGGGCTCGACGAGTGGTAGCACCGCTGTTTGCTAACTACGGACTCAGCTAACCGGGAATAATCACGGGAATGGTGCTCTGGATCCGCTCATTGTACCGTCAGAGAAAGGCGAGGGGCACCCGGGTCAGACCGCCGAGCTGCACGACCGGGACTCAAACTATTTTTAACGGAGGGAGCGGCTCTCGGGCGGACGAGCGTTTTTGCGGCTGTACGAGCTAGCTCGGCCGGCTAGCTGAGGGACGACCCGCTCTGGTTGTTTCAAACGGAAGTCGAGGCTCCTGTTAGCCGGGGCGAACTGAGCACACTGAGCACACGACCGGCGTGGCTTTTTTTAGTTGTTGTGTTTTTTAAACAATAATAACAATACCCGGATCCATTTCGGCCAAATCCAAGACAGCTCGCCCCCCCGAGGAGAAATAACCGTGAGTGAGCCTCCACCTCCACCGGGACTCTGCAGACTCTACATGCTGTTAGCCGACTTCGCTGCTTGATACCAACTTTTTTTTCTTTTTTTTTTTTTTTCCACTTTTTCTTTTTCTTTTGTTTTTATTCGGGATTTCTATCACCTTCGGATGCTGGCGTCACACACACACTGTAAACATGATGATAATAAGCAGAAAACCAGAGGGCCCGATAGCAACAGGTAACCATAACAACGCGCTGCAGCCTTCCTCACCTTTTGTCTGTTTTGCTACAATTGTTGCAGAAGTGTTTGTGCTTTGCTTTTGTTTTAATGAGGCTGACGTCATCAGTGTGACGCGGCCGCTGCTTTTCATCCCTCGAGCTACTCTTCGTGCCTAAAATGGCTCTGATTGACCTTTTTTTTTTTTTCTTCCTTCTTCTCCAGCCTACGGCTTTAAATGTCACGTCGTGTCGTGGACAGACAGACGGACGGACAGACAGAGGTCGCGATGCCGCGGGCATGTCACGAGACTCGTGTTGCAAACGTGTTTTCTTTTGCTTTTGGGTCTCCATATCAGTCACGAGACTCGCCGTCTGTGAACGTGCTCGGAGGACGGTTCAGGAAGTGCCATGTTATTTTTCAGGTCTCCTTCGTACGCAATTTAGTGTGATAAGCTCCGGTATCTCTGTAGGTATCTGGTTTGGCGTTTGCACCATGACGTCATTATTATTTTATGTGTCGCTACCTGGAACCGACCTCACCTTTGTTTGGCTCCGTGTTGTGTGTTTTGAGTTGACAGCATGGAACACCAAATGTAATGCAAGACAAAAGACAATTGCTCTGCAGCCTGTCAGATGGTTTACACCGGGCGTATTCCTACACCGGGCGTATTGTCTGTGAAGAGGCACTTTGTGCACCAGGAAGAGGAGGACAAAAAAGCTGTGACTTTACCCCACCCCACCACACACACACACACACACACACACACACACACACACACACGTTTTATGACACATGATCTGCTGTGTGCATGTTTGCTTGAACCCTGTTCTCTCCCCTTCGCTGTGCACCCTGTGGAGCGCTGAACGCCAGCTGGACGGAGCAGGCTGGATGTTTGGTTACAAAGAAGTTTGGGCTCTTGTTTGAATTTTTTTGTTGTTTGTCTCGGGGACTGAGTGATTAGGAGTTTGCAGAGGACTAATGGTGTCTGTGCTCACCTAATATTGTGTGTGGAGCCTTAATGCCATCGTTTGCTGTGCTGTGCAGGTTTAATGCGCCTGTATCCAGGCAGCAGCTCTAATCTGTCAGCCGGTGTGTTGACGAGCACCGGGGACATTTGGCTCTGACGCACCTGCACACGGTTACGACACTCTCAAAGGGCTCGTAAGGAGCAACGCGAGACAAGCCGCAATTTTAGGCTTTTGCTAATGAGCCAAGCCGACACAATGGGTCCAAGAGTGGCTTATGCTAACAGGCCTAGTTTCCAGATACTAGAGATTATACTCTCAGTTTTGTTCCACTGAAGTAGCGACTTGAATATAAGTGAGATGACTGTTGAGATAAACATTTGGCTAACGGGGCTTCCACCTGCAGTCCCAAATGCCCTCCTCATCCCTCTACTGTCATCTCACATCAGGTGGTTTGGCTTGATGCCACAGAGGTGAGCACTAAAGGCAGCACTATTGAATGACGGGGGCCCGCATCCGTCTATATTGGCTCTAATACCGAGCACACCTGGTGTGTGTGTGTGTGTGTGTGTGTGTGTGCGTGCGTGCGTGTGTGTGTGCGCGCGTGTGTGTGTGTGTGTGTGTGTGTGTGTGTGTGCGCGCGCGCACGCCCGGCCTGAATGGACAGATGGGCAGACGGAAAGATGCTGTCGTCACAGGGGCATCTGTTACCCCCATTAGGCCAATAATACCACTTGCAGCGCTGGCGATCTGGGACCCTAAGCCCTATGTAAGCTGGTGAGGTCGGAGCCTGGCCAATATATTGGACACAATACATACAATGGTGTATCTGCTAATAATGGCCGTTTCACAGTAAATGTAGGCCATAATATGCACCCTCGCTAATGGAGCAGGTTAGCTCGAGGGATTCGTCAGGCCGTACTGAATCATTAGTTTTAATCTCGAGCAGTTAGTTTGATTGATGGGATAATCAATGGGACTTTGCCTGCCTCGGACAAACTCTCCGTGTCTCTGTGAACGTTACCTCTTGAGTGTCATCGGTTGACGGTCCCACATCATCACACTCATCTATTTATCCGTCTTCGTCCCCTCAGCTCGCCATGGTGACGGCCTGTACGACTCCTACATGAGGACAGACCACATCCTCAAAGACGAAGCGGACACCAACAGTCCGTCTGCGCTGCCCCCGATGCCCAAACACACCGTAAGTATGCACACGCACACATTACGCACGAAGACAGTTAAGCCCCATTTCCTGTGCTGGAGCACACACACCGTCTCCAGACATCCTGTTCCTCAGAGATCCTCCCCGGTCAGTCCTTTTCCTCTTCATCACATTTGTTGCTCTCACTGTACAGAGGACGGGGAGCTTATCTCTCGTCTTATCTCAAGCATTTCAAATTCAGTCCTTTTTTATAGCCTTCGATGAGAATAACGTGATCGTGTTTGTAATATTGACCGACATCCCGGAGGGCTTAAGAGCCGCTCGCTGTGACTGGCACATTTGCCGAACTGAAATAGCCGTTTTGTGTCCTTACTTGAAGTAAATCCAGAGATCCAACAGCAACCTCGTGAAGGGAACTTTGCAGATAAGTGCATTTTACAGGGTGCATATTTACCGCTATGCTGACGTGCCGTGTCGGCTCCACATGCACGATGCACAACTGTTCTCGTCTGCTTGGGATAAAAAAAGGCCTCACAAAAGAGCCAATCACAAATGTTTTCATCTGCAGGGCTGCATTTAGTCATGCATATTTATGAGGGTGCCACTAGCTTTCATTAGTGAGCTGCAGTTCTTTTGTCGACTGACCCATATGTATTTATAAGTTGCTTTTATTTGCGGATCAGAAGATCTATTTCAGATTGTGAACATCACTTTGAGATCTGGTAACAACTTGCGATGAGCATTTTTCTATTTGAACAAATTCTGATCATTAAAAAAAAAAAAAGGATTAATCGATTCATTAAAACATACACGTAATGATTTGCAGCGCTAGTGGAGAACGTCCTCACTCTGTTGGACTCTCTCAACGTTCCCTTTGGCAGAAAATGCACAAACACACACACACAATGATACTCCACGGTCTTCCACACCAGTAGAGGGGAAAAAAGGGCCAGTTTGATATATATTGTAAAGATTTATTGGGCTTGAAAATGTGACCCACAAAACAAACTCGCCAATCAAAATTCTCCCCCCTTCTCCCCTCTCCTCCCCTCCTCCCGGCTCGTGTAATCCTCCATCAGTGGGCTTGAACAGAGGTTAGGCCTAGTTTTCTATTCTAGTCCTGTCCTTCTTCCTTTTGTATTTTTCTGTCACGCTCACAGAGGTATCGTCCTCTGCTCAATGTGACTGACGGGAACTCGCCCCAGTTCACAGTGTTCACTTCTCGCAAAGTTGCCTTTTGCGTTAATAAAGTCATAAACTGATGTCATCCTCGCTCAATGTCAGCGCAGGGGAAGACATGTTACAACGATTTTTTTCCTTTTAAGTTCAGTTCTGCGTCGTGATACAGATTTAACGAGTTGGAGATGATGATGTTCAGATCTACCACGGACCCAAGTTTTGTTGTGAGTGTGTTGCCAATATTTGTGTCCTGTGTGTGTGTGTGTGTGTGTGTGTGTGTGTGTGTGTGTGTGTGTGTGTGTGTGTGTGTGTGTGTGTGTGGCCGCTACATGTGTTGAGCTGTGCAACCCTGTGTGCACTTGGGAGAAGGAGAAAAATATTACTTGGGTGTTTCTCTAACAGCAAAGAGATTAGCTCTTCTCCATCTGTTTCATCGTGCAGATTTGCACTCGGAGGACTCGGTAATACCTGTGAGAGAGGTTCCTTCCTTTCTGGCTCCTTTGGCCACTTTTTCTTTGAAATGTTTGTATTTCTAATATCACCTCCTGCCAGATCAATCAGCAATCTATCCCAGTCGATGCTCCACATGTAGGAAGCTTCGATTTTTACGTCAGGATTTGTGTATATACGTGTGTGTGGAGGGTGGTGGGTGGAGGGTGGAGGGGCTCGATCGATGACAGTCGGTGTGTTTGCAGTGCTGCTATGGGACAACAGCTTCATAGGACCCTGGGTCAGCAGCAGGGCTGTTGTAATGAGTTAAGACTATACGGTTACTGGTATGGAAACCCGTCCTGCATTCCTCCTCTATTTTAGGACTCCAACTTACAACACAAACACACCCTCGGCCGAGTCCTCCTTCAGGAACATGTCAGCAGCTACTTTTAATGTGCCCTTCCTTGTTGTGTTCTCTGTAAGAGCTGACATGGTTTCAGCTGCTTGGCCTTGAAGTTTGAACAAACAGCATAAAAACCAAACCTGCTCTTTAATAAAAGATAAGGAAATATTAAGACTAAAATCTCAGAAGTGTAAAAGTAAAAAAAAAAGCTAACATGCCTCTCCTGTGTCGCTCCGTGTAGGACGGCCGTGCTGAGTTTATGGCAGCATGTCTTAAAAGCCGCACTGCTTCTATAGTTTAGGAGTATAATCTAACTTTAATGACCGTCATTTTCCCTGCGCTCCGTAATCTTGTGGAGGATTCTTTTCCGCTGGTGAAGAGAGAGCGAGAGAAGAGAGGCAGAGACGGACAGTGAGGAGGAATGAATTCCTGGGGTCGCTGAAACGAAGCTGGCAGGAATCTTTCCTTAAACTCCTCCAACCTCACCGGTCCTCCCGAGCAAGAGTCGCTTTTTAAAGGATGCGGGCAGATACGATCGAAAAGAATTACAAAAATGTCCAGTGAATTGTTTCGTCCTTGTATAAATAGTCCCTGTTGTTAAATTTTTTTACTTTTATTTTGTGTTTTTGCACCAAGTTGCAACAGCAGAGTTGTAGGTTTCAGTGGCCAGCTGGACTTTACTACAACAGATTACTGCAGTGCTCAGCCAAAGATTGCGTCTACCTTTTACCTGATCAATAACAGCAAACACACAAACAAGTAAGCGGAGATGTAGGTCACTGCGTGGGTTTTGGTCACGAAGGGTTGCCCAGTCATTCCTCGGCATTTCCCTTGAGACTGGATTTAGATCCAGTCTCTAAATCCAGTTGTGCTGGTTCACCAACTACATGCTGAATATCTGCTGACTGCTCACCGCTCGTGGCTCGAGAGCCGGCTGCTGATATTCAGACTTCTAACGAACACAGTCTGAACCTGTTGGTGTGTAATGGTGATATGAAGTAAATAAAGTAGAAATATCAGGAGGGATCATTTCCCTGGAAAATGTATTGTGAATATCAATAATCTCTTTCTTATTAAATGTGAAATATTTAAAAGATTTAAGCGAAAAGAAGAAATATTTACTTTATTGTTCTGTTCCATGGCATTTTCAATGAGGTCAATTTGAAGGCTTGTGGCCTCTGTTGTTTTTATATTGATTAAAAAAAAGAGAGATCCTTTCCTCAATCGCAAACTTCATGTCTTCTCCGCTCTCTGTGTTTCCTCCTTCTTCTGCAGGTTGTCAGTAACAAGGCTGTGATGAGGGATCAGGTGACTGTGCGAGGTGGCCAGCTGAAGGTCAAGTACCTGTACGAAGACTCCACCAACAACCGAAAGATCAACGCCATCACCACAGCATCCACTCAGAGCAGCGGGCCCACCGGCCAGACGCCCAGTAAACCTGTCCCGGTGTCCAGCCTGGCCAAGGAGCACAGCGTGGACAGGTGAGAGAGATGAACACGTGAAGACACCGAAATAACTGAAAACATCTTGCAAAGTGCGCAAACACTGTACATCTGTCACAGCACTGAGTCCAGTAAGGGCTCCAGCGAATCCTCCGGCCCGCACGGAGCTGGAAATGGAGGGAACAGTGGCAAGCTGTGCGGCCCGCTGACTCCCGACCAGGCTCTGAGACTGTACCGGTCTCAGCTGACCACCCTGGAGCAGACGGAGATCCACTCCTACCCCGACATCTACTTCGTGGGACCCAATGCCAAGAAGAGGCCTGCCATCGCCGGGGGCAACAACAACTGCGGCTACGACGACGAGCAGGGTGGTTACATTCACGTCCCCCACGACCACCTGGCTTACCGCTACGAGTTCCTCAAGGTCAGACACTTTTTGTTGAATTAAAACGGCTATTAAAATAAAAGTATCTGGTCTTTAGCTAACGGCCAAACTCTTTGCTTCCTCTTCAGATCATTGGTAAGGGCAGTTTTGGCCAAGTGGCGAAAGTATATGACCACAAACTGCAGCAACACCTGGCTCTGAAAATGGTGCGCAACGAGAAGCGTTTCCACCGGCAGGCGCAGGAGGAGATCCGCATCCTGGAGCACCTGCGCAAGCAGGACCGCAACGGCACCATGAATGTCGTGCACATGCTCGAAAACTTCACCTTCCGCAACCACATCTGTATGACCTTCGAGCTGCTCAGCATGAACCTGTACGAGCTTATCAAACGCAACAAGTTCCAGGGCTTCAGTCTGCCGCTGGTCAGGAAGTTCGCCCACTCCATCCTGCAGTGCCTGGAGGCCCTGAGCCGGCACAGGATCATCCACTGTGATCTGAAGCCAGAGAACATCCTGCTGAAGCAGCAGGGACGCAGCGGCATCAAGGTAACACGCCTGACACGGACGTCTACTTCCTGCCCGTAGCAGGTCTTCTAAATTTGATGTTCACCCCTTCGTGTTTGTTCTCCTGTCTCTTCCAGGTGATTGACTTTGGCTCCAGCTGTTTTGAACACCAGCGGGTGTACACCTACATCCAGTCTCGGTTCTACCGGGCTCCGGAGGTGATTCTGGGTTCACGTTACGGCCTTCCCATCGACATGTGGAGCTTCGGCTGCATACTGGCCGAGCTGCTGACCGGCTACCCGTTGTTCCCCGGCGAGGACGAGGGCGACCAGCTGGCCTGCGTCATGGAGCTGCTGGGCATGCCTCCGCAGAAGGTGCTGGAGCAGGCCAAGAGAGGAAAGAACTTCATCAACTCCAAGGGCCACCCTCGTTACTGCGGAGCCAACACCCTGCCCACCGGGGCCACCGTGCTGACGGGGGCCCGCTCCCGCCGCGGCAAGATGAGAGGCCCCCCGGGCAGCAAGGAGTGGAGTGCCGCGCTCAAGGGCTGCGAGGACCCCACCTTTACTGACTTCATAAAGAAGTGTTTGGACTGGGACCCCTCATCCCGCCTCACCCCCGGCCAGGCCCTCAGACACCCGTGGCTGTACCGCCGGCTTCCCAAACCCTTACCTGGGACGGAGAAGAGCCCAGCGGCTACTGTGAAACGACTCCCCGAGCACCACAGCACCTCCTTCCCCTCTATCATGGCCAAGGGGGGGCCCGGGTTAGGCACCACGGCTGCCAACAACAAACTGAGGAGCAACATGATGGGAGATTCAGGGGAGGCCTTACCTCTTCGCACGGTCCTACCTAAACTCGTCTCCTAGAGAGAGAGAGAGTCCTCTGATCTCCTCTCTCTCCTCTTTCTCCTCTGCACTCCTCAGGAGGAGTCAGAGTCCAGAAGAAAGCGATATTCAAAACTCGTTTGGTTGTTCTTTATTTGTTTTCTACTGCGAGGTGTCGACACCCCAGTTTCCTGGTTTTTAATATTAGCTGAGCTGAGAGAGAGATGATAAAAGAAACGCTCTTAAAAAAAAAAAAAATTTTATACAGAGGATTTCCTTGAGCGGCTGTGGATTTTCTGTATGCAGCCAGTTGATGAGGTTTGATTTAGACGATGCTTTTTAAGGAGAAGAAGAAGAAAAAAAAAACCTTCCTCGCGTGAGTCGACAAACGAGAAAATGTTTTTAACCTGCGTGTGATCTCACATGAGTGTCGTGCTCTAGCAAACACGCACTCAAGCACGCCTGCACTGTCACTTGCCTAACTTCACACTCTTAAACACTCGTAGGACGCCAGCCTTTCTCTGGGGAAGTGTTGATACGAGTGAAACTTGAAAAAAAAAGGGCTACAGAGATTATCAGGGCGGAGGAAACATTTGTTCAGCTAATGTGATTCAGTAGAAGAAGAAAAAAAACAACAGAATCTAGTATTTGGGCCCCGCAAACACTGACACAGTTACCCTTCACGTATACAACAGAAATGCCTTTAAACAGGTGATACAGGATTGGCTTTACTTAGAAGATCAATAAGTCTTCGCCCTCTTTTTCCCCTGCCTCTGCTGATCCCTGGCGCTTTGCATGTCAGCTCAATATGTGGCGTTAATACGCACACGCTTTAGCACTGTGGTGCTGCTGTAGGAGACATCGAGAGGGCCACGAGAGAACCTATTTACAGCCCCCACGCCCGACCTTCCTCCTGACACATTTTCCCGTACGAGTGACAAAGAAAGGGGTTCAAACTCTGTCACAGGTGTCACCGTCACACTCGGTACTTCACAACTGCTTCGCAAGAGACTAAACTCTGTGAGGCCGGCTCACGTAAACCGACGTATATACAGTAAATCTAAATATATAGAGAGAGAGAAAGATGGAGAGCTGCAAGTCAGTGCACATGCACACCTGTGGGATGAGTTGTTGTTGTTGTTGTTGTTGTTGTTGGAAAGTTAGTGTTTATTTGAATGTCACCTGCCCGAGCGTGTGATCGGCTGCTGCGATTGTTGGCAGCGGTGATCACAACAGAAAGAATGAGCGAAGAGCGATCACGAGAAATACGGACGGCAGTGTGTTTTATTCACGAGCCGAGATCTTCACTTGTGCGAGGGGAGCTGCAGAAGAACGGCCAGTGACGAAGGAGGTGGGTTTTGTTTGTGTCGTTTTTTTTTTTTTTTAATGGTACGGAAGAAAAGGAGTGTTTCTCAGGGAGACATACTCGATACATCCCTTCATCTTCCATTCATCGTGTTCCACTTGCAGTCCCGGCCGTGGACGGCGGAACGTGCACGCCGGCTTCAGTCCGCTGAGAGCGAGAGATTGCTTTTGCGAGTGTGCGCCCACGAAGGGGGTCCGCATGCTCCACAATCTGACCTAGATTCTCTCCCCCGCCTCACCCGCCATCTCTTTTTCCTCGCCCCTTCTTTTTTTTCTTTTCTTTTTTTTTCCCTCCCACTCCGTCTCATGTAGGGCAGGGAACCTCTTAAACACTCACGCGTAACGTGAATTAATGGTGCTGTCCAAAACACACACACACACACACACACACACAGAAAGACGTCAGGTGCATGTTGGTATGGACCACACCGCTCAAAGAGTTCTTTCTCTTGTCCCTCGTTTTCTAAATGAAACTGTCAGAGATTTCTACTCTGTCTCCATTTTCTTTTCTTTTTTTTTCTTTTCTTTTTTTTATAGAAGTGGTTTCTATTGCTTTTCACTCCACAATATCAGAGGATGTAAAAGGCGGCGAGAAGGTCGTATCCTGTCATGTTGTACTAGTGGTGTGAGTTAGTAGGAGGGTGTTTGGTGTTCAGCATGAAATCACAACCTGTTATCAGACTGAGTGACTATGAGAAGAGAAACTGTACAGTAACCAAATGAAGTTGTGATAGTTTCTTTTTCTAAAAAAAACAATAAAAATGACTATTCAGTGAAATGTGCTGCTCTGGGGTGATTTCTGATGTCAAGCGTTTATATTTTATGACTGAGAAAAGTAGACCTACATCACAAAAATGAGTGCGTTTCATCTGTTTAACACTCGATGAAGCGAGCGTCTCTTTTTTTATTTATGTCAAGAGCTCCTAAATCTGACATGCAGTGTCAAGGGAGCCAGGCAGTGAACCCAAAGACTTTTTATGTGACGTTCAGCTCCGTTCTCGGGAGGTTTTGCAGAGACGGCGAGACAACAGATGAAACTTGGCTTCGAATGATCGTGCCTCATTCTGTCGTCTAACCTGAAGCTCCTCTCATCGCTGTTGTTTTTTTTTTTGCTACCCGACACCTGCGGCCCGTGTTATGAAACAAAATGGCCTCCAGGCTGAGCGGTGAATTGGATCTCGGTCGCTGATGCGGTTACAGATTCAGAGACGACTGGGACACGGATGAGTCGGTGGCCTGTGATAATGACACGCCCGTGTTATCACGCACCGCCATGAGTCAAAAAGTAAAGGGCAGACAGTAGGAACACGCGTGTGAAGATGATACACGCCAGACCAGAGGATTTTTTTTCTTTTTTTTTCTTCTAGATGGTGAAACATATGAAACGTAGCTGTGGTTAGACAACACCTGCAGCCAATAAAATGAATTATTGTTTGGTGAACTGATGAGCAATGGTCGGCAGTATTTGGCTGCAGGTCTGTCTACCCTGCTCCGACATGTGAAACGAGCTGGTTGGGTGTGTAGTGATGCCACTTCCTGTCGGTAAGTAAACTCAGGTGCTCAGTTTTTCTGTTGTTGGCGAGAGCTGGACATCTATTCTGATGAAGTTGTCGCAGTTAAGTAAATCTAATTAGCTGGAAAACTGGATCAAAACAACTCTTAACTCCTGATTCACATTTAGGAGGGTTTCCTTTCAAATTAAAACAGCTAAGTGTCTTTTTTTTTTTTTTTTTTTAACCATGATTTTTTTTTTTAAGATATTAATTCATGAGGTGCCAATGCTTTCCTCTCGTCCCAGTGTCGCCCTTCACAGCATGCGCCGTGTCCCGTATCTACATCATCACCACCAGAAGCTATAAAGATAAGGGTGGGAAAACAAAAAAAAAATGATTCAGTCATAATGACGGTAAACTGATTAATGACACTGATGACTCACGGATGTTTACACTCGCAGGCTGGTGCCCGGAGGGAAGAAAAAGTCAGCACACACGTAACAGGAGGAGGAGGAACCGGTCAAGCAACCTCACCTAAAGCGGTAAACAGGTGAGCTGGTGTGCGGTTAGTGGGTGGTTCGGTATCTGGAGGAGAATTGGAACCAGGTGTTTTATGCCAGCTGATCTAGAAAGAATGAAGGACGCTTATAGTGACGTGTGTATCCTTTTAGTTTTGTTTTTAATGTTGATGTGTCACACTTCCACCAGCTGCAAGTCAGCGTTCACTCATTTATTCAAATATGAAGGCAGACTGAACAAACAAGGAAGCAGACATGAGAGCAGAAAGGTGTTTTTCTTTTAAAGAGCTTAATGAAATTCAAATTTTAAAAAAAATTACAATAACATGACATTTTCCTTTTATATTCTAGTTTTAATTGAGCTTTTCTTTTTAAATTGTAATTATTGCATCTTTCTCTCAAATTCGTTGAAAGCAGTCAGTTGTTAGACTTTAAATCTGAAGGGTTCAGTCTTCTCCTTCTATCAATGTAAAAGCAGATTAGATCAATCCCATTAGACATCAACCCAGTCCCCTTCTGACCATATGATCCAAAGCTCCTCGGTCTCCACATCCACTGTGACACACTGATTGATTTCTATTCTGGGAACCGCACACATCAAAGGTTTTCTTCTTCTTCTTCTTCTTCTTCGTTCTCCACTTCCTCCATACGAGACCTGCCAGTGGGTCTGAGCAGACCTTGTGGAGCCCCCAGCAGGACCTGTGGTCCTGAGTGTGGACGACTTTCTGATTACCGTCCAGGTTAAGAAGTCTTGACCTACTTGTTTGGTTCCAAGTGCAAACATGTGTCCTTCTGTCCTCCTAATTCTCTTCCAGATCCCATTATGCAGATACTTGTGATTAGTTCAGTCTTGCTTAATGTGTTTTTCTGCCCTCTGTTTAGCTCATTCAGTAAACAAACTGATGGCTTCTGTCCAGCAGTCACGAAAGTAAACAACAACTGGTTGGGGTATTGGTCCAGCCGTCTGTCTCGTTCTCGTGAACGCCACGATAAGAACGACTTGAGGGAATTTCACGTCACAAATGTTGACTTGGACTCGTCGATGAACCGATTAGATTTCGGTGGTCAGAGGGAAATGCGAAGTTCGTGCCAAGATATATGTTCTAATGTTCTGCAAAAACACTTTGCTGGTCATTATTCAGCGCTTTATCTCGGCAACAGAAGGGAAGATTGTGACCATATTTTCATATTTGGTCAGATACTGAATTGGTGACACTGATCCTGGGTGTCCACCTTGCTGTCAATCAACTGTCTTCAAAGTCTTCACTACATATATCATATGAGAACAGACATGAATGTAAACGTTGATGAAACTTTTGCCCAAAGTTCTGGCTATAAATTTGGTATTTTAGATTTTTTGTGAGTAATCTGGACCGAACCTGCCAAAATGAGAAGTTTAAAAGGTTGGATTCAAGATCTCTTTTATTCATCTAGAGAGCCTCTACTAGTTTGCTGTCACTGTGTAGACTTCTTTTCTATGAGATGAAACCAAAGACAACCACAAAAGAAAAATCTTAAGGACGTGAACCTGAATGATTTATTTTTTTATTATTTTAAATATTTAAGACCTTAAAAGTGTTTGAAAAACTTGAATTGTGTGTGTTTTTCTTGGTTCTCCTTGTAAATTCTCTGTGACAGCAGAGTGACTGAAGGAGAGACTGATGTGCTTTGGTGAACCTGAAGGATTGCCCTCAGGGGGCCAGCAGTGTTTTGTTTTGTTTTTTTCTTTTAAAGCTTTGTTTGTTCACGTATTTGTATGTTATAAAAAAGAAAAAAAACGCGGCCTCTTTTGATGTTGCGGTAAGCGCTGTTGTGATGAACTCGTGTTTGTCTGGACTGAAGCTTTGACTAGAATAGTGACTCACCATAACAGCTCTCCAACGCAGGATCCTCTCTACTTAATTTCTCCAGTTACACAAGCCCTCTTTTTTTCTTTTTAACTTGATGTTGGAATGGACAATGCAATCTCTCTCTCTCTCTCACACACACACACACACACACACACACACACACACACACAGACACAGACACAGTCCCGGGTCACAGAGTGCAGACACACACCAGAGCTATGTGTGTCGTCTGGCTTCGACCCACTGGGACAGCTGAGGTACGAACCAAGCGATGGAAGCAGCAGGAGAATGCCACATTCGTCCCCCCTGTTGCACCAGCACACACACACACACACACACACACACACACACACACACACACACACACACACACACACACATATGTCCCCTCATGCACAAAAGCAGACTGCTGCCCACTGTTCCTTACTCATATTCACACAATGACACACTCACAGCTGAGCTCACACACAGCTGAGCGCATGTCGGTACAGGCTGAACAGATGCAGATCGTTGGGAGAGGTGGGGTAGAGCTCCGAGGACATTAAACCCACCGATCTACATTCCTCGCAGACTGCAGGGTAGCAGCGCTGTGCAAAGGGTGCACACTCTGTGTTTTTCAGCCGAGGCCTCCGTCTCCTACAGTTATCGTATTTGCTGCCAGCATATGCAGCCCCCATATTTAGGTTCTCAGTTTCCTCGTCTTCTTGTTTACGTGACCCGGCTGGGTCAGAGCTAGGACCGGAATAGGAGGATGACTCATCTAGGATGACTGTCTAGGGAAGATGAATCAGCCAGTGTGACAGTTTGTCTATATGTGCGTGTAAATTAGCGTATGGCTGCGTCTTTCTAGTTCTCTTATAGCCTGAAGGTAACAGGTCTGCATGGCAACACACAGAGGGAAGAAGAAGAAGAAGCTCCGAGGACACATCAAAGCAATCGTCTCGCATAAACACGCTGACTCAGAAGGTCTGCGGGTGATATTTCTCACCGTCTCGACTGTATACGCGAAGAGACAGATTGATATACATGTTTTTAGGTTTATTTCTATACTCTTAACAACAAATGCTCAGCATTGGACATATGAAAAGACGTAAGACAGGTAATGTAGTTTCAGAAATAGCGGCCAAAATAAAGGCTGTAAATTTTGATTTTCAAGACAGAAACCTGGATTATCTGGTGCTGTGTATGTGTGTTGTTGATTCATTCAGGCCCTGTTATGAAAGAAAGGTGGATACAGTATGTCCTTATAAGTACAACATTACTGCTCCATCACCAGACCAGCTACTATCTGCACAAGTTTTCATAAATAATACCTCCTCTTTTATAATAGATGTTATTCACCCTCGGCTCCACCACACACACACACACACACACACACACACACACACAGACAGACAGACGCTGCATACACACATCCAGAACTTTAGTATGTTCTGATAAGCATGGAGTGACCCGGGACTGTCTACTTTAAACATGTCATGTTTTCTGGCGAGCCACCAACAGTACTCTGTTGTCACATCCTTGCGGTTGCTGGGTAAATGGGGATATTTATGGTTGGTTTCAGGTTTCCTGGAAAAGACAGGACAACCTTTAGCAGGGAATCTTTGCAGTTTGGGAGACGGTTAACCTGCTGGTGGGAACCTTAGCCCTTTGGTGCTATTCTGTGTTCTGTTTTTCTGTCCTTCTTGAACTCAGATCAGTCCTGACATTTAGAGTACTTCACATGATTTGACCTAGTTTGGGTGCATTTGTAATGGAAAACGCAAAATGACGACTGAAATGACCATCCTCCCTCCAACTTTCTGCCCCCCCACCTCTGTGTGTGTGTGTGTGTGTGTGTGTGTGTGTGTGTGTGCGTGCGTGCGTGCGTGCGTGCGTGCGTGCGTGCGTGCGTGCGTGTGTGTATTTGACACAGGCTCATGTGCTGTGTCTGTGTTTGCATGAGTGAATGTACAAAGTAAACGCAGACACATCGGCCTCTGTCACATGCTTCATCTTGTTATCGCTGAAGCTGCTTTCCCAGTAAAAAAAAAAAAAATCAATGTACTTCAGTGTTATTTAGCAAGAATTCCGTGAAATTGGCATTTTGTGCCGCCGCTCGTCAACAAGAACAAGGATTCACTGTGTTTTAGTCGGACTCACTGTACTTTGAATGCTCTCATAACAGCCGGTGATTTTCTGTCGGCGGGTTCTGGGTAAGTCAATTCAACGCTGATTACTAAATCCAGTTTGAAGAGGACATACCGCATTACTTTGTGACAAGGGACCAAAGCTCCACCGAAATGTTCCCTGAAGGCATTAAACAGCAAGGAAAAAAAGCGAGGTTTGTGGGGCAGGGTGGTGTCCACACTAGATATATGTTTGTATGTTTGTGTGTGGTTATGGGAGGGAGGGGAAGCCCAGTTGGCCTCATTCTCTGCAATGTCCTCTTTCTCATATCCGTGCCTGTCTCCAACAGCTGCTGCATGACTTGTCGTCCTGAGAGTTTCTGAGAGCCAGTTTCCGTCTGTTTCTGACAGGAAACGCCTTCCTGGAGAGAGGAGAGTTTCCCCTCAGACAAAATGATGATCATACTTTGCATTAGTCTCTTTTTTTTCTTTTTTCTGTCTCACACAAACACCCACAAACACACTCGTACTGTTACACTCCATCAGCTGGGCATCAATAATTCAATCATTCAGAGCTGCGTTCATGTTTATGTTTCCCTGATGGCTGAACACAGACACCAGTTCTATATTAGGACCTGAAACATGCTGTTGAGAGGCAAACTAGCTACTTTGTAAAACATCACAAAAACCCTTACAGGCAAAAAAACATTTCCAAAGTGTGAAAACAGCAAGCACATTTTCAGGGCGCTGTGTTTTTTTTGGTCTGTTTCACATTCAGCCCTCCAGTGTTAAAGGAATAGTTAAAGACAGTTATTAAAGACACATGGAAAGAAGGGGTGACAACTAGCCTGGCTCAAATATCTGACCACAAGTGTCTGTAAACCTCACTAATTAACTCAATATTTGTTATTTAATTATTCTATACAAAAGCCAAAGTGTATAAATGACAATTTGCTATTTGATGGGAGGTTGTGCCCAATTGTTTTGGCTGTCACTTGTGACCGATTTACCAATTTTCCACCTGATCTCCATCTGAATTAGAGCTTCCATGTGAAAAACAACAGTTGTTGTTGTTGTGTCTCTGGGAACCCGCTACAAAATCTGTTGATCTTCCAGCACCGTGATTCGACGTGTCCAATCATATAGTTAGAGGCCTAGAAGAACACAAAGCTAACTGAGCTTTGATTTGTCGCCTCTGCGTAGCCGGAGGGCGAGCTCAACATGCAGCTCAGAAACAAAACCTCATTTGCTTCGCTTGTGCTGCAACTAGCTACAGAGAAAATGCCAGCCCACAGCATGTGCAGAGGATATTATGGATTATGATGTTATTGGCTGACTCATTTATTCAGCTGTATTCATTCAAGGCAGATTATACGTTAAAGATGTGCAGCAGCTGACAGAGTTTATGGTCAGCGGGGATCATTCAGAAACTGACCTGCGGAGAGCTAACCGATTCGTGGTGCCTTCTCTCCAATGCCAACAGAAACTGAATCATTCTGCTGCAATGCATTTCAGCATCAGCAGATTTTGTTGAAAGCTGTCACCATCCCCCGAGAGAGCCGTGTGTGTGTGTGTTACTGTGCAGGAAAGTTTTCTCCTCATTTGGACAGAGCTCTGCTGAAGACCTTCTTCAGGATACAGAAAATAAATGGGAAAAGACAACCAGAACCAGCGAGAGGGCGCACCACCAATGGGAGAGTAATTTTGTCACCTAACACTGTTTTGGCCAATAAAGAGGGTGAGGGTGGCGACACACGTCAACGTTGGACAAGCGGTTTTCTCAACACGTGTTGTTTGCATTTACAACAGCTGCTAAGGTTAGAGTAGGCCACACAATCTATACAAGTAGCTTCCTGATGAGTAACCACCTCCTTTCCTGTCTGACTGCTTGTTAAGTTGGTGCAATAAGTGGAGAGACTTTGCAAAGCGAGCCTTACCTGCCTGTGCCATACAGTGCCGCTGAGCCTAATATCCTCCCGTCATTGGTTAAGAAGGATTTGGAGATTGGGCGTCAGAAGCTTGCACCCAAAGGATCCTACTACATGTAGGCACTGCACTCACAGCTACTGGAGCAGGGAGACTCCGAAAAACTCAGCCTTCTCAATTAATGAAGCACGTAACGAGACATTTATAGCTTCAAGTGACATTTACCATCAGTATCAATTGGACATCCACACGAAAAGTGGTAAAACGTTTCTTTAATTGAGTCTCTGCCTGCCCAGAGCCAAGATACAGTCTGTCACATGACCTTCACGTTTTGTTCCCTTTGGACAGGTTAGCTTTTCCCAAAACTCGCTGTTCTTCTGCTGAGCTAAGCTAAGTAGCTCGCAGTGACCTCAACCCACAGTCATTCGCAGGGCGTCAAATGTTGTCGTTTTGTCTCACAGATACGCACAAGGTGTCGGCACCAAAAGCCACGTGATCAAGTTTAGGACAAACTCATAGTTTCGGTTAATTGTGTCGGGGTTGCAATTTGGTTTGGATTTGGTGCCAAAACTACTGTACTTAGTTAGGGCTAGGAAGAAACCATGGTTATTAAAACAGTAACAGTAACTAACCATCTAGTCAGAAGTCCATTTTGACTTTTGCTTTCTCTCTGACTCAAACAATGGTCTTCTGGGTAAAAGTCCTGTGTTTGTTCCATCCAGTCGCCCCAACCTTACGTGGCCTTTGTACCAACACCAAAGGGCACCTTGTGCATACCTCTCTGATGCTAACTGCTTTGACAAAACAACAGTTGCCTGTTTGACACCTCGGGAATGAGGACTAGTAGGTAGCTTCATTTTTAAAAAGCAGTGGCAACAGTCCTCTCACCAAACCTTACTGTAGAGTACATTAAGCGAACAAAAATAAAAGGACTGAATGCTGGTAGTACATTTGCCATGTTCTCTGGGTGCAAAATGCCAGAGTTCAAGAGTTCAGGGCTTAATGTTACTAATCCTGTCAGTTGGTGAAATACACACTGGAAACGTGAGGCAGGCTGTTCAGTATTATGTGCATACGGGTAGACTGCAGGTCCAAAAGGATCTTTATATGTCACATATGTGAAAATGACTTGTGTTCACTTCTTATAGCTAAGCAGGTGCGTGTGTGCTGCATGTCCACGTGGACATACTGAATACGTGTGACAGGAACAGGGCAGTAAGGCAGAGGGCATGACAAGATGGGATATTGACGAGGAGGATTTTGGGAGTGGACTGGAGTGGGAGTCTGCTGGTCTGTGGGTCATACAACCATACAAGGGCAGAGTGGAGGCAAAGGACCATCATACCAGCCCTGCACATACATCCATGTGGGTGTGTGCATCTGTGGTGGTGGTGGTGGTGGAGTGTGTGTGTGTGTGTGTGTGTGTGTGTGTGTGTGTGTGTGTGTGTGTGTGTGTGGAGGGGGGGCAGAGGGGGTGTGCCAGCTGGGCAGCTTAAAAATAGCACAGAGTGGAGGATTGCAGCTGCACGGGACTCTAGAAACCCTTGACCGGCAGTCCAGTAGTAATTCACAGCAGATTTCTCTCAGCTTTGTGATGACCGACGAGACAAAGACAGGACGATGATTAAACTGAGTTTTTCTCTGAGGGGCTGGATCCCAGCTGTCTTTCTTTAATTATGAGACACTAGAGGAAGCAGAGGGAGGGGCCCGTTTGAAGGTTAAAGCGACGCCGTGTGTCAGGCGGGGCCGTGTTACAGGTGTAGGTGTAGTAAGATGAAGAATAAGGAGTGGTCTGTGGTGAAGCCAGCCGAGCAGACATGCAGGGGCAGTGGGGCAGTAGGTTGAGAATGAGAGGTGAAATGTGATGGGGATCAGACTGGCAGGATTAAAGAGTACTAGACTGACCTCTGCTAATGCACAAAGCGCAGTGGAGGGATGAAGCATCGAAGGGAGGCTGCAGGAACAGCTGTTCATTAAAAGAAAAAGCACCGGCTCCGCCTCCAACTACAAACACATCAAACACGCAGGTACATTTGCACACACAAAAACATGGTCCTGTGACGCATATACATGCACGACGTAAACTACAAGACTGATTTCAATTGAGGGATAATCTCATGCACAAAGTGGCTCTTTCACCTCACGTAATCTCAGTTTGGATTAAGATGGATTATTGGATTACAATAGGCCTCTGCAGGGAGGCAGAGAGGCTGGCAGGCGGAGCCAAAAAGTGATAGATTGCTGAAACTTAGAGCCTATGTGGAGAACATGGGACACATCAATTATTATTATGTTTAAAAATGTTATTAATACATTTTGATGTTATTGATAATATGACCCTTCATTTTATTTAATTTCCTATTTTTACAGCATGCCTGTTGACATGTCTGTATGGCTGGTTTGCTCTTTGATTTGTGACTTCTGCTGTGGGAGCTGATATCATTTCCCCCTAAATGTCCTGTTTCTTTGCTCCCCTTGTATCCCCCGGTATCTTTATTGGAGCAGTTTTACAGTTGGAGTTGAGAAGATTGATGTCTCTGCCAGCAACCACCCAGATTACTGCACAAAGACTGGAAACAAAGGAGATAAGATAAGATGGTTTTGTTCCAAGGTAACAAAATCCATCAATCAACACCTCTAAAACGCCAATGTTCAAAAAAAGTATATATTGGTTTAACAACTTTTACAAACCACAAATACAACTTTTTTACTACTACTTTTGTTTGAGTTTTATATTGTTGTTGACCTTTGGTTTGGTATTAGTATCACTGCACGTACAAACCTGAACCCGTGTGGCTTACCTTTAGAGGGACTTGCCTTCGGAGGTCTCGCCCTCCGTGAACCATGTGGCTTACCCTTACAGGCATTTGCTCTCCGTGAGGCTTATTAAGGGGACTCGCCCTCTGTAAACCATGAACCATGTGTGATACCTGAGTGGGGTTCGAACCCGTGTCTTCATGAGGTCGTTTCCAGTCTGGCGTCAGCGTCGTAGACTACTGGACTATCTTCGGGTCTGGAGGATGGGGTGGGGCAGGACAAAGTGTTTCTGCAACATCCGCAGGAGGAGTTTGTTAAAGTACAGCATGTGTGAATCGCCAAAAATGGCGACTAAATTCACCGAGGTTGCTATTAATGGTTCAAATTCCACCTGTTGATGGTGATTCAACTTTTAGTGAAGTTGAAACGTTTGGAGAAATTGAATTTTTTTTTGCATACACTACACATTACAGGAAGATATTTAATATCACTGCAGACCCACTTGAAAACACGTATATCTACTATCCAAAGAATGTCTGCGGCAATTATGGTCGCATTTGAATGAATATTTGTGGACGGTGGAGTTATAGGTTACAGTGAGCTAAAGATTTGTCACAATGCAGACTATCACTGGGGAAGATTGGTGGTGCAGTGGTAAGCGCTGCTGCCTCTCAGTAAGAAGGTTGGGGGTTTGGTACCCCTCTTTGTTATGATTTAAAAAAAAAAAAAAAAAAATCATGCTATAGCATGTCATCCAAATTATGAAAAAAAAAGTCAAACTACAGCAAAAAGTGACCTAAAAGTCATTTTTGGACAACATCCTATAGTATGACTTTTGGGTCACTTTCTGACGACATACAGTATGATTTTTTTTTTTTATCACTTTTTGGAGTATGACCTTTTTCTGAACTGACATGCATGCCTCAAGTGGGGATCGAACCCAGTTACATCTCACTGAGGAAACTGCTCTCACCACTGCACCACTGTGTCATACCACAGCATGTCATCCAAAATATGAAAAAAAAAAAAAGTCTTACTATGTCGTCCAAATTATGGAACAAAATTCATACTATAGCATTAATATGTATTCATGGGATTTTGGGGGATAAAGTTTGTGGTAGTTTGGACAGAAATCCAAGAATCTTTATGCATCCTTTGTTTTTTGTTATTGATTTTTATTTGAGTTTTGTTTTGTATTGTTGTTGACCTTTGGTTTTAGTGTGACTGCATTTACAACGCAAACCCGCAACCTTGAGGCTTACCCTTAATGGGAATCACCCTCCGTGAACCATGTGGCTTACCCTTAGAGGGAATCGCTCTCAGTGAACCGTGTGGCTTAGTCGCTCTGCGTGCACCGTGTGGATTACCTTGAGCGGGGATCGATCCCACGTCCTCATGAGGTCGTTTCCAGCTCTGAAGCGGTGTTCGTAGACTGCGCTGATCCCATCAATATTATTTATTTACTATGCTGAGGCTGTTTTCTTTCTCCTTGACCAGTGGAGCTTTCCCTTCTTGTGCCAGACGTACTGCTGCTCCATGGGTGCAAACAGTTCCAGCTTTCATCACTCCATAAAACAGACTCATAACCTTCAGCTGTATCCAAATGTTTTCTTACATATTCAAGTCAGTTTGAAATTTACAAAACAGCAATATTAGACTAAGTTTCAGTGGCAATATTATAAAAAACTGCAACTTTGAAATATTCTGTTACATATTCTAATCACTCAGTTTATAAATGCAATTAATAAAGACATTAAAATGAAAAAGTCACAATGATCAGAAAATCTCTGCAAAGAGCTGAATAATTTGGTGATGCAACTGTTTGTTGGCCTTTTACTTGGTGTGGGCATTTTTTTCAAATCTGAAGCCAGGATTTTTCTGCTTTCTTTGTGGGTAAAAGAGGAGAGAAAGATGGGTGTTGTCATGGAGAAAATATTAATTTAACTGTCATAGAAAGTTAAATATTATGGACTACATAAGCATAGATATAGTGAGACCTTGGTGTTGATCTTTCAAGGACAAGTAGAGCTGCTCTAAATGTCAGACACAGTTAGAAAAGAAAGTCACATTATCCACTAAAGGCATCTTACAAGTTTAGACCGCGTCACATTGTAGGCCATCAAAGCAGCCCTCGAGCTCAGGCTCATGTGACTAAGTGAGCTCCAGTGCCCAAATAGGCATACACACAACTGTCTATATGACTTAACAAGTGTGAGAGTGCATCTCCTGTCCAGGACTGGGTCGGTGACCCCGGAGTGAATCACGGAGAGAACAAGCAGAACGACATTGGTGTGTCTGCTGAGGAAGCCCAGACTTGTGCCAAAGCACCAATAACTGCAGAACTGAGACTCTCTCTGTACAGGAGAAGTGGAGCATCCTGCAGCCGCACGCCAACGGGTCAGCAGAATCAGATCTGTGTGCAAATGTGAGCGAGAAACAAGAAGGAGGGTGAGTGTGTATGTTTTTGGTTGTTTGTTAGCGGGGCGGAAAATAAATTACGGCATTCTTTACAGCTGAGTAGGGCAAAAGAGGAGTTGGCAACAGAAGTAGGTTAAATCATCATCACCTATCATCAAACAGTCTCTTGTTTATTGGGGGACAAAAGGGGGGACAGGAATGTCCATGTGACTAAAACGTGAGAGCACACATAACTTAGCAAGTCCTTGTCCCACTAACCTTGAAAGAAAGGGCTTATGACTGAATGTTTCTCGTCTATTTAACCCATTTTCACTTCATTTTTCTACGTTTTTTGTTTCATAACGTTACTTCCTCATCCACACCCTTGTTTCTCTTTTACTCACCCGGAGCTTTCTCTCCTGAGCTCCACACAGAGAGCCGGGGTCGGTTTGAAAAGGGGCAGCACATGCGACCGCCGAGGGCCCTCATGCCTCTGCAGGGATCTGTGTGGTTCAGTCTGCGTTCACAGATGAAAGGGGGATTCCAGTGGTGGTCACATGCTCCCTGCAGGGCAATAGAAGAGGCCAACCATACATGGTCCTCCTTTGTGTGTGGATGCATGTGTAGATTTGTATGGCATTGTGCGGTTCGTCTGTCAAAGGCGACCTAAGCACGGTGCATGTACAGGTATATATATGTGTGTGTGTGTGTGTGTGTGTGTGAGAGAGAGAAAAGTGAAAATGGTGTTTGGTTTTTGTCCTTGAGCCTTTTAAGTAGAATGCAGGCAAGTGTGTTCCATGAGAATAATGTGAATGAACCACCATTTTACTTAGATATGTATGGGCTGCATTAATAAATGATGTTCAATTCCCGCAGCACACACATGCATTTACAAACACATGCATGCACACAAACCACCTCCATCTGCTGCAGGCCGTAACACACCTCCACCTCCAGAGGCCTGTGTTGTGTGGAAGAGCTGAGATTGGAAGTGGCTTTGCACACTCTGCATCGCTCCATCACGAGAACGGATCGCCTCGAAGCTGACGATGTCGTGACTCGTCGCCGGGGCTTTTACAACCTTGTGTGTGGGAAGATGGAGAAAGAGGGAGCTTTGTTAGTCCTTTAAGAGCTGCTGTTGTTTCTGAGGAACTGCACATCCATCACCAACGAAATCAGAACAAGGAAAGCACCTCTTTTGCTCCCAGAGAGTTTAATCATGCTTCACTGGGGTAAACCGGTCCAGGAGGAAAAGAACTGCACAAATAGACTTACAAGTAAACAAGGCAACAGAGAGACTGACTGATGGATAAAGTTTCTTGTTGTTTCTCCACATTTTGTTTTAAGGGTGCAGATCAAGAGTAAAGAAATGCATGCATTGGTTGAAGGATGCAGATACAGCCAGGTGAAAAGAGATCATTATGTAAATATAGGTTCTTGGAGGTCTGCAGCAATTGGAGAGAGAGAATAGAGCAAGAGTGAGCGAGAGATCAGAAGAGGGCTTCATGAGGTGTGTGTGTGTGTGTGTGTGTGTGTGTGTGTGTGTGTGTGTGTGTGTGTGTGTGTGTGTGTGTGTGTGTGTGTGTGTGTGTGTGTGCGCGCATCAGCGGGGTGAGCAGGTTCAACAGGTCCCATGTTGGCTGGGAGGCCCGCGAGTGTTCAGGTGCTAGAATCCTATATCAGAGCCAGTGCTGACCATGGGTCTATATCAAGAGCCGGCTAGGGTTTCAGCCCGGGGCTGAGGATTATTCCGAGAAAGACGAGTTCTGGCCAGCCTGAAATAACTGATCCAAACTTGCTCTGACTTCTGCGCACTAATGAAGAACAGAGGGCAGCAGAGGGAAATGCGAGCGGAGATGCACCTCCTGCCCCTGAGATTTCCTTCCAGTCAGGAAGTTAAAAGAAGCGCTGTGAAACAGTGGAGAGCGTCTGGGGAGCATTCTGGGAAAAAAGGAAAATGTCAGCGGGCCAATTTGTGCTGCTCTGTGCTCAGGCCATGCATTCCTGATCCTTGTATGCTTAGTTGGTGTGATCTAAGCCCTCTGGTCTCTGGGATAATGAATGATGCAGAGAGTAATGATCGAGGCCTGTAATATACACTGTAATGAACAGGTTGTCCCAAGTGCCTCCAGGGAGAAGCTATAAGTACACTAGGTGCTATGCAACGGAACCGTAACTCTGTGGCTTGTGTTAATTCATCAGCACAAAGCTGCCAAAAGCGCACTCCACAGTTTCAAGTTTCCGACCGCTCTTATACTCTATGTGTGTGTGTGTGTGTGTGTGTGTGTGTGTGTGTGTGTGTGTGTGTGTGTGTGTGTGTATGTGAGATTTATATGTGTAAGTATGTGATGTGCTTCTCTTACATTATTGGATAATAACAGGGAAATGTATCCGAATGGAAACCAGGCAAAAGGACAGTGTCTCTCCACCTGCAGAATGTTCTATAGGTTGGGAATTTAAAGAGCTTATGTAATATCTTTATTGCTCATTATTTGAATAAATAAATGCTTTAAATCAAGGAATTTACTATCCTTAATCTCACTAGTAGTTATCCTTATGTAAATAATTGAAAAGTTTGGGATCAGTTGATGGATTAAAAGTGTACCATATTGATTTTTGAAGATTGTGTAACTTAAGCGTACGACATGTTATCAGATCATGTCAAGCTATGTGCACATTATGAACCGTTTTGGCCCACATTAGTTCTGCAGTGCAAAGACACACTGTAACTGAGATATCTTAGTATATATCATTTGTTGTTCTCAGCCACATACAGTGTTTCATTGATATGTTTAATTACCCCTCTCACCCTCTGGCATCTTACGTACAGTGCAACTCATCAAGCTGCTGCTGAAGTGAAGTCTATGGGAAACTATTCTTGACAGTCCACTCAGCAATCATATGTCAGATCTTTGAAGTTCAAAGTTATGAAAGGTGCACCCCACCCATCTTACACATCGGTTTACTTGTACATGCAAACGCTTTTCAGTTCATAAAAAGAGTTGTGTAATGACTTCTGCTGTTTGGAGGAGCTTCATAAACTGTAAAGTTTCTGTTCAACACTGATGGCATCTTTTTATTTGACTGGAAAAAAAAGTCCCTGGTCTCATTAGCCAGAAAAGGTTAGCTAGTAGTAGTCACCTGAATGTCGGCTGAGATAAATTATAAGTAGTTTAATTAGATGATATGGCATATTTGCTGTGTAATTTATTTATGTTATATTTAAATTATAAAAACTAACAACTGAAACATTTTCTGTCAATAAATGTGATCTTGACCTGAGGACACATGTATTATCTCCATGGCACTGTGACTGTGTTGTTGTTGTTGTCTTTTAAAAGTACACCATTTAAGGTTTTGAATAATATTCCACAATTTTAAATGAACCTAAAAAAAAATAAATCTTAGAATCATGTATTAAAGAGATTTCAGCAATATTCTTTCTTATTTGGTGTCATTTTAAAAACATTTTATGAATGATGAAAGTCATGTCGTGGCTCCTCCGTATTCTGCATGGCACGAGACCAGTGTGTGTCAGAGCAACACAGGTTGGCCCATTACAATAGCATGAAAAATATTGTTTCTGTTTATACTGCAAATTCTGCAAACATATCTGTTTTTTATTTTATGGAACTTTTTTTAAAATCTGAATCCCTCTGAGAATGTGACATGGGACGATGTGATCGAGAACAACTGTGCAAACAAACACGGCTCGGCTGAGTGCGCTGCTTAGCAGACAAGAAAAGAAGCCAAAGCATATATTGCTGGGAAATGAAGTTCCAGACATTTTTCACATTGTTTTCAGATCTGACTGGGTAGAGGCTGACATACACAAGTGTGTTATTATCCTGCATACTGAGGCGTTGCAATGGTGGAGGCCTCGTTTGATCAACAGACGTCCTTCAGGCTTCAAATCACCGGCACCATTTTTATTAAGACTGAGGGGTTTGAAGTGTATTAAAAAAAAAAAAAATAAAAAAAAAAGGACAATTCAGTTTCAGCTCAGTGTTAAACTCATACGAATGTTCAACAATGCTGTCCTACCTTTTTGAAAAGCAAATTATTTTGAACAACATTTTAATTGTGTGACTCACTCTATTGTCCTGTGCGACAAAAACTATTCCGAGATTTATTCATGCACGTTTAAAAGACTTCCATTTGAAATAAAATATTGTATAAAGAAACGTTTGTTCAATAACAATTGAGGCTCTTCTGCCATCTAGTGATAAAAGGTGGTGCTGCATTTGAGTTCCAGTTTCACAGCCGTTGACTCAAAACAATGTTCATAATTGGTGGATATTAAAGTTGGAGAAAAAGACAAGCAAAAACACAAATAAAACAGCCTAAGATTACTGTGACTCTTGTGACCTCAGAGAACTGTGTTTCAGCTGATTTCCCTTAAAGACATTTGATTTTTGTGTTTTCCACTGTTCTTCCTATACTACTAAGCTAGCACACATAACTCACATGCAATGCTGATATTCAAATAAGTCTTTATTTTGTTTCTGTATTTTAGTTGTTATTTAGTTACAATTTCATTTCCGTGTTTACTTATATTCAGATTAATGATGAGGCTAATGTTAGAAGTCTATACTGACACTTTTAAAGTCAACAAATAGAAATACAAAGAATGCAGTGTGTTACACATAATTTTATCTGCAGGAGCATAATACTTTTTTTTTTTTTTTTTTTTTTAACCCTTTGCATACAGCCATATATATATTTATGTTTGGAGGTAAAATGTAAACATATTTTTGTTTTCATTTGTTTTTCTGATCTTTTATTTAAACAGGTAGCGTCATTGAAATCGGGATCTCTTTTTTAAGAGAGATCCTCAAACAAACAATAAAAATATACAGTTTAAGCAGACGTACAAATAATTCACAGTCTGACATACATTATGTTTTTATAAACCACATATCTTTAAAAAGTCAAGAAGCTCAGAGAAACAATGCAATTTCCAAGTGGGTTTAACATAGTTGTTTGGCTGTAAAAGTTGGAGAATTTTCTCAACCCATAGATGGAGATCTAAATCTTTCAGCTTAAAAAGAAAATTTAAATTAAAAAAAATCACCAAATTTGATAAACAACACTTTTACTTCACAGAAAGGGTATGAAAACCACCTGTACCTTTAAAAGTAACAAGTTACTAAAGTTGTCAGAAGAATGTAGTAAAGTAAAAAGTACAATATTTGCCTCTGAGATTTAATGGGGAAGAAGTATAAAGCTGCATAAAATGGAAATGCTCAAGTACAAATACTTAAGTACAGTACTTGGTAAATGTACTCAGTTACATTGCAGCACTGATTTTTTTTTTTTTTTTTTTTTTTTTTTTTTTAAGAACAGCAGACTGAAAAACACAAAAGCTCTGACCTTGAGGTGACCCACAGGACTTCGGTCTGAGATTAGATGGTCTATTTGTGTCCCTCTCTGTTACTATCAAGACACAGGACGAGGGTCTCGTCCTCCACAGGCTGAAATGAAACTAAGGCCAACGAATAAACACCAGGATGTAAACATTTTAAATATAAATGTTGGTTCCTTTTTACGGCTGCCTGGCGGTATTTACGTGTTCACATCCTAAATGCCTGAATCAGTCCGAGGCTGATGGTCGTTACGTAAACCCGGACGTTTCCTGTGTCGCACTTCTGCTTTAAGGCTGAAAAAACCCCGGCGATGACGTCAGTGCGACCCGCTCCCTCCCGCTGTGTCTGTCCGTTGGAAAGTGAAGTGTGTTTGGTGCGCCGCTGGTATCCGAGTTTTTGTTTTTACTCTGTTTGTCTCGTCTTTCGTTGTGTTTTTGTCGTGTTTTTAACTTCACTCGCGAGCTTTTACGTTAGCAGTTGAACAACAACAAAAAAAACCCAAGCAACCCAAACCCGGCGCAGTAGCCGACTTGGAGGATGTTTTAGAAAAGTTCCCGAAGCGCTCTTTGAGGAACCGGTGGACGGCGGACACCGCCGGAGATGGATAAGCTAACTGATAGCTGGGTTGTTAGCCGAGAGTCGCATACCATAGAATAGGCTCGAGCTAGCATGCTAACAACGAGCTAGTTTAGCATTTAATCGGCTAACCGAGTGACTTTGTTAACCTGTACCGTCCGACCTGCCGCCTGCTGCTCCGCGGGCCGGGTCGCAGTTTTGTCCGAGGCCAGCTAACTCAGAGAGACTCCGTGTTTGTGAAAGAAAGAAAAGGGAAACGTCAGAACAGTACTGAGAGGTGGCTGTTGTTCGTCTCGTCCCAGACTGTGAGCATGCTGTCCAACGCACAGAACCAACCACTATTCCCCAACTCGGCGGGGCAGCAGAACCTCGCGGGCCAGTTCCCCTCCTTCCACGCCAGACCCACCTTACAGATCAAGAAGAACGCCATAACGGACGAGTACAAGGTGACGAGCCAGGTGTTGGGGCTCGGCATCAATGGCAAGGTCCTCGAGCTCTTCCAGAAGAAGACGGGGGACAAGTACGCGCTGAAGGTAGGCTACACATGAACGCCTGACACCTGGAAGGAAATGGGGCAAGTGGTGCTAAATTCAGCGGGTGAGCTGGACCTCTGGACCTCTGGACCTCTGGACCTCTGGCAGGGTCGAGGTCAGGATCAGGATTTTTAAATAAGACTTCATCTACGATGTCCAGCTGTGGGAATCTGCAGCTGAATAGGCAGTCTACACTTCCTTAATTCAGGCTACATTTCCTTTTGAGGCTCACACATATTAATAAACAAAGCTGATGTGATTAATCGATAAGCCCGAGCATTTTGATAATGATTAATCGCTTTAGTTAATTTCAGCAAATATGCCACAAATTCTTAAATGTCAATGTTTTGTTCTACATGATATTCAGTTGAATATATTTCAATATATTCCCAAACAAAACAGATGTACTTTATTCCCAAACAAAATCATTTTCTCACATTTCTAACCGCTTTTTTTTTTTTTAAATGTGTATTTATATTGTCTTGTGTTGGCGACAGTCTGTCTCCCTCGATTTTTGTAATCAGTGGATCTCATTTCTAACCCTAGAAAAAAAAAATAACCATAAGTTATATATAACAGGGTTATCAGTGATTAAAACACCTCTTAAAAAAAAAGAAGATGTTTCTCATATTTTTGGTTGAGACAAAAACACTGACACTTGGTAATACTTATGTGCAAACCATGACTTAATTGACTAAAGGTACCCGACCCTCTCACCTGTGATGTGCTGCTTGTTGTCTCAGCTGCTGTGCATTGTTGTGAACAGAGCATTTTGCGGGACAAGTATTTTGCAATATTGTCACTGTTTCTCAGTTGGCCAAAGGTTTTTTTTTCATCTGGGAAATGTATTTTAATTGTTTTAGATATGATTCATCGAGCACTCAGACAAATATTGGTTGATGGTTTCAGCTCTGGATTTAAATTTATCCCCTGTAACCTGGAAAATAGAAAAACCTCAAGGCAGGCTGTAAAGGGACACTACTGTATCAGGAACTACTTCTAGAGAGCACTTTCTGTGTTGGGTCAATGATTGATCATGGACAAATGTCACAACAGCTATCCACACAGGTGACTTCAACATGACCCAGTGAAGTCATATATTATTTGTCTTTATAGAAGGGATTGCAATGAGAAGTTTGTTCAAATAGCTATAAATTACTTTGAAATCTTTCCCAAGGGAATCACAGTCTGGGAAAATCCTGGGTGGTGACTGAAGCAAAAGATTCTGTGGAAATATCCAGGTCACAGCTTTCTGTGTGTGTGTGTGTGTGTGTGTGTGTGTGTGTGTGTGTGTGTGTGTGTATATATATATATATGTGTGTGTGTGTGCGCGCGTATTAAACATAGAGTGAATTGACGCATGCTTTTACTCTTGCCTGCTTGGTGTTGCATGCCAGACAACCCGATGTTTGTTTGCTGGTAAACCATGTTTTACTAGTATAAACATAGAAAGTCATGGTACACCGTGTATGAAATTGTCATTGTGACAGCTCGTGATATTCTATGCAATTTGTTTGACGATATTAATGCTAAAAACCTATAAGTTGTGGTGTAACATGATTTTACAATCAGATAGACGTGGAATTTGCAGATAAGGGCCCGGACTAAAATTTGACACTGGTGACACTGCTTTGTTTTTTGGTGGCGTAACATAATAGGACACAAAATTCACCACAAATTATTGTAGATCATTGAGCAAAAGGCAGATCATAACATCGCAAAGCAATTCATTAGGAACCTGTACATCAACCAACTCAAGCTGTTGGCCAATCAGCTAATCATGTTGCAACAACACATCAATTCATGTAGATAAAGGTCAGAATTTTAATTGCTGAGTTTGTGAAGAGCTCATATTATTTGATAGCATCTTAAGTGATGTGATAAGCAGTATGAAGTGTTGTAAAGTCTTGCGTGTTGTGCTGAAAGTTTTGTTGAGGCTGTTGCAAGCTTTGTGTTGCCATTACCAGCTCCTTTAGCCTGGGGTACCAGACCCAAAGACACTATAAATGCATGCCCCCTCCAGTATAGGGAGTTGGTTCCAGTTGTTGTCTTCTGCTGGGTGTAAACCTCATGTAAATTTTTAAAACTATTTAAGCAGCCTTTAACAAATAAGCAAAGGACTCTATATCTACCACCACTGCAACTTAATTTAAGAAAAATGCTTAATTTCAAGGTCATCGCATTTAGCCACTCCCACTAGTTGCTGATTGGTTCGTGATTCGGACTGGCAGAGCTCACAGACTAATCACAGCAAAAGAAATAAACGTGAAACTGTGAGCAATAGTCTGGTAACACCAGGCTATTGCAACAACATATTTTGCACAATTTATACAGAGAATCTAGTTATTCTCTTAATCCGGCGAAATACATGTTTTTCATCGCTGCCATCTTTGTGTGACCGTGGGTACAGACATTTTAGATGTTTAAAGTAAGACTCGCTGGTACGTTTCATCACAGCCCACGTTACAGTCACACCAATGTGACCTTTAAAAAGAAATGAGTCACAATTTGAATAAAAGTGGCTGCAAAATGTAACCAAACAGTTGCAGTTAAAGTGTACACAAAGACCAAAAGACAGTCTAGTCGCTGATTATTGTAGGCTCCTCACAAAAATGTAATGATGCAACGTTTTGACCTTCCAAGTCTTCATCAGGCATGGAATTTATTTAACTGATATCCAATGTGGGAGAGCATGAAAGAGAAATGAAAAAGATAACACGGAGAAAGAGAAGAAAAGATGTGTCCAGCTGTAGGTGATGGAGAGAGCGTGAGTAAGCATATGCAAAGGGCAGCTCCAATCTAACATGTACGAAAACATCTGAAATTTTCTAGTTAAGCCGTGCCAGGGGTCTGTAGATAAATCTGTGTAACATTGTTTTGTCTCACTGATTGAGAGAAATTGGTGTTGATGTGTGGAAAGAAGAATATTCCTCATGTCAATCGAGCTTTTTTAAATTTTTTCTCAGGAATGTGGCAGCTTGTTTTGGCAAAGTCTAAAACTTATTTAGGAATATTTTCCAGATTTAAATGTTGACAGGGACTTTTTTTGTGTTTTAAAAAAAACAACAAACCCAAAACTGTTATAAAACTCTCTCATCCAGTTTCCTTGCTGCGTGTATGTTTTGTCACATCGCTTCATACGGTTGGCATGGCGTGTGTGTGTGTGTGTGTGTGTGTGTGTGTGTGTGTGTGTGTGCGTGCGTGTGCCTGTCACTCCTGCTCAACATCCTGATCATGCTGATACTGTCAGCAGAGTTATCAGGTATAGCTAAAAAAAACAAAAAAAACCCACAAATATAGTGTGTACACGTGCGCGCACACACACACACACACACACACACACACACACACACTGCTGTATGTTGACTGCTGAGGTGATGCGATTGTGATCACCGCATTCGCACAAACCAGCTAACGATAACCTCTGAGAACTTTGTGTGGAGCATTGCTACAACAGCTGTCGCAATTTAACAGTAGTAGTAACATGTGATGACAACATATTATTTCTATTAAGGCAACAAATACAACTCGCCCAGGTTAGAGATCTGTCTGTCTGTCTGTCTGTGAGCTGCTCAGATGAGTTTCAGGTGACTCTTCCATTGCGTCCAAATGCTAAATGTTTTATCTTCATCTATAGCTTGTTGCTAATCTTCGACTTGAACACACAAAGTTTCCGTACACAAATCAGTGTTTATTTTCCACAAGTCGCAGCAGACCTGTTGCTGCACTTGCTGCTGCCGTTCTGCATGTTGTTTGATTGCAGAATATTTCCACTACCTGCAGCATTTATGTTAACCTTCTGTATCATAGAAAAGAAGCAGTGTCATGTTCTCACAATCTGAGTATCCACCAAGTCTCTGAACAATATGTCTGCTAACTGCCTATATGTAGAAATACACGCATACACAATTTAAAAAAAACAACCTAATTGATGTTATTGTAAAAGGCTCCTAAACTGTATATGTCCATCACAACCCCTCCAATTGTTGCATTTTGTAGCATCCATGTAAGATGATAGCTTCACTGTTAGCGTCTCATGCTGTCTTAAGACCTACTGTACCAAAAAGATTGATGTCTTTTCTGAATGAACTGATGTCCTTGCTGTTCCCTTCAATGACGTCAGCTGAGTCACCCGTGTCTCACCTATTGTATTTATTAGGTTCACATTAGACGTCAGGAACAGAAATCTGCTGACGCGGCCCAAGGTGACATCACCTTGTGAAACATCTTGAATGAGGGTTTTTTTTTTGCTAACAGTGCAGCTGAATAATTTGATTATGTGCTGGTGTTTGTTGGAGAGAGACTGTGGGGAAGTGGAGCGATATTAAAGTCCTTAAGATTAATATTTTACGACCTTGTAATGTATTATGCTTAACATATCCTGTCAAACAGAATCAATAGCTTTTACTTTGTGGCTTATGTCAGAGACGGAAACAAAGCTATACTTCCTTCTGTGTTGATTGATCTGCCTTTTAAGTCGTCCTGCCACGGGCACACTCTCAAACGGTGTGAAGCAATGTAGGTGTCGTCTTACAGTGACTTCATTCATGAGGAAGGCAGGTTGGAGCAATCGGCTTAAGGCCACATTCTCACTGAAAATAGCTCTGCGTTTAAAAAAAACAAAACGACGGTTGACATTTTGTGTGGGTCTGTTGTCATATAAGAGGGTAAAAACAAATTCCTTTGTAATGATTAGTTCACCAGATGCCAAAACAATACACTGCAAAATGTTACAACTTGGGAATTTATAATTCTATATGAATCTTTTTTTTTGTCTGGGCGTATTGTAATAACAGGTGTTTAATTTCCTGCGTATTCATCTTGCATTCAATTGCAACAAACTGATGGCACATAACGCTTCATTACGCTACAGCAAAAAGTAGGAGTGTGTGTTGTCAACTTTGTTTTGACTGACAGCACTGCATTTGTTTTGTGAAAACCCCCTGGCGGCATTTCTTTTTTATTGAAACACTTGTTGCTCTGAACATTGTTGAAAGCGCTGTAGTCCAATGGTGCTTCATGTGTTGCGCGTCAACATCTGCATGGACAGGATGCGCCGCGCAAAACAAAATGATGAATACGTTCCTTTTTGACCTTGTAATAAAGGCGTTGTGGGCCGTAGCGATTGGGATATTTCTCGACTACTAGTCCATGAGAAATGGCCATTATTGGGTATTTATTTCACGCATGGGCCTGCGTTTCATTATGTGTGCGTCTAATATGTATTACTGTTTCCAGATTTCCCTCCTGAGAAAGTAAATATAACTCATAAGAAGACCATTTACCATAAAGATTACTTTCTAAATACAATGGCTGCTGGGATTCAGGTCTCAGTTTCAAGTCCTGCATCACCTGCAGTGAGCGTCGTTTTTAGGAGTTCTACTCTAATTTGAGTCTGAATTGTATAAACATCTGTTGTTCAGCTTTTATTTTGATTTGTATGTTTCCGTTGGGCTTTGAAATAAATTCATTTGGATTTTATTAGCCAAATTTCAGTTACATCAGTTGAGGAACTTTTTATTTTTGTTTATAACACATGGAAGATATCTGGTAACTGCAAAAAGATGACAATAACTGGTTTACTATATCTGAAGACTTTCAATAGATGAAAAGGTTTCAGTGATGTGGGCTCACAAGCCCACACAAATGATACCAACAAAGAGTTTGAAAAACAAACTATAGTATCTGTTGATAGTAGAGGTGCACCACCGACTCCTGAGGTTTTGCTTCATCTGGAAAGTAGCTCAGTGAAGTGTTCATCATTCAGGTGATGTAATAAAAAAAAACACTGAATGACTAAATACTTGGTCACATTTTGTAAACGGTTCAGTTGTGCTTCCTGAAATTTGGAAAGATATCTAAGTCACTATAGTGAAGTAAACACACCTGCCAGTGGCCAGCCAAGAAAAGAGGAACTGGAACCATTGCACAGTTTAAATTAATGGGTGGTTTTTTTTGGTTTATTTGTAGGGTGTGGCTTTCTAAAATATCCTTTCAGACCGTACAACAACAAAAATGGTGCAATGAAAGTTTTCTTTAATTTTTTTGTGACAACTAACATAGACGCGACGTAAATCCTTCTGAATTCACACTCGTTCTGTGCCGTGTCTGAGCAAATGTTCACCCTGACACAGAGGAGGAACTCGGTCTGTGCTTCAGTCACGAGCTGGAGAGAAAAAAGGAAGGAAAAGGAGGGAGGGAGAGGAAGGAAGAGGTTCTCCGTTTGCCCTCTTTCACTTTTATTTTTACTCACTCTAAATGTACCCTTATGAGTGTGGCAGCCTTTTTATTGTTGGATAATCATGTATTTATTCCACTATTTCTCTGATTACCTGCTTGAGCAACAGTGATATCTCCCCGCTGTCAGCCACATTTTTTTTTTTTTTACTCATCATCAGTAGTTTGTTATGGAAAATTAATTTTTGTCTTGGCAATGTCCGTTTGTGGCTTCGTGTCTTCTTGAGTTACTGGTCATCTCAGCGGCACTTGTGGTTACACTCTTACAAGAAATGCTGAGTCAGAGAATGTTTTCCCTCAATATTTTATTGCATTGTTCCTTTAAATTACAAGCATTTTGCCATCAGATGTACTATCCATTTATGATGGGAGTGATATTTTTTTTAGCTCGCCATGGGATAAAAATTGTTTTCACTCTTTTCTGATGTTTTACAGACAAAATTATAAATATGAAAGAATTGACCGGCTCCTTACTGAAAAAAATTGAATATTTAAGTTTACAATTTGAATCTGATACTGCAGATTGAACCACCATTTTGGATGTTTGAGATTGTAAATCAGGTGACAGTCCCTTTAGACGACAGTTTCCATTCATGAAAGTCTGGACTGAGACACACAAATTGACTGACGAGGTGTTGAAGAACAGCGTGTGTTTGTGTGTGTACTTATTACTTGGCCTTTAGCTACAGCGATACAGAACATATATGAGGGGCTGAGAATAAGCTGTTATTACTGATTAATGAGAGACATATCGTCTGTCGTCTGTTGTAAGGTTTCAGCGCTGATGGCGAGCAGTCTGGCTAAAGCTCAGTGATTAGTGGGAGCTCGTTTACAACCTGAGCTATTTAAATCAATGTTGCTCGTAAACATTATGGCAAAGCTGTGACAGATCACTTTGGGGGGGAAAATACCGTCTTATTCCATTAAGATGCTGCGAAAATATTTGTTTGATATTCGTCACAAACAAAGAGATTAACTGGAGCAAAAGCTCCTCTGGTGAACGGTTATCTCACTGTCGTAAGCTCCTTTGACATTATACGGTTTACCCTCTTGCATTTGATATCGTCTGTGATTGGAGGCAGTTGCCACACACACACACACACACACACACACACACACACACACACACACACACACACACACACACACACACACACACACACACACACACACACACACACACACACACACACACACACACACACACACACACACACACACACACACACGTCTTTCTCTGTTGCATCTAATTCTGGTGAGGGAAGTGCGTTTGGAAGGATGTGGTCTTATGGTTTCGATAGATGGACCATGCGAGAGCTCACAAACTCTAAATGTGACACCGAGTGATTTCCAAGCCGATGCAGCACTCTGTCATACTGAAATAGCTCCTGTTTATAAATGTCTACCAGTCTTTACTTGATGAGCTTTTTACTTTTAATGCATAAATTTATGTATGTATTCTCTCCCAGCCTGATGCTACTTTCTGCTCTGGTCTTGTGATTATTTCCCAGCAAGGAAGTAATGTGGTTAAATAGTGCTGACTGCTGTTAACGACAAAGGGAAGTGAATGAATTTCTCTCTTCCAGAGTTCATTCATCAAACATGTGATGTGTGAATGTTAGACAAAAGGACTTCATAGAGGCTCCAATCTGAAGCCCCATTTGGTGATGGATGGAAGTATAAACAAGTGTTCAATTTGTCAACATTTCTACTTAAGAACGCAAAAGTGAATTTAATAAATGTAATTAGTTTTAACACTGATGTGTATAACTCCAACTTGGTTGTACAGACAATGGATATTTTTATTAATTACAGTAAGAGAGTAGAGAACAATTATTTGATGATACTTTAAAGTGGACTACATTTACATTTTGAATTCTGGGTGTGTAAATTCATCTACTTCATTATGCACACAAAAATGAAATGATTAAGGACACATTTGAAAGCATTTGATTACCTTTGGCCTGTTTGTGTATACACAGCAAAGCCACAAGTATCTGTTGCATCAGGCCCAGAAGGGGATTCACACCATGATTCATAAAGAGCCTAAAGGGAGGCGCTAACGAGGCCAGCTCAAAGGCAGGGTCGGAGATAATGTCAAAATAATGCCAAATGCCCTGTTGTCTCTATTTCTCTTGTATTGCACTACTTTGTTAATTAGCACTTTGTTGTTCCTCTTAAAAGAGGCTTCTCTGTCTCCTCCTCTCTGTTTCCATGAAGGCTTTCCAATCTGTCAGGAAGTGAGACATCTGCTTGTGTCTTATACAGATATAGTCCTCTCTCAATTCCTCCTCTTTGCCAGGCGCTCCTTTTTCTTTTTTATGAATGTGTATTGTATATTAGGATGCTGTTGTCTGTCTCGAGAGGTTTGTTGTCATCATTACCGACAGAACGGTGCTTTATTGCGACTGGAGAGGTCATTTAATGTGAGGATATATATTTTTCCCGGGTTTTGACCTTGTATTAGTGCCACAGTTGATGGCTTGAGTGTTTTTCCACTGTATTGTTTGGGCTCTGCTGATTATACAGATGTTAGTTTAATTTTGCTTGGAACTTAAATGTATTGGTACGTGTTCATTAGCTCAGACTACGACTGACCACCGAAGTCACATGAACTCCAGTTCTTTGTTATTTCCCTCCCCTACGAGCCCGTTTCCCTCTTGACTTTGTAAATTTGTGAAGTAGAATAATTCAGGAAGCAAAAAAAAAAAACACACAAATATTTCTTTCAAGTTGAAACAATGTCCACTCGCGTGTCCTAATTCGGGTGAATTTGGGTCACTTCAAATTCGGTGGTAAAAATACATTTGTTTTTGCACCAACTGTAAACATTGTGTTCTTTTGTTGTCACACAAAACTGTGCTAGTAAAGAGGCTTGATTGACAGACACAGTTTCCACGGCAGCTCAGGCCAGTCTGACATTAAATTGTCAGTAATCAAACTCGTCACAAATTCATCAGTCATAATACAGAAGTATTACTCGTATGCTTTGACACATATGCATACACACAATATGATTAATTTAAGGTACACACATGTTTTGGTTCTGTGAGGCTCAGCAGATGTCTCTAATCATATCATGTCCTAACGACACACAAACATGTTTGCTGCTGAATTGAGGGGAAAATGAAAGTCCAACGCTCACAGACGGACACCTCCTCTGGTAGGTTGTTGTCTATCCTTTCATGTGGTGTCAAGAGGCTTTTCTGATTGACCTAAGCTTCACCTGCCACGCCTCTGTAATCTCCATCCTCCACTGAATTTCACTTCCCCGTCACCCTCAGTGTGATATTTTTTCCGCTTTCCCCATGGTCAACTCTGAGCTTTTCCTTGGCTCACAGGTGGCAGGTGGAGGATGGGTGCTTCGTCAGCTTAACCCCGTCCCACCTCCCACTGTCCTGCCCAGGGCTCACAAGCTTTTGTGTTGGCTAGAGGAAGTGTATTGTGTGCCCATCTGCCTCCCTCACATCCCTCCTTCTCCACCAGCTTCACTGTTTAGCCTCAAAGGGCCAGCAGCAGATTGGAGGGGGGGAGGGAGTGTTGTTATGCTGTCACACAAACACCAGCAGAGAGGTGACAGGGGTGGGTTCTCTTGTGCATATACGCATGCATTATAAGGACAGTGTGAACTTTGTTTGTGGAGGGAAGTCTGCTGCCTTTAATTTGTTTTTGCCCATTTATGCATGCACACATCATCATTTTACTTCCCGTGACAGTTGGATATCAGTGTGTCAAAATTTATATCTAAATTTCTCAAACTGCCCTCTGCATAACTGAGCAAATCCCACATTTGTACAGTTATTACAGTTATATTAGTCAGCCATGTACATTTAGAGAATATTGCAGTTAGTGCAAATAGCGTGATATTTATTGTGTTGATTTTTGGGCTTAAATTTATAATACAATTCAAAGAATCCTAGTAAAAAGACATTTGAACATTTGGTTTCGAAGTACATTACACAAAAAGTAGAAATGTATAACATTGGTTTTTTTTATAATTTATTTTGAAAACTAAACATTCAGTAGTGGCTCATACAGTTAATTTTATAGTAGCAGTTAAGGCAGTTATACAGGTGGTTAAGTAGCTACAGAATAAACAGTCCTTCAAGCCAAGGGCTGTATAAAGATAATTAACAAAAATTATGGCAAAAAGCAAGCAGTGTGATTTTTATCTTAAGAATTGCACAACGTATTGCTGCTTTCCTCCACTTTTTGTCAACATTGAGCTCACAGCCATCTTCGGAGAAATAATTGCTTTTGGAGTGGATGGTTGTTTGTCAGTGGTCATTTAAAACACTATACACAATTCATTAAAAAAAAAAAAAAAAATTGCATCCCAGTCATAACTGCTAAATAACAACTGGTGCACGGCCAAAAGGTTTTTCAATGGAACTCATGCTCTCGAATTTCTATTCAGGGAGTGTGAATACATCGACATAAATAGCCTTTTTGGCGAGGAATTGTTTGTATCACAGCATGTGCTGACGCAAAGAAGTCTTATACCAAACCAGTCTGTACCAAACGGATTGGGGCGACTGCACATACTGTTACATCTCTATTTGTTACATCCACACACACACACACACACACACACACACACACACACACACACACACACACACACACACACACACACACACACTTTTCCATCACTTAACTGAACTGATCACCTTTTGAAGCTGGTCTTCATATTTTCAATAGTGAGAAAAGCTGTGTTCAAGACAAATAGTGGCTAAGTTGAGGATTTCCAATATGAAACATTTTCCTTTGTTTTCACATAGATAATAACATTTTGGCACGCTTTTTGACATCTTCAGTTTTGATCTATAGTGTAAGGAATTGTATGAAAAACAACATCTTTCAATTAGTAGGTGTGTCTAAACATTTGTCAAAAGACAGTATTAAAGATAATGTATAACATAAATGTCACCACAGTATGCTATCACTGAGAGTAAAACAAACAATGTGATGTTGTCTCATGTTTCTGATGTTTTGTTTTTTCTGTCTGTCCACCTTTGATTCTTCTCTGATAGTTCCTTTCCTTTTTCTGTGAATTTCCTTCTTTCTTCCTTTCTTTGGCTGTTTTCTTCAAAATGACCCAAATTAGAAGTGACATTTTTATGTTCCATATGCTGCTTTCTATTACAAAAATCTTGGTGGGTTCACGAGGTCACATGGCAGAAGGTGGATATAGTTTCATCTTCACGTTTCGGTGTTACTAACAGACACGTTGTTAGAATACCAAGTCAGAAAAATAAAACCAAGTAAGACGCATAGATTTTTTTTGTGTAACCTGGTTTCTCTGAGTGACTGGGTTTCTTAAGGGCACGTAAACGTGCTGACAATTTTGTGCGGCAGACCAAACAGCCGCCTGGATACTCGTTGCCCGCTGGAACGAAGCCCACTGTTGTGCCGAGACCGTGGGCAGCGTTGGAATGTAATACACAACAAAACGGACAGACGATGGCTCATTGTCAAAGCTTCAGGGCTGAAGTCTTTCCACTGACTGACAAGGATATTTTAAGGTTTTACTTTTTGCATTATGTGTGGCATAATTAAATCTTGAAACAAACACGACTGCTTATTATCTTAACATTCAGTCTCAACTTAGCGTTTTATATTTCTATCATCTGCGCAACAAGTAAGAAGAAAATACGTCTGTAGTTTAAAACCTTTTCAAATCTACCATGAATCACTTTTTAAAATTGTTTTTTTATGTGAAATCAAAATAATTTATTGTTTAATCATTTTTGGTTGGATTTTTGTTTTTAGGGAAAAGAAAACTGTTTTGTGGCCATTGATTATTGCTGGATAAATAACACCTTAAAATAAATTTAGTCTCTATTATTAAGACAATTTCAGGCACATTACAAAGAATTTGTTTGAATATAAATTATATTTTGTTGTTTCTCAATTCATATACATTTTCATTATGGCCTTTCATTTTAAGGTGTAACTGTGTAGTCAAGACTTATTCCTGTTTGGCAGACTTAAAAATGATTCTCTTATACTCTTGTATTGCTCTTTGAGACGGGCAGCAGCTCATGGTTCAGAAGTTCAGGCCTATATTTGACCAAGCAACTGTTTTTACTACTAAGGGAGTCAGCTAGTTTCCTGTGACTATCGTAATGGCATTTGGTGTTATTTAAAACTGCCAAGGTCATATAATACATAACGTGTCCATAGTAAGTTCTTCTGCTGACTAAAAGCAGTTTTAAAAATTTATTGAGGGATTTACTGACTGGTTTTACTTATTTTGCTTTTCCTGCATGAACATTACTGGGTGTCTGAGTTTTATAAGGGGATTTCTAAAATGTTCAGTTGAAATAAAAGATCAAGTTTATTACATGGGTTTCTCACAACAAACAATCAGAACACAACAAAGAGTTGGGATGTGGCAAAGAAGATGTAAGATAAACGATTCATTTTAAATGACATGTGCTGTGGTGCACCGACCTGGTGTCAAACGCAGAGGGCGCTACAGTCACACAAGACTGAACTGGGAAAAACTCGCATCTTTCAACATTCTGCCATCTGATGGCAGCGTTGCTCTTCTGTCGTTATTGTTTGCTGTTGTTGTGAATCAGTGTGTCATCCTGTGTTGTGTAATTGGTTCACTGTAGTCTTGTACAAAACACCGGTCGAGGACACCCCTGGGGATCCCACCATGAAACGGATGATTACCTGAGCTCCAGTTCTTCCCTATTGCCAATTAATTCCTTATTATTATTATTATTATTATTATTATTGATTTGACTTACCCTTCCCGTCTCTGCCCAGATTCTGCAGGACTGCTCCAAGGCTCGCAGGGAAGTGGATCTCCATTGGAGGGCGTCACCTTGTTCTAACATTGTCCGCATCGTTGATGTTTATGAGAACCTCTATCAGGGCAGGAAATGTCTGCTGATTGTCATGGAGTGGTGAGTACACGAATACAAACACGCACGCACATACACTCCAAACTAAAATCTATTCATATGTAGCTGGGGGGGGGGGGGGATGACTATAAATATATACAGCTCAAAAACTTTGCCGAAACATTGTTGGGGATCATGAGAGACAGTGAAGGCAGATATGTTTGTGTCAGCTCAAGTCAAAGCAAACAAGTCGGTTTCAGTTTTCTCGGATTGTGAGAAAGTCTGAAGCCTAACGACGGGAGAAAATCCAAAATGTTTGTAATATCTTTTCCGTCTTTAAGATATCTATTTGTTGTACATGTAAGATATGCTGCATTTGTCTCTGAAGCTTGATTATATGCTTATTATAGGGTCATAGGTCATTTGTAAAACAGGTTTTGGCTGGATATGGACTCCATACTTTATATTTTCCCTGCAGCGTCGTCAGCTGCTTTGGCTGCATGTTTAGGGATTGTTCTGAATGATTTTGCTGAACGATGAAATGTCATCCGGTGGGTTTCAATGCTTTTATCTGAATGTGAGCATACAAACTCGACATGCTCCTGTATACCTCTGCATCCATCCTGTTGCATTTATCTGTAGGAAAATGATCAATACGTTCCAGTGTCCATAAAAAGCACAACAATTGACCAGGACACAGTCCCGCTGTTAGCAAGTGACTTGCATGCAAAAGTGAGGATTTTGTAGAGATGACGTAAAGTCATTTCAATTTAATCAAGCAGGGGTTGATGGATTCCATCCCAGTTTTGGTGATTTGCTGGTGAAGAGATGCCCTGATGTGAAAATAGATTTTGATTATCGCCCAATTTAAATGATATTTCTATTATTATATTCTTGATATGCAAGAGGATCTTGACATATTTCTCTACAGACACAGTAAAGGGGTACAATGCTTCACATCTTGTTGCTCAGGTCTGATAGTGATACGCTACCACAGTTACAACGGCTTGTTTACACCATTTCACTCCGAAAGTGTGCCGACCTGCCAGAACTACGGCCAGTTTTGTACTTTTAAATATCACATTCAGTACAGTTTACATGCATTCATTGGCATATTCTAATTTCAGTCTCTAGTTGTCTGGAAGGCAGGTATCAGAAAGCCTTAAATACTCTCAGCAAAAGTGAAGTGCTGAGTATTTCGTCATTTCCTTTGTTCTAAGCACATTTCAGCCAGGTAACTTATTGTAAATCGTGCATGACCTCAGAAGAAAATGACCCATTTCTTCTAAATGAGTTTAGCATATTTTCTTCTTCTTTCTCTTTCTGCCTTTGAGCATTTTAAACCACTAACTTCCATCCACCTGTCACACGTGCCCTCATTAGGCTTGTGGTTACCTTTGTAGTGAGGCGGTCATGGACCCATCTGCCTACACAATCACATGCAGACACTGATGAGTAATTTCCTTGAGAAATTGAGCTCGGCATGAAATGCTGATTTCTTTTTTTCTTAAGTTTTTCTTCTGGTGAAACTAAAACATTTCTTCGTATATCACACTAGGATAGATAAAGCATTCACATCTCACTCTTCTACCTGCCATGAGTCACTGACTCAGTCTCATGACCTATATTCTGCTGTGAAATGTGTCCCATGTTGTGTGGAAGGGTCACTATGTCAGGTCACCGTCATAGTTACGGGAATTCAGTGCCGATCTGGTCTGTCTAATATATAACTTGATTAATTGATTTGTATTTTCTCAGTCTTGGATACAGAAGCAGATGTGGAGCACTGGGTACAAATATATTTGTTGTGATGAGCCTCGAGTCCAGTAGAGGATTAACTCCTTGGTTTGAACATTATGGCATTGTGGTAACATTACTTTGAATTTCAGATGTGCAAACCACAGTTAATGTCTTATGTTGTGCTGGGGGAAAAAAAGCATGGATGTTTGCTAAATGTTTTCATATCTCTATCTTATCATCTAACGAGGTTTCTCCACACTGTGCACTAGAAGTGAAAGAAAACTTGCAAGGGAGTTACAATTTTCTGCTGTGATGGTGCAAGATGTCAGCTCTCATTACGCCCGTCTTCATCAAAGCCATCAAGTATCTCCTCTGCTGAGAAATCACACTTCTCGACATTTTCTGAAATGCAGTGGAAAAGGGCAGGGCTGGGAGACCTCAAGCTTATTTCCCACTTTGATCACATGAGAAAAGACCAGCATTACATGTTTCTCTTTTGCTGCGGGAGGGTTTCAGCATTATTTATGCATCAAAATATGCTCAATCAAACTCCTGCCCCGTTTCTCAGAATGCAAAATGTGAATGCGGATGATTGATTTAGAGAAGTGTGCTGTGGTTTATCAGGGCTGTCCCACGGCTCAGTCTGCCTGTCCTGCTCTACCGTTAACACATCCATATGCATGAAGATTCGGCCTGTGCTGCCGTGCACCTTTCAACACGCATGTACAAAATTGCCACTGATGATTGGAACCTGAAACTCGCACAGTCATACTGAGCAAAATGATTAAATGAAACTTATCATCATGCAAGTGAAGCTCCAGATTGTCATACTCAATTGACTTCTTGATGAAAAACCATTATTTTAGCATTTGATAGTATTTGCTCACACCGGTTACTTTTTCTCTGAGTCTTATTCTTTGATGTGCTGGCACCACCTCTGTAACTTACTGTGTGGTTGGTTTTGTTTTATGGTCATGGTGTTATAAACATTAGCCATCCTGGTCCCAGTAGTAATTTATGAAATCTAACTAATATATACATGTAGTTGCATTTAACATTTTGCTCATACAGCCGGCTATTTTAAAAACATATTAACAATGCAACTTGTGTAGTTTCTTTTGGTCAGTTAAAACAAACCAAGCATGAAAGCTTTGCAGGACCATGGTGCATGTTTAAGACCGGGACTACTGGGACGGCTGCCATAGGAGGCCCAGGTCACCGCTTTTAAAAAATAAGTCACGCTTTTTATGTGGTTTTGGTTATACAAGCTCCAACATGTTGTTAATTCAAGTCCTTTGACTAGCTGACTATTTCGATACTTAATCTGAAATGGCTTTACCAAGTATTTTCCTCATCGTATCAATGCCACCTGATGCCATTTGGTTTTAACAGTCTTACACCGGTCGAGTACAAACATACTTTTTTGTTTTGTTTTTAAATTAACTGTTTAAAGTGAGTAACGTATAAGATGTTAGGACTGTTTTTCACCAAAGTAACTGAGGAAGAGGAGGAAATCAGACTCTGGTTAAACGGCTGTACAGCGCTGGAAATTGTTTTTCCATTTCCTCCTGTACTTTCAAAGAATTGTTGCTCCCTCTAAAACACACAATGAGCATTAAATGTCAAATTCTTCAAGTTTCATCACACATTTAAGTTTTGGCGGTGTTGAATAAATTGTCAGTTTTTTTTTTTTTTTTTTTAATCATTTAACCATAGAAACTGTTCATATTTTTCTAATGTGAAATAAAGAAGATGTGATGCGTTTTTGCCTCTGCTGAAACGATGAAATGCTGAACACTGACATCTTCAAGAATCTGCTCTTCTAAGAAGAATTTACACACCTCAACATTTTCAGAAACGGAGAGGAAGAGGATGTTGACATATTTCAGGCTTATCTTTTATGTTTGACCTCAGACTTGTGGGAAACGCATGTACAGTAGAGGGATTGCCTCACAGCTGAGGGTTTCTCACATTACAATTCTATTTCTGTTCAATGTATCGAGCTATTGTCCTTTTCTCATTGTAGTATTAATTAGACTACAGGTGTGTATTGAACTACAACAGTGTACTTTTTAATGCTTTTCATAGTCCCTAACTGGACCAGATCGATTAACAGTAAAAAACATAGTCACGATTTTGTCATTAATGGCCTTTAGTAACCAACAAAATTACTTTTATTAGGTTACTTTAATTTTTGTTTGTTTTCTTTTTAGTAATATTTACTCTGACTTAGTTACTATCCGTTTAAATGCAATAGGTTAATGTCATTTCTATTAGCTTTGTGTTTCAGTATACATCCACTCAGTCTATGTCAGTCAATTACAGAATTAAAAAAGCATTATCAAGTTGAAGATTTTTGAAATTACTTTTTCAGCATTTGTCAGCTTAATAGTTTTAAATCCCCTACAGATGGTCGACCTTGTGTCTGACACACACGTGTTACTATGCAAAAGGTGGGAACCAGTTTTTCTATTGGTTTCACACAGAAGTGACTTGTGTTGGTGAACCAACAGACCACCTCTACCCAGCAGAGGAAGGGAGAAAAAGCTGGTTCACATCCTATCTGCTTTGAAACCGCTGGCAGGGTCGACTACTATTTGCTGGAGCTCTTCGCTGTTGATTTAAGTTCACGACTCAGAAATAATGCTGCTGAGGTCCGTTTCCCCTCTGGTAAATATTAATCAATGCAGAGAAAGACAGTAGGTGAAATGTGTATGAACAAACGGAAGTCAGCTCTTACTATTTTTTTCTTTTTCTGTTCCAGCATGGATGGCGGTGAGCTTTTTAGTCGAATCCAGGACAGAGGAGACCAGGCCTTCACAGAGAGAGGTAACAAGTTGACAGCTGCTAAATATAAAGGTCACTTTTAAGGTTTAAAACACACTGTCATCGTCACATTTTGTGCTCCCAGCATTGGATTGACATGTAAACCCTTTTCAATCCAACACTTTGTTAAACGAGCTTGTCGTTTCTCAACTTCAGAGGCGTCTGACATAATGAAAAACATCGGCGAGGCTATACAATTTTTACATGCAATCAACATTGCCCACCGAGACGTCAAGGTTTGTGTCATAAACTATAAATAATAATGTTTTATTCTTTCTGGAGAAATTAAAGCACTCTAAAATTAGTTTTTAAAGGATAGCTAACTTCATAATCTTCATTTTCTTTTTGCTGGATTTCTGAATACCCGCTGCAGCCAGAGAATTTACTGTATTCCACCAAGAGGCCCAACGCCCTGCTCAAACTCACAGACTTCGGCTTTGCCAAGGAAACCACCTCGCACAACTCTTTAGCTACTCCCTGCTACACACCCTACTATGTTGGTAAGAATCTGTCATGCTCTCTCCACTTCTGATTATTAATAAACAGTTAAAATGACACGTCACATTCGTTTCACCCTCTCTTCCTTCGTTTTTCCTTCACTCCTCCCTCACTGTCTGCAGCTCCAGAGGTTCTGGGCCCAGAGAAATATGACAAGTCATGTGACATGTGGTCATTGGGTGTCATTATGTATATCCTGTAAGTCAGACCTATCATAACATCTCTGATCCCTCCATCATGTGTCATTCTTTATTTAATGCGATATCATTTTAAACCTTCATCAGGTTGTGTGGGTATCCTCCATTTTACTCTAACCACGGTCTGGCCATCTCTCCTGGGATGAAGAGGAGGATCAGGATGGGCCAGTATGAGTTTCCAAACCCTGAATGGTCTGATGTATCGGAGGAAGGTGAGACTATAAATCTAAAGAACCACAATGTAAAGTGGGAACACATTTATTGAGATGCATCACAGCTGAAGGAAATGAGTTCAAATGTGGTTAACTGTTGAGAGTTTACCGTCTTCCAAAAACTTTGATAAGCAAATTATGTGATCTACTTTTTTTGTTAGTTGACGTGTCACAATTCATATTTCGAAGGTTCGAAATAACATTTCATGACAGTATTATTGTTTCATAAACTCGTGCAGGCTCGCTTTATAAAACCTAAACATGACAAACTGGTGTGTCTTCACCTTCTGATCAAGAAATTGAAACTGTCACTCACATTCATTTCAATCGAAAGCGATGTCCTATTTTCTGACTGATATGCTGGTTTTAAAGAGAAAAAAAAAAGCTGCTACCTCAGCTAATTCTTTCTAACAGGGTGATAAACTCAGTGCAGTCTCAAATCTTCAATACTTTTCTTTCCCAGTTGACAAAACTTAATGTCGAAAATATTTGTTCTTGTACAAGGATGAACTGTATGACCTTTGGCTGTTTTCAAGATTATTTCACTACTTTCACTTTGAAGTTCCTGGTGCCATGCTATATCTTGTCTTTTTCAGATTTGCCATCATTTAATATGAAAATACTTGCAGATTGTTTTATATTAGTCTTTCTATCAAAGAAAATGATTTAATCTGGTGAAATTGTTGTTGTATCTCACTATAAAATGCTGTCAGCAGAGATATCGTTTTATGATTGTGTTGGGAAGATTGTCTCGAATTTGGCAATCACAGAACAACGATGGTGACTTTGCAATTTAAAAAACATGTTTGCTTAGTTCCTAATGGAAATAATAGCATTGTTTTATTCCCTGAAATCTTGCACGTCTTTTGATCGCAACTTCTGAATCATTGCTATGAAAAATAAATGCACTGTTTATCTTTTAAAAGATAAATTTGATGGGCTTTCATGCCTTTATTTAACAGTAGTGGAGATTGTAAATGAGGGTGAAGAGATCTGGGGAATGACATCCAATGACAGCCTGGCAGGCTGGGACTCAAACCAGGGACTCTGCTTAGGACAGGCTGTATTTTCTGATATGATATATGTACTAATAACTTTGATATTAGTTTGTCCTGCAGTGAGGTAATGTCATCCCTCTGCTAGAGGCCATGCAGGAACGTGCTAATTTCAAAACTATAAAGGTTGACAAGGCTTTGTTGCACAGAAAAGTTAGTAAAAACTAGTTTCATCAGAATGGAAATGTTGATTATTTAAGTGCTGATTATTTTGATGTCTCGTACTTCATGGAGGGATGAGGACTTTTTTGCCTGATAAGCAAGGATTGGATAATCAGTGAAGAAACTTCATTTTGACTTTGTCATGCTATTATGTGACTATCATCATTATAAAGGTCTGGTTTTGATCTTGTGTTCAATATCTTTGCAATGAGGAGTTCATGAGTCATTTAAAGAAAAAGAGGATGGACACATTGTTACTCTGATTATGTCTGATGTGTTTTCAGAAGTACTTGTTGGAAAGGTCAAGTGTTTTTTCTCTTGGTATGCGCTGCACCTCGCTGTGAGGAACGTTTCCTGAACCATTAAATCAGGGAAAAGATGTGAAATTGGGATGAACTGTGTCTGTCAGGCTCCGAGGGAGCAATCAATTCTAACATTATAACATAAGGACATAAGGCAGTTTATTGTCATTGTAAGAGCATAACGAAATTAAGTTGGCAACTTGTACTTATAAAAGTGCAATAACAGTATTTTTTGTGACCATCATGCAGGATTAAAGGTTTCTACCTGTGATGGTTAATCTGTCCGTCTGTAATATTTATGCACGGTGTTGTTAGTTTCTGTCTTTTTTCAATTTCAGTGTTAAATTTTCCTCCTTGAGCCTGAATATCATCGTATGATTGAAGATGTCTGAAAAGTAGTTCTACTAGATGAACATTTATTTTTCTTCTAAATGATGTATCGTGTTTACAGCTAAACAACTGATTAGGACCCTCCTAAAGACTGAGCCCACCCAAAGGATGACCATTACAGAGTTCATGAATCATCCATGGATCAATGTAAGTACATACTCGACGAAAAGCCGCATGTGTTTTTGTTTTTTTTAATTTCGTACCTTTTGTCATATTTGTTTTCCGGTCAACATCACGACAGTGAAGTCAGATTTCGATGTGTTTCTTTGTGTCCTCCTGAAGCAATCGATGGAGGTTCCTCAGACTCCACTTCACACCAGCCGAGTTCTGAAGGAGGAGAAGGACGCGTGGGAGGATGTCAAGGTTAGACAGCTGGTCCTGTTTGTGCTGCAGAAAAATGACCTCATCTGCATGTGATTTTAAAAAGTTTGCACCTTTCAACCATCATGACCTCAGTTTCTGTTGTTTGATGAGAATATAGCCACTTAGATAAGGGAGAAAACACATTGGCTGTCTTATTTGCATCTTAGACCTCATGCAAGTTAACTTCTTTACTCTGTGTATTTGTTACACAAAGTGATCTCGGTAGATGTTTTGAATCTGTGTATCATTCCTTCTTTTCAAAATGAAATATGTCCAAAATCAGAAAATGGAAAACTAATTGTTCTTTTATTATTTATTTACGAATGAGAAATGCAAAAATCGCAACAGGCCGAACTTAAATTGCATATTTAATTTGTTGGATTTGTGTGACCAGGAATTTATTGCCTTTTTTGGTGTGTGGTACTTTTCAGCTTGCAGCAAATACTCTGGAGCGATGGCGCTACCTCATTCAACCAAATTAATGAGCTTGAACATAAGTGTGTTTTTTGTGTCGAATGATCAAACTTTTGTGGGAAAATGACACGTTAAAGGATTCAGTTGTGTAAACAAATATAAACCTGTACAAGAAACAAAGTATAATGTTGCCATGGATACAGTGAGTTGGACAGTAGGCAGCAACATAAGCTCCGTTTTATATTTGTTTACATTCTGGAAAATGAAGTATGCTAAATTAAGCTATTGATAGCTTTTTTTTTATGCAATTATGCAAAAAGAAACGTCCCAAATTTGGTTTAAACTGTAAAGCAGTGACGGTTGGGATTCTTTCTCACTAAAAAGCAACGTACTCTCTCGGTTTACCACAAACCATTAGACTTTCGGTCGGTTAAACAAGCAGCCTAATGACCTTCTTCTCTTCAATTCTCAGGAGGAAATGACCAGTGCCTTGGCAACAATGAGGGTTGACTATGAGCAAATCAAAATCAAGACCATTGAGGACTCAACCAATCCACTGTTAACGAAAAGGAGGAAGAAAGCCACCAATGCCGTGGCAGAGCCAAACTGCACTGCCCACTGAAAGATGCACGCACGCATGCACATACAGACACAGGTTGTGAAAAGGAAGCAATAATTTGTCGACACATAAGTCACATCGCATGGATTTTCTCAGTGTTTTATTTTTCATGGCAAATTCTAATGTTTTGTAAGAGTGTTTGTTTTTATTACTCTACCATTTTAACAAACTCATCACTCTGTTCCGGCAGACGGGATGTTGATCTGTGTTTTTACACCAGTGAAGAGATTATAAATTCTAGAAAAGGGGAGCAGAGGGAATCGCTGAGATCTCTCTCCTCTTCTTTCCCAAATATCAGGTTGTGTACTCAAAGGGGCTCGAGTGTCGGAATGGGACATGAAGCCTTAGCGTTAGCAGTAGTTCTTTCCCATCCCGCAGCCCTACTCTTGCTCCGGCCCCAAACCTGTGAATGTTAAATCAAAAGGCTAAATCCCCCCCCCCAAAAAAAAAACGAAACAAAAAAAAAACAAGGGAAGGTTTCTTTTTACGTACATGCAAAGTAAGCAGATGTATTTTTGAACTGACAAGTGGAATGTAAGGACACTGTCCCTGACTGTCGGAATTAGCTGGAAATAGTCGCTAATTTCTGTGACTCGGACTTGAGAGTGTCAGTCGGGTTCAGTTCGTCTTTGTGAATGTTGAGCAGAGGCCTATGCACTCACACGAGGGCCGTGTGCCGTTCTGACAGAGCACCTCACTCGTGGCCCCTCTCTCCTACCTTGACGTGCGCTTGTTTTTTCAGGTACACGGTTTTAAGGCAGAGAAAGACGCCACTTTTAAGAACAGAAACTGGCCCATCTTTCCTCTGCATGTAGCTCACAGGAGAGTTGGAGGCAACTGATACTGTATTTTTTCATGGATTTTATGAACGTTCTAGCATAGGCCTTACTGAGTATTGCTCTATCAGCAAATGGCTTTTAACCCCCTACCTACCTTTTGGTTCAAGCTTTTACCAATGTTCTGCTTGACAATTTAAAACATTGCCAGATTATATTTCAGGTTGATGCTATGCAGATGTGTTTGTCAGCTTGAAGTACTGCTTGAACCTTTTTTTTTTTTTTTTTTTTTCCGTTTGTGATTTCTGTTTGCAAACGTGTCGGAGAGATATCGAGCAACGGTAAGGAGTATATGTGTTTGTTTATGTAAACAGTAGCATCCCCTGCGGAGTACGCACAGCAGAGCGGTCTTTTAGAGTTCCTGTTTGTTGCACCAGGTCGACTGTCAGGAGTTTGACTTATTTGGAGCAATCCTAGTGTCCTCTGCACTTCCTGGAGGTCTGTTAAGACGTAGAAAGTACTTATGAGCTCTTCCTCATCTCGGAGCACAGTCTCACACGCCACCAGCAAGCTGTCATCACATTCGGAGAGGGTGTAACGGTTTGATCCTCCTTCGTGTTCTGTTAAAGACGCTTCCCAACTCACTCGGCATTATGGGAAATGATTTATTATATTTTTTTAGTTTGGTACACTTCACTTTGTAAATCCCCATTACCTGTTGACTCGCACCTAGAAATCTCTCACGGTAAAAAGATGTTCATTCAATGTTTTCGTTCTTTTCTTTTTCTTTTTTTTTTTGGTCCTCCACAAGATTTCGTAGTGGAAGTACCGAGGTGTCTGTCTTAATTCCTGTCATCGAGTCGGTTCAGCTCCACTTGCCGTACTTTTGTCTGCTTCAGCTTTGGATTAAAAAACACATAAAACGCGTACTTGTTCTTTTATATTCTTTTCTCTCTACGAAATATCTCTTGAAAGAAATTAAGTGTTCCAGACACAACATGCTTTACAAGAATATTTAAAAGGAACAAAGTTATGTCCCTCAACAGGGAGATTTATATGGCTGTCAAACATGTTGTATTTCTATATAATAGTTATTTTTTTAACGTCACATTTGGAGGAGAAATATGATTTTGATTGTTGTGTATTGCCTGTCAGTCAAGTTGTCCACTAATTGAACAAATCCCTACAAAACGGTTTGGTAAAGTAACTGAGAAACGGTGTTTTCCCCCATGTTTCCCGCATTTCAAGAATTGTTCAAATCTATCACGTCTCCGCTCGTGACTCAAGTTGTTGGGTCGGTTTGGGATTTGTGGCTTTGACACAAGAGCGCACAGACTCAACTCGTGACAAACTTTTATCATCCTGACTATCATGAGTGACTCCGGGAATATACGCATTTGCGTAGCAAGACGGCACGGCGGCATTGAGTCAACACAGACATTTGCCAACACTGGGGTGTTGAGAGCAATTTCCCACCAGTGCACATTGTATTTCTCTTCAGGTGCAAGGCAACCGGCGGTTCTGAGCTTCCAGCTCTGAGTGTGATGAAACCCACAGTCATCTCTGTCAGCCATGTGTCTGCCAGGTAAGTAAGAAAGGGGGGTGGATTGGGCTTCAGGGGAGTTCCTCACGATAGGAGTCCTGTGGGCGCTTAAACCCCTTAGTATACATGCAAAAACCCTCAGGACGCACACACACACACACACACACACACACACACACCACAGTCTGCTTTTCTGAAAGGTTTGAGGGCTCTGTTTTATTCCTGCCGCGACAGGTGGGGGGACCAAGCTTCAGGTATAAAACTCAGAGGCCTAATGGACGTAGAATTTTTCGAGGCACATGCTGTTTGTTTTCTGTTGTAACTTCTTAACAGTTAACATCATTGGAGGATTTTTATTATCAAAGAAATGTTAATTATAAAAAAAAATTCTTAAACCTGAAACACAAGTGTTCAATCAGTTTTTCTCATGTGGAAACTGTCAGCAGGTTGGGCCCTGATATGTCACAGTGTGCACCCTGTTAGATGTGTGAGAAGAAATCTGGAGGATGGAGACTTCTTAGCTGAGGTGAAGACACACGGCTCACAGTTCTTTGAAGTGGCGTGCCATCCTGACTCTCACAAACACATCCTCTCAAGACTGCGGCGTCAGCTGACCCAGCCCAGACGAGGTAGCGATACAGAGATGCTACACATTACATCAGCAAGAAGCCCGCAGCTCAGAGTTCACGGCTTCTCATACCTCTAATGGAAAACCTTTTGCTTGTAACATCGGTTTTATGCCCTTTCACATGTGCTGGAAATTCAACTGGTTGTTACTGTCAAGTACAGCTCTCTGGGCGCATGTTGCGGTTTGCGTGGTTGCTTTTGATTTTTTTTGTTTGTTTATGTTTTGGCTGATCATTTTTAATGAATGCCTCTTGTAGGAACACAGTTTCACACTTTCAAGAAAAGTTGCAGGGGGAAATGTAGACATACATATAGCACTGTGCCAGTTTTGGGCACAATAATAATATGAATTTAAAGGGAAGATACGACTCCTTCTGGTCATTTAATACCGTCACACACTGCATGAATACCCATATGTAAAAACCCAAAATAGATCACTTGTATGATCAGTGCCACATTGTAACAGTAAGAGGCTTTTTGTTTCAGCCACTTTAGTCAAATGTGCTTGTTTAAAAATGCAACTTAATATGGTCTTTTCTACATGTCTGTTTTCAGGAAGTACCCAGCATTCCACTTGTTGCACAATAATGTAGTTGCCTTATATTGAGCAGTTATATTGTTGGTATTGAGAAGTTCAACAGAGCTTTTTCCAGTGAAAGACGCATGAACGGCGTGAGTATCTGTGGAAAGCATAAGTTGGCTTGTGTATCATGGCAGTGTAGACTGATGCAGAGTTTGTTACTTTGCATCAGCATATTTGGATATCTTTAGCACCATCATATTAGATGTCTAACCACGTTTGCCATCTTTTCTTCTTGTGGCTGTTTTTGATGGCTCGCATGGCGCTGAACTATTTCCAAATAGCCACTTCTAAATCATATGTGGCCAAAACTGTTCAAATGCATTGCATCCGGAAAGTATTCACAGCGCTTCACTTTTTCCACATTTTGTTGTTACAGCCTTATTCCAAAATGGATTAAATTCATTTTTTTCCTCAAAATTCTACACACAATACCCCACAATGATAATGTGAAAAAAGTTATTTTGAAATTTTTGCAAATCTATTAAAAATTTAAAAAAAAAAACGAACAAGTCACATGTACATAAGTATTCACAGCCTTTGCCATGACACTCAAAATTGAGCTCAGGTGCATCCTGTTTCCACTGATCATCCTTGAGATGTTTCTACAACTTGATTGGAGTCCACAAGCTCTGTTGTACTTCCCAATACCAACAATATAACTGCTCAAATATAAGGCAACTACATTATTGTGCAACAAGTTGATTGGACATGATTTGGAAAGGCACACATCGTCTATATAAGGTCCCACAGTTGACAGTGCATGTCAGAGCACAAACCAAGCCATGAAGTCCAAGGAATTGTCTATAGACCTCCGAGACAGGATTGTATGGAGGCACAGATCTGGGGAAGGTTAGAGAAAAATTTCTGCAGCATTGAAGGTCCCAATGAGCACAGTGGCCTCCATCATCTGTAAATGGAAGAAGTTTGGAACCACCAGGACTCTTCCTAGAGTCGGCCGCCCGGCCAAACTGAGCGAACGGGGGAGAAGGGCCTTAGTCAGGGAGGTGACCAAAGAACCCGATGGTCACTCTGACAGAGCTCCAACGTTGCTCTGTGAAGAGAGGAAAACCTTCCAGAAGGACAACCATCTCTGCAGCACTCCACCAAGCAGGCCTGTATGGTAGAGTGGCCAGACGGAAGACACTCCTCAGTAAAAGGCACATGACAGCCTACCTGGAGTTTACCAAAAGGCACCTGAAGGACTCTCAGACCATGAGAAACTAAATTCTCTGGTCTGATGAAACAAAGATTGAACTCTTTGGCCTGAATGCCAAGTGTCATGTCTGGAGGAAACCAGGCAGCGCTCATCACCTGGCTAATACCATCTCTACGGTGAAGCATGGTGGTGGCAGCATCATGCTGTGGGGATGTTTTTCAGCAGCAGGAACTGGGAGACTAGTCAGGATGGAGGGAAAGATGAATGCAGCAATGTACAGAGACATCCTTGATGAAAACCTCTGGACCTCAGACTGGGGCGAAGGTTAATCTTCCAACAGGACAACGACCCGAAGCACACAGCCAAGATAACAAAGGAATGGCCAACTCTGTGAATGTCTTTGAGAGGCCCAGCCAGAGCCCAGACTTGAACCTGATTGAACATCTCTGGAGAGATCTGAAAATGGCTGTGCACCAACACTCCCCATCCAACCTGATGGAGCTTGAGAGGTCCTGCAAAAAAGAATGGGAGAAACTGCCCAAAAATAGGTGCCAAGCTTGTAGCATCATACTCAAAAAGACTTGAGGCTGTAATTTCTGCCAAAGGTGCTTCAACAAAGTATTGAGCAAAGGCTGTGAATACTTATGTGCGTGTTATATATTCATTAGAGTTGCAAACATTCTAAACAAAAACTTTTTTCACTTTGTCATTATGGGGTATTGTGTGTAGAATTTTGAGGATTTTTTTTTATTTTTTATTTAATCCATTTTGGAATAAGGCTGTAATATAACAAACTGTGTAAAAAGTGAAGCGCTGTGAATACTTTCCGGATTCACTATAGGTCACCACGATATCAACACAAGCACAACCCCATTTCAAGAAATAGTGGGAAGCTGTGTAAAATATAAATGAAAACAGTATGTGGTTATTTGCTAATCATCTAAACCCATATTTACTAAAAAAAATAGAACAAAAACAACATATTAAATGTTGACCTTTTATTGTTATTTGGAAAATGTATGCTCATTTTGAATCTTTTTTATTTATGGTATTTTCTTTTCATGATACAATTACCTACATTTGTGTATGCAGCAATGAACTTTGTTCACAGATGGTTTTCGGAAGTGTTTCTGAGCCCACGCAACGATTTTCTCTACAGAATTGTGTCTATGTTTATTGCAGTGCTACCTGAGGGACTGAAGATCTTGGCCACCCGTTATTGGTTGAACATTATTCTTAGATTTTTGTACTATTTGCCACCGCAGTCTTTCAGAGTGGTGAACCAGCTCCCCATCTTCACTGATGCGTCACGCAGCGTACAAACTATTTTGGAAACGAGGTTGCAAAAAGAAACCACTTTTAAATATTGTCATGTTCACTCTTTCGTAGAATTAGCACAGTTTACTTTTTCAGTGTTTTTTTCAGTGTTTCCTCGGGACTTTCTGTCAGAAAGAAGTAAGAGATTCCTGTGGCCAATCTTCTCCTGTTTGATGGTTGAGTCTAAACTCTACGAAACACTTTGTTAAATCAAGACAAGTCAAAAAGCTTGTTTGTTTTTTTAAATGAGAAAGTAGCTGTCCAATTTACTCAAATTTCCATCTGCCAAAGAGTGAAACATTTAAATTGTCCATCTAAAGCCAAACTTGAATTTGTACTTTTTACTTTGGAGGAAATCCTATCTTCATTGCTGCTTATTGTTTGACCTTTATGGTGATCTGTTTTTGATGAATGCATCTTCCCAACAGTGAAAGATATTGTTTTTTGTTTATATCATTGTGCCTCACATTTTATTAGTGGATGTGGTTATTTTGTAACTCTTGTATAACAGTAATTCTCATGATGTTTTTCTCACCCGGTCCTGAAACCATTGTTGTGTGAACAAAAGTATACACTCATAACAGCCAGACAAGCTGATAATCATTTCACAGACAAGCCATTCAAAACGTAAACACCAGCTTTGGTGCTTTTGGTCTGAATCAACACTTGTATTGAACACAACGCTGATAAACACGATTCATCCGTAAGGAAACTGCTATTCACACTGTTCAAATAAAAGAATAGAAGAAAAATAGTTATGCTCCATTAGACAAATGATTATGAACGATATCTTTTTATTAAGGTTACTGTCATTGCTGGAATGATACTATTCAAATCATCCCACGCTGATTAAGCAAATGACTGATGAACTGTCTTGGAGTAGTTTCAGTGCAAAGTCCTGAGTCAAGTCAGGAATCAGCTGAGTCAGGGCGTTACACGCACTTTTGCTGTCAGTGATGCACACGTACGCACATTCAAATGCTACTACACGATGCACGACCCATTTTTTTTTTTTTTTTTTTTTTTGTGATTTCAATGCAGTTGAGTTGCTTAAATTATCCTGTGTGTTAGTTCTGTTCTTCATATCTGTCTGTGTGTGACTAAGTGAGATTGATTTTGCAGGCTTGTGTGAGTGTGCGTATGCCATGAGGGTGAGGCTGGCTGGTTAACAGTTACGGTAAGTTAAGATACAGCAGGGTTGCTGCTGGTAAGTGATGTATATGGGTTTGAGGTTAGTGCAACAGCCTGTTGAATTTACACTGTTTCCCCACACACACTGCAGGGCTGCAGCATGTAACGTACTCAGTCCTCTATGTTTACCCATAAAGGCACATGATAGCAGCTATCTCATCATGTGAAAGAAAGGGTAAAGGCAAATTAGTTACCAACAAGTTATTTATTCACATTTAAAGATACAAAACCAGTCATAATAAATACAAAAATATGACATATTATATTAGAAAAAATAAATATCACAGCTTCATAGGTGATAGTTTTGATACCTTCATATGTAGGACACAATATGGTCTTCAACAATAACTTGTCCTCAGGACAAAAAAGTAAACCCTTGTCTCAGTACAACAAAATAATAATAATGGATGGAGTGAATATCAGACAATCTTTTTTTTTTTTTTGCAGAGATGAACAAGTTCATATTTCGATGATTGTCTTCAAGTCCTCAAACACGGCTCACTGGGTTTCTCTGGCGTTTAGAAGCCAGATATGTCTCAATGTAGTTAAACAGCAGATCCAGCTCTCCCATGGCCTTATAAAGACCTTTACTCTCCATCTGCAGACAAACACATGGTGCACTCGTTTAATCATCTGTCCAAGTACAAGCATGCACAAAAACATTTGACAAATAGAATAACATGTATTTTTTTGTATTATTAATTATGTTACATTGTTGCTCACCTGTATGTAAGTAGAGTTTAGGTTTTGGATGTCAAACGGTTTCTGGCAGGAGAAGTATTTTTTCTGTAAAAAGAGCAGTAGAAAGAGGAGGTTAACACGGGGTTTCTGTGGCTTTTGTTTCACTCCTCTCCTGAATTCATCCTCCCAGACAGCTTCTTCCACAACCGAGTCAGTACAGTGCTTCTTTTTAACAGGCATAAGGCCTTTAATCGAAAGAGAAGAAGGGTTTCTTCTTAAATCAGAAACTGCATGAAGACAGGGGACTCCTTCTCTTCCCTTTTTTTTTTGTTTTGTTGCAAGAACTGGTTGATGCAGTTATGCTGCACTTCAGGAATCATTGACTAATGCAGTATCATGACCTGAGCAGCCACTGATCTCTTCCTCTTTCTGTCCAGGCAAAAAGTTGGCTGATGTCAAAAAGAGATGGAAATATTTGGACAGTTTTTATAGTATTTCGAACCCAGACGGTGGTTTCCCTGGTTTGATTGTGACAATATTGACTCACAAATAATTACATAAAGATTTAACATTTTATTTTATTTGAATCTTATGACCCTAAAATCGCCCTGGCGGCCAAATGTAACCTTTCACCTCATGATTACTTTTTAGTTTTTAAACTATACTCAGTGCCACTGTGTTACAAGCCTACACGAGCATTATACTATGAGACATTTTTAATTGCGGTTCTTTCTTAGTAGTCTGTCAAACCATATCTGTGTGATGTTTTGCAGCTGATGCGCCATCTGATCTCACAGCAGCGCGCCGTCGATCCATATTTACATCTTTAGTTTCCATGCAAGATTAGCACGTGCCACAGGTACTCACACATTTGGTGACATCACTCTTGAGCTCGTCGAAAATCTGTTTTATAGACTCCATGTGAGGTTGTAAGTTCCTGGTGTGCGCGGTCACTCCGGCCAGGGCTGTCGGCAGCACCGTGGTCAGATAAAAGTCCAAGATGCTGTCCATGGTGTGGCAGGCAAACGGGCTCTGAGGTGGGGGAGCAGAAGCACAACTTTGTTTTTAGACGGCGTTTGATTCTTAACCGGTGTGCATAATGCGCGACTTGTTGGTACGATCCCCGTGCTTTCTAATTCAATTTAAGAAGCGCTGCATATATATTTGTTTGAATCGGAGAAACTTACCCTGAAAGAGTCCTCGACGCTCTGATCTAGCAGCGCCATGTCCAAGTCGTCATTCGCTTCCTGCAGAAACCAGAAAAACAAAACGTGTTCAGTGAGACGGCGGCTGCACCCGCCGACGCAGCAGACGGTGGTGAGAAGATAGCATCACTTGGAGACTCTCCCTACATACTGTAGCTGCAAGGGCCAAATGATGCTGCTTGAACTTTAAGTCAGAGCACTTGCAGAGAAAAAGCATCTACTCACATAGAAGTCTCTGATCTGTAAATAGTCCTCTCTGAGCTTCTTGAGCCGGACAGGGAAGCTCTCCACGAAACGGCAACACCTGTTGTTGCACATCGGACTGGAGCAGGCAGTGGTGAGGAGAGATGCCAGAACCAAGGCGGACAGGAGGAGAGACTGAGGAGTCATGCTGCTGCTGGACAGTAGAGTAGAGTAGAGTAGAGCAGGCCCTGAGGAGTGGAGATGCTGCTGGCTCACTGGACGCACAGTCGACGAGGTTCTCCGACTTCTGAGAGGAGAAATATTCTCTATAGGATATTTCTGGAGAGCTCAGAAGAGACATAGTAGGGCTTGTTACGCATCTTAATTTATAGGCAAAATTGAGGGCGGAGACTTGACTGGAAGAGAGAACATGCTTAAGACATGCTGTGGAAATTCTTTTCTTTCTCTTGAATCATGTAGCGGATACTTTTGGTCTACTCATCTAATGACAGGCTAGATGTCAAGACTTTCAAGGGAAAAAAACACCTGACTTAGGAAATTTGATATGACCTAATTTTCTGTTATCAATATTTCATTCCATATTTTATGTTTTAATATTTATTATAATGCTATTCCATAACACAGATAATGATAACAACAAAAACAGCAATTTAATATTATGATTATTATTATGAAAAAATGTCCCCTCGGAGATTAATAAAGTATATACCTACCTACCTACCTACCTGATTACTGCTATTAGTTATTTTAATCACTGTTACTAAGGTGGTATTAATGACTACACATATCATTCCTACTCAGTCTTTAACTTGCACAGATATGTAACTTAGAACTGATGATTAAAAGAAAAAAGTAAGTGTAATGCCATTAAATTCAGTAATTTACATTCTATTATTCAATGCATTATTCACAGTAGCAAAGGAAACCATGCCACTGAGATGGAAATGGCATTAAGTTGTGGTTTGTGATGACGCTGTGGAGTCTCTCAGACATGCGTAATATTACTGACGAGCAAAAATGGGTAACACAGTCCAATCTTTTTGCTATGAGTCGTTCAGCGGTGTCGGGGTGTATTTTCTTAAGATTCCATTATTCTTCCTCTGCAGGTTGTTGAGATGTACATATCTGCACGAACACAAAACAGGGTTTGTAAAAGGAATAGAGAAGTGGTTTGGTACTCTCTGGTGGCAGCGTGAGGGGTATTTTCCATGCAGTACTTTTTTCTTGTATGGAATGTCCAATCACTTGTCGTATGTCTGACTTTTCGCCTCAGACTTTGGCCCATTTATGTTAGGCAACATTGGTATTTTATTGAAAATCATTCCTCAGCTTCACATTCCCTGACTGAACAAACTCCTGGATCATTTCTGAAGGTCATGTACCTGAGGAAGCGTGTGTCATACTGAAGGAAACGCTGTGTTTTTTCACTTAATTAATAAACAGAAAGGCCCCACAGTGAGTACACCCCAGCGTGGACAAGTGTGCAAAAAGAGACTGCACCTATTTGAAAAACACATCAAACAAACAAAATATGCAACACTTTTGAAATAAAATGGCATATTCAATTCGAAAATGTGAAACAGTCTCTCGATGGTGTTTATTGTCGCTGATGGTAGCCTTGAACGACAACCTTTCACATTAAAACAGCTACCTGTTGGTTAACCTGCCAGAGGAACATTAGTTACGTACTTTTAGTTAACTACGAGGTAACTAACTGATCAGCAACTCGTGAGTCGCACGTTAATAACAAAATTAGGACGTCACGTTTTTGAAGCTCGGTTGTGATTTTTCTGAACGTCGCCATCTGGGCAGTGCCTGACTCAGTCAGACTCCCGGTTCATCCAAAAATTTGGTGGTGCGTGGGTGAAACTAAAGCGGACCCATTGAGGCCGAAATTGAATGGCAGTTCACCAACTTGTGACCCCGCCCCTAATCATGCATTCATTTAAGCCTTTATACAAATTAAACGGGTGAGTTAATTTAATATTCGCCCCTGTAAAGTTGTCATGAACGGGGCAATTAGCTATCGCAACCAAAACTGTGCTACCGTGCTTGTTTCTGCTGTAAAGTTATTCATTTTAATACGGTTGGTCTACAGGGATTGACTTGCTTTCGGAAGCCAGCTTCAAGTGGCCGTTTGAGGAACTGCAGTTTTGAGCACCTCTGTGTTGGCTTTACTTTTCAGCCCTGCAGTTTGCTGGTTTGTTTTTTTTTTAGTGCAGGGGAATCAAGATAAAGTGGAGCTGCAAAATTTCAATTACAAAACGAATTAAGTCACTAATAAAGCCACATCGAACTCAAATTTACTGATTGGTGTTAGCTTATAGTTTGAACAGTGTTATGTGGTTACTTTCAAATTGTGTTCCTGCATCACAGACAGTACAGTTTCCAGTTTGTTACAAATATAAATACATAATCAGGTTAATTATGACAGCTGTCATGGACAACAAAATTGTGTACACACTGAAGGCAAAGAGTAATGTTGACAGTTTAGGATCATGAGAAGAAAAAAGTCAAAAAGATTAAATTACCTCCCACAGAATTTTTTAAACTCTAAAATCCAATGATTCAGAGAAGGCTTGGGAGAAGGTGATGTAGTCAGAGGAGACCAAAATCCAGCTCTTTGGCATCAACTGGACTCGCCGTGTTTGGAGGAAGAGAAATGCTGACTATAACCCCAAGAACACCGTCCCCACCGTCCAGCATGGAGGTGGAGACATTATGCTTTGGGGGTGTTTCTCTGCTGAGGGGACAGGATGACTTCACCGCATCGAGGGGAGGATGGACGGGGCACGTACCGTGAAATCTTGGGCGACAACCTTCTTCCCTCAGCCAGGACACTGAAGATGGGTCGTGGATGGGTCTTCCATCACTATAATGACCCAAAACATACGGCCGAGGCAACAAAGGAGCGGCTCAAGAAGAAGCACATTAAGGTCATGGAGTGACCTCGCCAGTTTCCAGACCTTAATCCCATAGAACATCTGTGGAGGGAGCTGAAGCTTTGAGTTGCCAAGCAACAGCCTCAAACCTGAAGGATTTGGAGAGGATCTCCAAAGAGGAGTGGACCAAAATCCCTCCTGAGATGTGTTCAAACCTGGAGACCAACTACAAGAAACGTCTGACCTCTGTGCTCACCAACAATGGTTTCTCCACCAAGTACTGAGTCATGTTTTGCTATGGGATCAAATACTTATTTCACAGAATCAAATGCAAATCACTTTATAACTTTTATATGATGTGATTTTCTGGATTTTTTTTTTTTTTTAATATATTCTGTCTCCGTTACATTACATTACATGTAGCTGACACTTTTATCCAAAGCGACTTACAATAAGTGTATTTCAACCATGAGGGTACAAAACCCAGAACAACAGGAATCAAGTAAATACAATTTCTTCAAGAAAGCCAAACTACAAAGTGCTATGAGTAAGTGTCATTTTAAGTGCTACTAAAGTTCTACTGTTCAAGGTGAAGTCTGAAGAGGTGTGTTTTTAGTTCGCGGCGGAAGATGTACAGAGTTTCTGCTGTCCTGATGTCGGTGGGGAGCTCATTCCACCATTTAGGAGCCAGGACAGCAAACAGTCGTGATTTTGTAGAGTGTTTAGCTCGCAGCGAGGGAGCGACAAGCCGATTGGTAGAAGCAGAGCGGAGGGAGCGGGCTGGGATGTAAGGTTTGACCATGTCCTGGATGTAGACTGGACCCGACCTGTTCGCAGCGGGCGTACTTGCGGGCAGCTACTGGTAACTAGTGAAGGGAGCGGAGGAGGAGGAGGAGCGGAGCAGTGTGAGTGAATTTCGGGAGGTTAGAGACCAGTCGAGCTGCGGTATTCTGGATGAGCTGTAGAGGTCGGATGGCGCTAACAGGTAGACCTGCCAGGAGGGAGTTACAGTTGTCCAGACGTGAGATGACCAGAGTCTGGACCAGAACCTGGACCAGAACCTGCGCCGCCTTCTGAGTGAGAAGAGGACGTATTCTCCTGATGTTGTGCAGCATGTATCTACAGGAACGTGTCGTTGCAGTGATGTTGGCGGTAAGAGAGAGTTGACTGTCGAGTGTCACGCCGAGGTTCCTAGCAGTCAGGGTCGGGGATAACACAGAGTTGTCGAAGGTAGTAGTCAGGTCGAGGGTGGGAGAGTCTTTCCCTGGAAGGAAGAGCAGTTCGGTCTTGTCGAGGTTGATTTTCAGGTGGTGTGAGGACATCCACTGAGAGATGTCAGTCAGACAGGCAGAGATTCGTGCTGCTACCTGTGTTTCAGATCGGGGAAAAGAGAGGATGAGTTGGGTGTCATCAGCATAGCTGTGGTAGGAAGATAGCTCGTTTGAGAGTTTTGGAAAGAAAGGGAAGAAGAGAGACGGGTCTGTAGTTGTTTACTTCAGCTGGGTTGAGGGTGGGTTTCTTCAGGAGAGGGTTCACTCTTGCCTCCTTCAGCGAGTTCGGGAAGCAGCCAGTTGACAGAGAAGTGTTGATGAGATGGGTGAGAAAAGGAAGAAGGTCAGGAGCAATAGACTGGAGAATGTGAGATGGGATGGGGTCAAGGGGGTAGGTGGTTGGGTGGGCAGAGGTTACCAAGGTGAGAACTTGATTGGGAGACGGGGGTGAAAGAGGAAAGCGAAGGGGATGAAGATGAAGATGATGGAAATGTAGTTATAGATGCTGGGTTTGAAAATGAGGAGCATATGTCATCTATCTTTTAGTAAAGTAGTTGACAAAGTGGCTTGGTAGAAGGATGGAGGGGGGATGGAGGCCAAAGAGGTTGGAGAAGATAGAGAATAGCTTTTGGGGGTTGGAAGATGAGGATTGAATTCTGGTTAGGTAGAAGGAGCTTTTGGCTGCAGAGAAAGAGGAGAGGAGAGATTGATAGGTGAGCAGGTCGTCAGGGTGGTTAGATTTTCTCCATTTCCTTTCTGCCGCTCTCATAGTGGCTCTCTGGGAGCACCGAGTCAGACAACCACAGAGCTGGGGAGGACTTGCGGGCCTGTCGTAATGTAAGAGGACAGAGAGAATCAAGAGAGGAAGACAGAGTAGAAAGGACAGTGTCTGTGGCTGAGTTAGGATGCATGAGTGAGAAAGAGTCAGTTGAAGGGAGGGCAGATAAAACAGAGGAGGTCAGAGAGGAGGGAGAGGGGGAGGGAGGGAGCGAATGTTGCGACGGACAAGTACAGAGTCTGTTGATGTGGGAGGGTTGTTGGTTTGAGAGAGTGGGAGAGACATGAATTGGAGTTACAGTGAAGTTAGATGTGGAGCAGTTTCTGGTGAAATATAGTCCAGATGGTTACCAGCTTTGTGAGTAGGAGAGGAAGGACTGAGTGAGAGAGCAAAGGAAGACAGTAAGAGCAAAAGGTCAGATGACTTCTCAGTCTGGATGTTAAAGTCACCCAGAAGAACAAGTGGAGGGCCATTTTCTGGGAAATTTGACAGGAGGACATCTAATTTGTCCAAGAAATCTCCCAAAGGACCTGGAGGACGGTAGAGAACAACAATGTTTAATTGTACCGGATGAGTAACTGTCACAGCATGAAACTCAAAAGACAGTGAGGTAGGAAGTGGACGTGGGTACAGAGAAAAACTCCATTTGGGGGAGATGAGTAAACCTGTACCACCACCCCTACCAGTGGGTCTGGGTGTGTGGCTGAAGGAGAAGGCAGAGGAGAGAAGGTGGATGTGTTGTCCGGTGTGATCCAGGTCTCAGTGAGAGCAAGGAAGTCAAGCGATTGCTGGATAGCAAAGCCGGAGATGAAGTCTGTCTTGCGGGTAGCTGACTGGCAGTTCCAGAGTCCTCCTGTGACGAGGTGTTGGGTATGAGTGGAACGGGTGGGATAGATAACAGAGGAAAGGTTACGGTATTGGTGTGAACGAGTGTGAGGCCTATAGTATCTACGAGTAGATATACGCACAGGTATGGAAAGTGCACACATACTCACTCAGATGGCAGTAGTTCTACTCAGCCTCCCCCTGTGGCTCCAACGAAAGACTCCTCTGTCTTTATCCTCCGAGTCGCTTCAACTGACACTTCAAACACTTCCTGGGTTTATAACAGGGTTGACTACAGCTGGTCAGACCACACCCCCTGCTCGTTAGACCTCCCGTCACCGGGTGTTACAAATGGGTGGCAGTCGAAACTCACCACTGATTACTAAACAAAGAAAAAAAGAAAACAAAGAAAACTTTCACACAGTCCCTAGATGTTGTCCCTACTTCTCTTGGAGAGAGTCTTTTTACCTTAAACTGGTGGAAAGTCAAATACAACTTAGGCCTTTGTAGAATTGGAAATAAAAGACCAGCAGTTTAACTCTAAACTTGTTCTCAAAGACTCACAGTTACTCGAGTGAAAACAAGAACCTAATCACAAACATTTCCAGCTACCAAAAAACAGACAAGCTTTAGCATTCAAGATAGCATAAAACAGCAGTTGCAATAGTAAACTTTAGCAGAGAAGCGTATTTAAATATTATACTTTGCAAGTGATCCGGCTGTATGTTGTCCTCCAAAAGTCAAAAATGCACACAGTTAAAATAAACCTCCATTACAATTATAGACCGTTCATTTCTTTGTCAGTGGGCAAACTTACAAAATCGGCAAGGGATGAAATAATTATTTCCTTCACTATGTTTCCATTACATAACTAACTTGATGTCGTTCTCAACTCAACAGAAGCTACCAGGAAAAGTGCTGTGTGATGAAACCGACGTCACACGCGATAAATGAGGTCTTTAGACAGCTGTTCACAGAACTGGGGTGACATCGAAGTCTGATTATGACTTCATGAGTTAAAAGTCTCAAGTATGACCAATCCTGTCCGTTATGAGGCGTTTGCTTGAAAAAATGTGATCCCTGGTTTCAGAACCGTCTCAAAAAAAGAAAACCACATGACGGTTTGATATAGCTGCATTTCTTAATTTAAATTTGGCTTTTTCATTTCAACACCAACGACTAAGAAGAGAGCATTGGCACAGAAATTAACGAGTTTCATTGAATTGCTCCACAACTTTACAAAATGTAGGATTCTGTGAATAATTATTTTATTCTATTTTTAGGCTTTATTTTCTGATAAAACAGCATTACTGGGAAACATTTTCATGTCTAACCCTGAGACTTAGAAAACATGTTTGTCAAATAGAAACTTCAAATCAGCCCGTTGGAGTTCATTGTAAATGTAGAAGTGATGAAGAAGTGATAATTTTCACAGTTTCCTTCTGCTGGCTCCTTGAAACAGAAGCTGAATCAGTCAAATCTTATCTCCCATGTGTTTCTCTGCTGTCGCTCTCTGCTGCTGTTTGTCTCTTTGTTCTTCATGGTCTTAACCCTTCACCTCTTCTACTCAGTTTCTAATGTTGTCAGCCAGTTTCAGCTCATTAGCTGCAAACAGACTGCTGATGTCACACAGATGATTCAGTCCGCCTGTTGGGAGCATGAATCTCAACTGAACACTGTTTTGCATTCATTTGCTGTTTGCATTGATCGTTTTGATTGTGAATCCTGGTGCTTTGCAGACCTGATGGAGAACACGGTGTGCTGTTGTTGTGCCTTTACATTTCCTTGATCGTGTGCGTCACATTTTGTGTGTTTGTGCAGATTTTATGTCTGCAGAGTGAGTTTGCAGCTATCACCTTTAGGGGAAATCTACCGGTCGTTGCAAACCGACTCACCACATTCCTCTTTCACTTTCACACCGGCTGTCCGTCTCTGTGTGTGTGTGTGTGTGTGTGTGTGTGTGTGTGTTTTTGTGAGTGTAGCATTGAATACTTGCACTTGTTTTATTGTTTTCCACAATAAGGCTTCAAATAAAAAAGGAAACTGTGGGAAATTTCATGTGCCGTGCATTGCAACATGGTGACTGACAAAGCTGACTGGTGTGGTAACACCTTGCATTACAGCTGATCGGACAGCTGGGCGGAAGCTCACTTTCAGGATTGTACAGAACGGAAAAACAACATCCGTGGAGTTTCACATGTGAATGACCCCCAGAGACCTCTCCGGACTTCCAATTAGTTCTCATTTAGATTTCCTCTCACTTCACATCATAAAGGTGAACGAGAGCTGTCCTCTGATTGGTGAAATTGCCCACCTCGCCCTCGAAATCTACACTAACACATCTGATGGAGATCTTTCAACGTAATTATGGTGGAAGAAGTTAAATTTAAGATGTGAGATGCAAATGTGACCTCTAATACTTCCTCAGGAACCTTATCGTTTATGCACTGCTGAGCAAGCGGCTTTATCAGAATGTATTGCTGTAACCTGAAACTGAACCAGCCCTGTTCTTCTGTTGAGCAAGCATCCATTGAATGGAGATGACACTTAGAAATTCCCTCTGCACACAATGTTCAATTGACCTGCACATCATCGGTGACACAAGAATAAAGTTTTCTGATTTTATTTGTGATTAATACGCTCCAATATGATGCTATTAATCGGATATTTCGTCCTCCACTTTTTCATATTTAGTGCATTTGGGTGTAAGTACGTAAGCACAAGCATGTATATGGACGTTTGCATACGCGCCTCAGATGGTGTTAACCGCATTTATGTAAGCACTGCTCATTGTGACAGCTCATACTTTCCCGTGCTTTTTAAACAATGCTGAATTAGTGAAAGTAAAAAATAACTCAGTTTCTTAATGTAATTTAACTGATGACTCACAGTTTCATCGATTTAAAAAAGAAAAGAAAAAAGTATTATTAATCATTAATTTGGTTCTTGCTTTGCGTTGTCTGATGTCTATGTGGAAATAAAATGTGCAGATACAGCAGAGTGTAAAAGTCCGAAACCTCCAGTGAAGATACCTTCATTTTGCATTTGTTTCAAATTTAAAAAGAAAGAAAGAAAGAAATTATATTAACTTAACAATTTAAGTGAAAAGCTGAGTCAGAAAAATGTACGAGTTTGAGAATGTATTCAGTATTTTAATTGAACTAAAATGTCTTTACGCATTAAAACTTTCCAGTGAAATAAATATGACGCAGGTAAACGGACTAATTTAACCCTGTGAATCTGCAACACGGCTGGAACACCTCACACTCTCTGAACACAAAGGAGGAAGGAAGTACAGTAAAGGTTATATTGAAAGTGAAAAACTGTTTTACTTCAAGAAATAATTTGGTTTTAATGTTTGCCATTTTGTTCGTCAAACCTCAACAACATTCTGTTTGATTTTTTTTTTTTTAAACAACAACATATACATTGTGATAGTACGTGGACATTCATTACAGTGCTGCATGTTGGGAGGTTTGCTTGAATTCCGAGCCCATTACATGATTAATTGATAATAACATGCACATTTATTTATATCATTGCAGGATTAACGTGTTGGGGAGCCCCAGGAATATTTCGACGTGTATCCCGAAGCCATGTTGTCCTCTGAGCCCCTCATAGTCTGGTGTTTTGGGTTAGTTGCACATTTTGCCCTCTCTGTAAGCCTCGATATTTGTCTCCTCCTGCTAAGACCAAAAAAATGTTGGCCGGAGAACTGGATGAGTGTTGCAGCAGGAAGAGGTGTATCTGCTGAACTCCCTCTCAATGAATTGTTGGAGATTCAAGAAGCAGCTGAGACGCACAAAAAAGTCAGACAACAACAGCTCTTACACATTACTATCTGTTAGCACAGCCTCCTTAAGTCCAGGGAAGTAATCAAAACTCAAACAGTGATGATAGAAAGCAGATCATTTAAAGTTTCACTGATAGCTGTCATGTAACAAACACAAAAAACGACTTCCTGCCAGAGTGCACCCACTTCATTGTGTCATAAACGGCAAACATGGCACTTTATTTCCATTGATTATCTATCAGATTAATGCTTCCTGTAATGTAGAGTGGAAGGATCATTGGTAGGTGGGAACATGCCGTGTTGTAAGCAAGAAGTTAGATTTAAGCTCCAAATTGTTCTGTCATTATTCCGTAAGTATAAAAAGGGGACATTACCACCTCCAACTTTTATATATGACGTTAAGAGAACCACACATTTTAAAAGGCTGGTTCCGTCTCCTTCCTCATACTGCCACATGCTGCAGCAGTTTAACAATCTTTGACCTCATGATTGTGCATCCGTCTCTGAACACTTCCCCTTTTCTGCCTGAAAGTGGACAATATTTTGATTCATTGTTGGATGTCGTCCAAACCATGAATGTCGATTTTTGTGACGCTTTGCCTTGTGTGTATCACGCTGTTTGAACTTGGTATCAAATGATCACATGTATTGTATGTACAGAAACCAAGCGACACAAGTGTTTTATAAGCAACATTGGACATGTGGTCGTTTGTTACTTAGCGCTCTAATAGTCCAACAGGTCCAACTTTAACCTTAAATAATAGTTCAGAAATAACTTGGAAATGATCCTGAGTTTCTAAACTGGTGTATCCAGTGCGTTTTTCGCTCAGTATGTCACTTTTTCATTTTACATTTTTTAATTTAAATTTTTTTTTTTTTTTATTATATCTTCACTTCATACTCGTAACTGTTTTTGATAACTCATTAAATGGCTCATATATCAAATTACACTCCATCCCATAAACAGATCACTGCTGATTGAGTGTCAACCTGCAGCTATTCATGAATCCCGCATCCCATTTTAGGATGAACTGGGTTAACAATACACGTAAATATTACCTGAAAAGAAGTCTGTAGTCTGTAGAAAAGTCCTCCTGAAGTTTCTTGAGTCTGTCATGGAGGCCCTCTGGACAATGCAGCTGTCGTAGTTACAATCCAAAAACAGATGACAGAAGCAGCACAGAGAGGAGCAGAGACCGAGGAGTCGTGCTGGACGGAAGATTTCTGACTGGAGAAATATTCTCAGTATGATCTTGATGAAGAGCTCAGAGGGAGACAAGTGCGTATGTGAAGGCTCGTGTTATGGGATTTAATTTATAGCCAATCTGGGAAGAGAAACGGTTAAACATACCACCACACTCTGTGGTTTTTTGTTTCTCCAATAAGATGGCACCAGAGGAAAGACTTCTGTTTTTTTGTTTCTATTGTTCCATTAGTGAGTAGTAGTGGATGCCTGCTGTATGCGTGAAACCCTCCCAATTAATGTCAAACAACATTTGGTGGTCTAATCTAAGCTAAGATAGATTTTGAGTCACTTTTACATCACAAGTTAACAAGAAGTTGGCAGTACCAGTAGCAATACGTAGAAGTTACATTTTTTTGTGTTTTCTACTTTAAATACTTGTTATATTATCCACTTTGTCAGATCTTCATCTTAAAATCTGTTTAATAAATGTAGTGAAGTGGAAAGTGTAATAATTTCCTTCTGAAATGTAGAGGAAATATAAAGTAAAGTACAAGTTCATCAAATTTGTACCTAAGATGCTTCCCCCCCCCCCCCCCACACACACACACAGTAGGACTATACCAAGTTTTTAATTGTAAATTAAGATATCTACTGTACAAGCTGGTCAACAGCAGGATTTGAACCTCTATTGATTTTATGATATATTAATCTCATCAGTCTCAGTAAGATTTTTATGTGAACCAACTTTAGAGATTTGGCCATAACTTTGTATCATCTGAACATGAATAAATGGCTCAATATTCCTGCTGAATCCGTCACATCGACATCTTTATGTCTGTTAATTATTGCCTGGACTGATGAGGAGCAGCAGAGTAGGCTATGGTGAGCTATGGGATACACTCTGAATACTTCATTGATCACCACTAGATGGTAGTATGAAGCGGACATCACCGAAATAACCCTCAAAGTTACAATGTGCAACATTTTCTTTATTGATGTTGAAATTAAAGCATTGCAATTTCTGCTTTACAGTAGAAGCACACAAACCAAACTGGAACAGCTCTCTATTTCAGATGAATATAGATACCTCTACAATATGTTGTGCTAATTATAAATATTGAATAAAAAACTCTGACCACATTTTAGTGGATACAAAAACATATGAAGTTAATTCAAGTACAAATAGAGAAATGCAAAATGGGCCACAATGTGAAATTGATACATTCCCAATCTTCAGGTGAAAACTGGGTCTCGAGGGGCGCTGGAGTTCGGTTCATGTTTTCTGTCCGACTCCCTCCAGCCACTCCAGCACAGTGTCCAGTTCTCCCACGGCCTTCTGGGATGCCTGGTTTATCTGCAGCTGCTCAGCAGGAAGAGAAACAAATTGAGAAAACACCAAGAGAAAAGTGGAAAAGTAGATTTAGTAGGAAGCATAAATATATGAAAATAACACAATTTGCTAGGAGTAGTTTTATAATTCTGCCCTCTGCCCATTGTCAAAAAGTTAATTCATATTATGTTCTTTGTGTGTGTGTGTGTGTGTGTGTGTGTGTGTGTGTGTGTGTGTGTGTGTGAGAATCCATGTTCGATGAAAACAGATCAATTCTGTTTATTTACACTGTTGCATTTTGGGAGAGAGAGGTTTGTAATTCAAAAAAATCTTGAGAGAGTTGGATGTTTTGGTTTTTGCAAGTCACTAATAATTTAACAAAAAAAGTGACTTGAATAGATCCTGGAGCCTCCTCCTCAGCACCCTCTGCTGTCCGTCATAAGAGACATGAAAACATGTTGAACATATGTACTGCGAGTATTGTGTCGTCTACCTTGTTAAACTCAGCATGCACGGAGTCAATCTGTCTCTGGGTTTCTTCTCCACAGAGGCAGTGCTGCACAGAGGAGAGCGCACACATCAGTACAAGTCATGGCCGTGTTTAAATAAAGCACGTTTCATTGTGATATTGTTGAAATAAACATACACATTTATGTATGTCTCTTCTTATGCTGACGAAAGCGTTGGCCAGAGCGCTGGAGCAGCGCTGCTGCTGCGGCTCAGAGGAGGCGTGGTTACTGAAAACTCTCTCGACGTAGAAACGCAGCAGGAGACGCATGAAGCAGCACCTCTGACCCTCCTGATGGAGACACGCGAAGGTCAGATGATGTCACCTTTCACACACTCATACTGATGCTCAGATACTGCAGATATGCTCTCGACATGTATTTGGATTAGGGCAGACAAATATGGAAATTGTGATGCAAAAGTGATGATAGGAAGCACAAAAATGCCTCACCTGAACTTTTTTCATCAGTGATTTATCCAGAAGTTTCACTCCGATCTCACCGTCTGCTGACACCTGGCGTTTAAATAAAACAGTTCGAATCACTTTCTGACAGTTTCAATCCGCTTAAAGGGCTCTTCAGCGGTATTTGTTGTGAACACTTCCTGTTATTTCCTGTGTAATTGTGTGAAGTAAAGCACTTTTGTCTGTGTTTATTTAGAGTCGGAGGTTTTGAAAGTATGTCTGTATTAAACTCACCGCATCTGATCGCATGCCAGAGTAATATTTGCGCAGTTCGTGTGTGTGAACGTTGACGGAGCAGCTGTCCAGATGCAGCGTTCGGCTCTCTACTGCTTCCCTCAGGCAGCTGAGCAGGAGGAGCAGGCACACAGAGCAGCTGAGCAGCATCCTCATCACCATGGTTACCTGGTGGAAAAGCAGACAGGCTTATTTTGTTTGTCGAAATCTCCTTAAAAAAACGAGAATCTTTCGTCATGTAGATTATAACTACCAATATGTTTAATATGTATTATGTTATTGAATAGATTCTTGATCAATTGAGGAATTGTCTGTGAAGTTGTGAAATAGTGCAAAAATGTTAATACAAATTTCTGACAATATCCAAACTATACACAAGCAGCAACTCATTAAATTATTTGGCATTTTCGTGTTGATAAACTAATATTTCATCACTAGTAAAGTGACATTAAATCATTTATAAAATCATCCTGAACACATTTAAAAACATGAAACATACTTAAAAAAAAAAAACAATTCTCCATTTAAACATGTTCTCTAATCTTTTCTCATCTCGTTTCAGAATCAAAGATAACATTAAGTTGAATCCATTCAACAGGCAAGCAGATGGCCAAAGCAGCGTTCAGGTACCATCACCATCACCCGGAGCAACACCTGTGTCTCGACTCACCTGTGTGTGTGTTAGTCGGAGGACGAGTCCTGGAAACGATGTGCCTCTGTGTCTCCATGCTGTCTCTCTTATAGTGGCGTGATGGGGATTTTTCCAGATATTGAACAGGTTACACATACACATACACATGTATGTACCTGCACTGCACACTAATGGGTTTACAGGAGGAGGAAGTGTGTCACAATTAAAGGAACTTTTTGGCTGAACGCATTACTTGTTTGGAAGAAAAGGAAAAGGAATGATGGAAGATTTCCTCCTCTCTGATGTGTAGTGTGATTATAGTAGAGAGACACAGTGACGTGTAGTTATATAATCAGTCATTCATCAGCTTTAAGTGTCATCATTCCTGCTGCAGCTACATGTTCCTCATTGATAAGTACTCACTGAATCATCAGCTTTATGAACCGTGTGATATTTTAGGGCAAAAGAGGTTTTCTTTTTTTTCAATTTCTATCTGTTCACACAGGTTGTATAACTGTTTGTATATCGGCTATATTCTGAAAATCAACTCTCTTCCTTTCTGAGACATTACCCAGTTCTTGCTTTTTCTCCTTCCAGAAGTGCCATCACTGACACTGACTTTGCTACTGTCAGACAAGCACTGATCGGAAATACCTACCAGACCTGCTCACCTGCTTGTCTGGCCAGGGAATAACTTTTGATTGACGGCTGAAAATTCAGGGCAGTAGGAAAGTTCAGCAGAAACGGGAATAACCTGCATTCATGGAATAATAGTCAACCAGTGGCAATAGGTAGCAAAATAACTGTAAATAGGGGAAGTGCAAAATTTCCGCATTTCCCTCCAGGAAGTACATGTTAGAATCTGTCGAGAGCACTTAACAGCTCAGGAATGCTTAATGCTCAATGCTCATTGTGTTGTGCTTGTTAACCACTAGAGGGCATCGGGAAGCTTTTTGAACATGGTGGAAACCTTTTATGATCCAACTCAAGAGTCTGATTCTGTGGATGTTTATGGTCATAAATTACAGCTACTTTAATGTTTACATGTTTGTGGCCAAGTTGCATTTTTCTGACTCTCAAAATGTCTGAACAAAAAAGAAGCAGAAAATTCCTCCAAAATGGTAGTGAATATAATAACAGAAACACCAACACAGTAGAACAATCCTGCTGCCAGTTCGGTAAAGCTGGTGTCTCCTTACCTTTTCATTTTATGAGAAACATCGCTGATAAATTTTTGTTAATATTGTTCAGAGTTGTTTCAACTTTGTGGAGATTTCTTGGGCCCGTGTAGTAAATATTTGTTTATGTGTAATTACCTTTATGCTTGTTAATGTCTTTTTCCTGCTCCCGTCATGTCATAATTGTGCAGCCCTAGATTTTGTTTTGTTCTTTAGTCGATTTTTAGATAGAGACCACAGTCTCTATTTGTGAGAATACATTTGAACACAAAGCAGATAATAGTCGTGAACGAAGCCAGATACTCACCATCTAAAATATATCAGTATGAGTCGCAGCAAATCTAAAAACAAATTTTACTAAACGGTTTTCACTGCAGGTGGAGGGGTGATGAGAAATAAAATGCCAAAAGAAATATCGAAATTAATTATGCATAAAAAAATGATCAAGAAAACATTTTATTTTCCATTATTTGTACAAAGCTTCTTTATACAGAAGAATACTATACAGAGGATTTAAAATAGAAAGAATAAAATGTCATTTTTACATGGAGCACCTTGAAAATCGCAGGCACATTTGGGACCGTTCCAACTACATGGTAGTTATGTTTTTAAAATCCACTTCAGGTTTGTCCTTTGTCCTCTCCACTCGAATCGCATCTTCTAGCAAACATAACTACCCTCTGTATCTGTAGCATGTCTGTCAATGTACCTGTATTTTCAGACTTTCCTCAAACTATAGTTTTTTTTTCTTTTTATAAACAGAAAATGACTGATAATCTCCTACAAAAACATAACCTAGATATTGACACATCCACTTTTGGATTTTCTGGAATCTGGCAACAATGAAACATATCATTAAACTTAAAAACTTGACTTATCAAAGCTTTACAGGTTTTTGGAGTTCCTCAGCTCCACAGCGTGTTCGGCTGGATAAACCTCAGGCTTCACTGAGCATGTGTCGTCTTGAATTCACTCAGTGACGCTGCATTTGTGCATATGTGTGCATGTGTGTGCGTGTGTGTGTGTGTGTGTGTGTGTGTGTGGTTTGTGTGTGTGCGTGCATGCCCCCGGGCCTTTAGGCGTGCTTCTCCTAAATGACAATTGAGTGAAGGTGTCTGAAGCACATGATGACATCCAGAGGGACGGGAGGACTCAGGTGATTTCCATCCAAGCGCAGGTACCTGAGGCAACACAACAGGTACTTAAATTATATTATAATGACTTTTCAAAACTCTCTGTTTCCTAACATCATTTTTTGGTTCCTGTTTACTTCCTGTTACTGTACCAGTTCTACCGAGACGTACTGTGACGTACCTTAGCCTGGGCACCAGGCTGTGATCACTCGGGTCGACCTGCAGACTGTACGGGCAGATCTGGGTGCCGTTGATGCCTGTTAGTAAAAACACAGTCATGAACATCTAAAACTCAAGTGTTCACACAAGGATACAATCAAAAATGTCTACAATTTTAGAGGTAAATATTTTACCTAAATTAGTGCAAATGATTGAATCCTAGTAATTAAGTTAGCCCTTTTTAAAACAGAGTCAATATTCATTTAAAGGCCTGTGATATGGAACTTTTGAAATTGGGGGAAAAAACATAAATGACATAAATCAGGTAAGCCAACAAACAGGGTTCAAAACAGGGATAAAACAAATAGAGTAAATTATTACAGAGAAGATAACCAGGAATAATGGCTAAAAGGCAATTATTATGGAAACATCTCATATTTCTTAATTTAAAGGTCCTATCATGTCAATGAGAAGATATTTTTGTGACTTAAAGTCATCAAAACCCTCTCTATTTAGTTTAATATGTCTTCTCTTCTGCTTTTCTCTGGAGGTCTGACATAAATCGTCTGTTTTGTGTCTGTGTCTTTTAGGCCGATTGATATCAATGTCGTTCTCTTCTGATTGACTGTATTTTTCCTAAGTGACATGGACCCCGGCCAACCACAGTTTTTCTTTAGTCTTGTAACTTGCTACCTTTGTAACTGAATGACCGTATTGAGTTTTTTCCCCACATAAAAGTCTGGACATTGAGCCATGCAGGGGGTGGACATATGAAACCGATTAAACCAGACTGCAGTTAGACCTACTTGGACTTATGGAAACACTCGAACATTATGAGTTCACTTCACTACAAGAAAATTTTGCTGATGTGATGAGTCACAAAAATATATCTCTGAAGGCTTATGATCGAGAATTTATGATTTGCATGAAGCCGGAAAAGCTCATAATACCTAATAAATTAGATGTTTCCAAAAGCACAATGCAGACCACCTGATGAGGTAAAAATGAATTACTGACTTTCAATGCTGTTGTGGTTGAGATGCAGGTGCTCCAGGTGGCCGTTGAAGAGGGGAACTGAGGACAGCTGGTTGTGGGCCAGCTGAAGGTCCAGCAGGGTGGACACGTTGAACACAGCCTTGGGAACTCCTTTATCACTCAGCTGGTTGTGGTTCAGCCTGACAAACGCCAGGTGATTGAAGCCTTCGAAGTAGTCTCTGAACGGCACGAGAAGAACGATGGTAGAAGTTCATATCCAACCAGTGTCATGGATAATGCGAGCAGTGTGAGTTTGCTCATGTTCATCAACTGTGACACCAATCTTGTATCACGGCTACACGTGAAATAGACACGCTGGTCCACAACAACAAAACGTGAAATAGCCACGCTTTGGCCTGTCTGGATGTGACGGTTTTCCTGTAGTGGACGAAAATGAAACCTGCTGCATGCGTAGAGTCATGTGATTTACAGGAACATTTTTGTAATAGCTAAAACACGTGGTTGGGGTTCAGAAAAAAAAGGAAAAAAATGTTCTTTGTTGCCTCTGTTGCGGGACCTTGGTGACATGATCCCACATCACATGACATTTACCTGCATGTAAGTTTCACATTGTCAAAATGTGTAACTGACACCCTTACATAGGCCAAAGCGTGGCTATCTCACGTTTTGCTGTAGTGGATTGGCGTGTCTATTTCACGCTTTGCGGTGATAATGGGTTGCTGGCAAAGTGTGCGCTGTATACTTGCTTTGGGATGTCGTCTATGCGGTTCCTGTCTAGGAAAAGCTGAATGAGGGTACTCGGCACGCCAGCAGGCATCTTCCTCAGGGTGTTGTGAGCCAGGTTGAGCTGCATGAGGCTCTTCAGGTCCTTAAAGATGTTCTTCCCCAGGTCACTGTCACTCAGCTGATAGAAAAGACATGACACACTCTTATTTTCTCCAGAAATGTTTGAGATTGTTGATGCTGCTTGCGCCTGAGTAGCACAGTGTAGTAGGTGTAGTAGTGAGGTTCACCTGGTTGTGGTACAGGTCCAGCAGAGTCAGGTTCCCCATCTTGCTGAGGGCACCAGAAGGGATCTTAGAAATACGATTCCTACCAAGACGGAGCTGTTCGAGACTCGCTGGGAGGCCTGAAGGGACTTCATTGAGCTGGTTTCGCTGTATGTAGAGATACAGCAGTGCCGGGATCTTCTCAAACACCTGCACGAGAGATGGATGCAGAACAACTACAATAAAATGTTTCTGTGGTGTTTTTAAATCATGAATATCGACAGAGGAAACTCTCTGACCTGTTTGTCTATCCGGTGAATGCGGTTGTTCGCCAGGTTGACCCAGCGGACCTCAGTGGCATTGAGGAACGGCTCCGCTGTCACCTCTGAGATGTAGTTGTTCTGCAGGTACAGGTAGTGAGTCCTGGGTGGGATGACAGGGATCACGCGGATGTTCCGGTTCTCACAGTTGAGAGCGTTGGGATAGCTCGGGGAGCAGAAACACTCTCGGGGGCAGTCGGGGTAGCTGGAGGGCGGGCCCATGATGGGCGGGGGGAAGTCTGTCGGCTCCAGGGGCTCTGGCTGCGCCGGTACAGCGGGCTTGCGGGGCGGGGGCTTCCTGGTGGTGGCCGGGCGCCTGGTGGGCTTCTTTGGCCGAAGTCTCTGGGTGAACACTGCCCCCATGAGGAGGAACAGAGCCAATGCTGAGAAGAGTCCCACACCAGCCTTCATTGTGCTTCAACAGTGAATGAAAAGGAAGATTTTGATTTTTAATTAACATTAAATGCTACAAAGCTCCGTGTAGTCCAAGACAATCAATCATATCATCTTTGATTTTACTGACATTTTTAGACAGCAGATGTTTTTGTTTGCCTCTGGACTGTTTCTATTTTGAGAGGATCATGGGAATATTTCCAGCACAAGTCAAAATCCCTTTTTTTTTTTTTTTTTTTTCAACCTGTGTTGAGAGACAGTTTTCAGGTTTGATATTTTATTTTAGCCTTAAATCTATGAAACATTTTGCAATGTATGACTCCAGTGTCACGTTGAGCTGAAAATAATTGCAGTGTAAACTAAATAAGCTCTCATAATCTTTCCAGTGAGTTTTTATCTTCAAAATTTGTTTTGACAAAATCAGAAAATACTAGCATTCTTTTCCAGTTTAAACAAATGGAAATTGTAGTTTGGTAATAGAAGCAGAATAGGAGGGATAGTCTGAGGAGCAGTCACGTTTTTCTTGGTGAGATTAAATTCAAGAGGAGAGGGGGCAGATACCAATACAGGAAATTAGCTCTTATGAAGGAGAGGAAAGGAAAGGTTGAGGAATAAAGGCTCTATTGTCAGCACTGGTCCAGAGGGAGAAAACTGCAGGTCTGGAAGGTTAAAGCACTTTGACCCAGCAGAGGCCCAATGGAAACTGCACCAAATCCCAAAGAAACTCTGATGGATTGCATATGTATTTTTGTTTTTGTTTTTATGTTTTGAGTTTGCACGCTTTTTTCAACAGGAATGTGTTTTTGTGTTATTTCAGGTCGTTAAAGTTTGTCTGAAATCTTTCCAGAGTTGCAGAGTTTAGAGAATTTCTACTTTGCACATTATTTTATTTTAGCACATTGATAGTCTACAGACTCACCTGAGACACACCCGGTTACTCCGACCAGGAGAGCAGAGGGGAGGTGATTTTAGGTGTGTACTGCAACTGATGACTGATGAAACGTAACCACAGATGTGAGTGTTTTAACTTGGCCTCCCTGTGTGTACAGTGCAAGGACCTCCGTGCCCTCGGAGACACACATGATGCAGCTGTTTGACTTCCTATCTCAAGCTTTTAGCCTTCAGCTGAGATGAATTCTCTTTTTAAAGTGGAAAGATCCTTTTTGGCCGTGCTTTAGTTTGAGGTGTGTGTGCATTTCATCCAGCTGTGCATGATTGTGCCTCGTCAGTGATGACCTGCTGTAAATATTTACCACACAGCTTTCAGAATACACAATCCTTCGGCACTGTTAATTTCTGATCGCTTCGCTTCAGTTCGGAAAGCCTCTGACCGGTTTGATAAACATTCGTTATAAATCATGAGGCAGGAATGAAGCTCGGTGCCAGAGTCTGTCATACCTGAAAAAAACAATTTGAACTTTTCTCTGACAGTGTTCCTTGGCACTGCCCTCCCTTTTCTCTCTTTTGAGCCTCATTCAACACCACAACCAGCCCTCCTTATCCTTGTTCCTCTGTGGTCATGACTAGAAGTCTGGCAAACAATTAAAGACTCACTGTTATAGATGGCTGACTCATTGGTTTGATATTTGTGACCTCAAAAAGTAAATCTGGTGAATATCAGCATGAGAAAATCACTTATGAAAACAGGTCACGGATCCAAGAAACCATTTTATCTGAATGGAATCAGATTACAAATGAATTCAATTATCCTCAATTAAAAGTGTTTAATCACAATTTGACTTTAAAACAGAAGATGCATTTTGAAATTTAATTGGATCCTCATTTTGTCCTCATGAAACCACGTGATAAGACTAAAGGGATTATGTTCTTAACTTCTGTTTATCAGGCCAACAATACAATTTGAACCAATGATGCCATCTGAAATTAAGATTAGCCAAAACTAAAATTCAACATATTGTGACTTTTTTGTTATTAAAGATGTCTTCTTTGTGGTTTTTTTTTACATCAAAAATCAAGATATGACTTAGTCACAGAGCAACTAATGATATTTAGCTATTAAAATATAATTTAGATGTAATACATTTTAGACCTATTCAAGTACTGGTGGGCCTGCTGGTTTAAAGTTAGTGATTATTATTATTATTATTAGAGCTGTATGTACACTACTGGACTACCTTGTTTCAGTTTCATGAGACTCTTTGTTGTCACAGAGTCCTTAAAGATGAGCTCTTTCCAGTCCTTTGTGTGGTGTTGTGATGTTTTGGCAGCGCAGACGCTGTCATTCCTTTAACCAAAAGTCATCACCAGTGTTTCGTAAAACGACTTTAAAAGCCTTGAATGAGATCACGACATGCGCAACAGGATTCACTCATCTGAATCGGATATCTGACGGTTGGATCACAGATTGCATCTACTGTAAATCAGTGGTGACTTCATATAGATGAACAGGAAAGAAGTTACAAAACAAAAATAAATTATTAGTGGATAAATCAAAAAACAACAACCATGAATTAAGAGTAGAAGAACTGGAAGTCTGCTCTGTTTTGCAGATTCCAGGCAGTCTGTACTCCTGACTGTCTCACTGGACTCTCTGTAATCTTTGCTTCTTTTTATTGATCATCAGCCAACTCAGCTGAGTTCAGTTGTTGTTTTTTCTTTTTACATTCTTCACAAACCACAAATTCATCCAGTTTACAAAAAGTGCACCAGCACAGCATCTGCAGATACACGAAAAAAAACGTTCATCCCTGATATGTTTTTAATACGTTTCTAGAAGAGATATTTATATCTCTGTTTTATTTTGCCACCCGTGAATGAACAGCATCCATCTGACTTCAATGCAAAATACGTCAAATTAATCCAAGCAGAGAATCTGTCCATGTACCACCTTGAAGCTCCATCTGATTGAAGCAGCCAAAGCATTTGTTTAAATCAAAACCGAAGCTCCACCGTCACATAGTTTCTCTTTATTGTGGTGGGAGCTCTCCTCACTGGCTGATAGACAAATCTGAAATCAAGGTGAGCAGAAAAAAAGCAGAGTAGCGTCCCGATGTGTGGCGGGTCCCCAGAGGACAGAGTACCACTTTGTCTGGCAAAGCATTTCTATAGAAACACATCAGGCATGGCTCAGCTCAGCTCTGCCTGTGCCAGGATCCCCCCTCAGTCCTCCAACACTTCCCTCACTCTGCCTCCCGCTGCATCTCTGCTGGACTCACAAACACTCTCCTGCCTGCATTCTTATCTTATTCATCATATCTCATCAAAAACAGACCCTCTGGAAACAAATAAACAAAGAGTGTCTCTTACCTGCCTCTGGTACCTGCCCTCTTTTGTCAAGTCACAAGTTTTGTGTCTTTTCTTCTCTCTGCCCTCTCCCACTCTTTTCCTACCCCTCCCTCTCTTCCTCTCTCTCTCTCTCCCTAACCCTCCCCTCCCTCCCTCCCTCCCTCTCTCCTCTTCCTCTCTCCCTCTCCTCTGGTGGACAAGGCTGCCTGTTGGGTTTGTTCCCTGGCTGCTTTCCCTCCGAAGGTTACGGTGGTTCGTTCTCCCCCTTTGCTCGGCTCGGGTCCAGAGAGATTTAATCTTAATCCCTGCTGGAAGACCACGGGCTCTTTCATGTGTCTGAACTGGTTAGTTTGTTATTATTTTGTTTTTGCCTCACCATACGATGAGATTGTTTATCTCAGAAAAGACTGAAAAAACAGAAACAAAGGGTACAAAAGCATGTTTGGATATTTGTGCACAAACATGTGTTTCTATATGAGAAGTGTTTGAGAGCTGCTGTGAGCGCTCTACCTCTGTTAAGGAAAGCTCGACTAAAACTGCATCTCTTCTCTGTCTCCCACCCACTCCGCCATTGTTTAGATGACTGCACACAGATCCCGTCATGTGCTTTTCATTAGCAGCATCTCTCCACTAACTCCATGGCATCTTTTCTGAGTCAGTTTGATGTCCAAGAAGATTTTATTTTTTCCTCCCTCTAAGTAAACTGAAGAAGTTTGATCACTGAGGTCCAGTTGAGGCGTGGGGTGTTGTGGTGGGCCTTTCAGGAAGTGGGGCTGGGTAGCACTGTGATTAACAGAGAGAGAGAGAGAGAGAGAGAGAGAGAGTGTGTGTGTGTGTGTGTGTGTGTGTGTGTGTGTGTGTGTGTGTGTGTGTGTGTGTGTGTGTGTGTGTGTGTGTGTGTGTGCGCGCTTATATGTCACTGGGGGTTAGGGGGTGGACATGTGTTTGCTGCCCTGCATTCCTGCTGCGTGAGCTGCAGCCCAACGATAATGAGGCGAACATATGTGGGGATCCGTCTCTAACACACATGTACACACACATGTCTCCGTCTCCATGCACTTTCCTCACTTTCCCACTGCACTCCTGTCTCCAGCTCAGTCATCAGGTTTGGGATACGGAGCTCAGCTGGCCCAAACATCTGGACCAGACTGAACCATCGCACACACACACAGAAAGAAAGAAAGAAAGAAAGAAAGAAAGAAAGAAAGAGGAGTGTATGTAATCCTCACTTTTTGGGTGGGTGCTTTTCTCTCCGAGCTTCTCTACTACCATTTTAAAACGGGTGCAAGAAAGTTATTTAATGACTCAGACTCTTCTGATCAACTGCAGAAGCCTCCTGTGTACATGTTTTTCTGTGCCGCCTTCAGGGGTGATATCATTGGAAATAATTGGTCATTAGCAGCAATGCTTCATGAGTTTTTTGAAATATCATCAGAAATGAATTTAAAATGGTGTGCTAACAGTTTAAATTGAACAACCTGGAAATTAAAATGAGTCTATCCTCTGAATGAGGTGGTCTGCCACAAATTGTAAGAATCCTGCTACTGTTTGGCTCTGAGCGGACTGGTCTGTGGCAGCAGTGCTCTTATACAGAGGTGGTAACTATTAAAGGGAGCCCACACATCAGGGAGGCCATGCTGACAATAAAGTTTGTGCCAGTGTCATATTACAGACTGACAAACAATCATCACTTTTACTTTTACGTTTAAATTATTATGAGGACTTACAACTGCAATACTGGTAATGCACTTCACCTTCCAGCAGTCCAACATGTGGTGGAAACACAACATAAGAGAATTAGCCAAACTGATAAACAGAGTTAAGTCACCAAAGCTGGTTTCTTCTTTGAGGACTACGTCAGAGAAGATCATATTTCCTTCACCTCACTGCGTGGATGGAGGAAAAGTAGGCAGCTGAAACTAGTAACAGAGTTAAACTGCAGAGGCTTTTAGTTTGGTTTAGAGTTGTAACTTAGTTTACAACAGTCTAATATGATAAAATACAATTATATATAATAATAAAATAACAGAGATTCAAAAAATGGATGACTAGCCGAAAATGTCCAGAAAGTGCAAATGTAAGGAGCCTGGATGGATTACCATCTTCAATCCATCCATTTCTTATTGCACTCTAAAACCAGAGATATAAAGTGACTGTTACTAAGATTGAACTTGGACAGAAATGAGGAAGAAACAGTTTGTCAGTCCAACACACACAGACTAAATAGAAAACATAGATATTTAAAACCTTATCTAACATTTTCCTGAGCTACCCGAGTGTTATGTAAGACATGAAAGACACAGTGTTCAACTTCTGTCATGACAGTGAGCCCTTGAATTTGGCTGCTGTACTTGCATTGACGTTTGTCTAAAAATGCAACTAATGCTTTACCTCTTTATAGAGTTTTTATTAATATGAACAGCTCATCCATGATCACCTGTTCTGTCAGATGTCCAGTAACCTGTGTTGAGAAGATGTAACGTGGTGCCTCTCATGCCTATCATTTCATAATCTGCCCTAGCTAAAGTATGCAGTTTTATATTGGTATAATACTTATCAGAGCTTCAGCAGCAAACATTTGGGGATGAAACTGTGTGGTTTGGTTTTGCATGTGGAAACTGAGTCACATGGTCTGTGGAATGTAACTGCCTGGCCTGCAGTGTTCAAATACACGCAGAGTTTGTACAGAGATGGTCGGATGTTCGCGCTGTCTTTTCTTTAAGGCTGAATTCAACCTGTTGATTCAAGAAGACAGATATTTATAGGGCCCAAAACCTGCTTTTACTGCAGGAAATCTTTAAGCAGCGGCCCTCGTCGGTGCTTTTACATACCGCAGCAGCTGTTTTCCAGGCAGATGGAGAGAGCGAGGCAGGCTCAGGCTCTGGCCCAAAATGACTTAGTGTGAATAATAATTTGAGAACATTCCAAGAACGGCCTGTTCTGTCATCCACGGCGTCATTTTGGATGATTGAAATGTTTGGTTTAAAAGAGTCCTACATAAGCTGCAGTCAGAAGTGTTCCCAGAAGAATTACAGCCGGAGGAATATTAATATTCACCCAAACTTTTACAGACAAGTCACTGCAGCAACGGGATCATACCGCATGCAGTAAACAGTGTGAATACATATCTAAGTTCTGCAGACCGCACCCACTTTTTCCAAAATCTAGAGCTGTGGACACCCACTCTGGCTAATGTTTGGAGTTTTTCATGAAGCCAAGTTGTTACAGTATTCTCATTGTGTTTGTCCTTGAAAGTTTTCATACCAATACAAACTTATTATCACAAACATCCTTTTATGATTACGCAAACTGCATTACGATTGAATTAATCGTGAAAAACTCTGTTATTCATTTGAAACAATGCAGTATTTGCAGGACTATGACAGACAGATTTGGTGTGTAAACACTGATGAAATGTGAATACAAACTCTGACAGGCTTCCCCCTGTGCTTGTTTTTTCTGCCGAAGATAAAAAACAACAACTGAGGTATGCTTCTGTTTTCATGCTTTTACTGCAACCAACAACATCCTGCACCAACAACCCTCCTCAGTGTCTGATTGTGTTCGTCAGAGGAGACAGATAGCTGGAGGAGCTTTTGTTTATCTATGAAGTAAGATTAAAAATATTAATGTTGTTGTAATATTGGTAAAAAAATCATATCTTTATGTGTTTTTTTGCAGGGTGACTGGATCCAAAGGGCAGCTGGAGAGACTGTACACTGTTAAGCAAGTGAAAGAAGCCACTTGCACAGAGGACACTTCCAGATCAAAGCTCAGCCATCACAAAGGAAATCAAGCATTGTTCAGGCCAGACAGGCTTCAGTTTATACAATTTACACCCAGTCTAATGAGCTTCAGTCATGCAGAGACTTCTTGGAATACGTTAGTCAATATTTTATCACTAACACAACCTCTCAATGATTTTTGAGCTTCACTGCGCAGAATGAAATGTGTTTCGATTTTGACACAATACCATAGAAATGATTCTGCTGAAGGTGGAAAGTTTCTCTGAGTTCACCTCAAATCTGATTTTAAGGCAGTGATCTGCAAGCAGGACTTGTGACATCACAACTAGTTTAGAAGCCAATATCAATTTCTTCAAATGTGGAATTGAAGGTTTGTATTGCACATTTCATGAGAAATGGACATTCAGCTACACCAAAGGCATTCAATGGTTAATTTACAGAATACAAAAATATTTGCATATTAATAGATTTTGTTTTAAAGGGGAGGAGGCCTACATGTCATTATTTGTAATCATATTTATAAGTGCAACAAAGAAGCAATTTTGTTATTCAAACTATTTTGATACATCTTTGTACGAGCCGAGAAGTAATCTTTAATTTTTATTATTTTCTTTGGACGTGACAGAAGTTTAATCCACAGCTTACTGTGATCAGATGACTGTGTATTGTTGATGAAAGATGTTGTTTATACAGTCATGTCCTGTTTTAACTCCACAAACTACACGGGCTTCACATGCCACTCAGTAAAAACAACCAATACTTTTTCAATTGTCATCTGGCATCTTGATCAGTTTGTTTTTTCTTATTCCTCCTTCCACAGTTTATTTTTGGAATTGAATTAGTGCCTTGTAAATAATTACAGAAGTTTTAGAGAGAGTATACTGTTTTATTAAGGAAATCCCAATAATTGTTACATAAATTATTATAATAGTTAGGAAATTTTTTATTTTTTTATTTTTTTTTAGCAAGTATAACATTATATGCGTGTGGTAAATCTCGTGAGAGTGTGTCAGAGGTCAGGGGTCGGGGGTCACATTGGGAGGTGGTGAATTTGGTTAATGTGGCTACCCAGCATGCTTAAGTGGAACATAGATGAAAATTAGAGACGTATTTCAGAGGCGATGTCAGCGTGAACACCTGCAAACCTCTGCTAGGAGGATGAGGATACCAGCGCAACGAGAAACACTACAATAGGATCAGCTGGCCTTGACCTTCAGCTGTAGGGAGTCTTGTGCTGCCGTCCTCTGCTCTGTATCTGATATTCACCCAGTGATGGAGAAGGCGCCATAAAGACCTTCAGGAGAGAGAGAGAGCAGGACATTGCAGACGCTTTTGCCATGACCCACAACAGCAGACGATTTGTCCTGCTCTGACAGATGTGACATCCATCAGTGAGCAGACTCATATTAAATTCATGCCTGATTTGTTGATCTTATATGGATCTCCTTCATGATGTTTGGAATTGAAGTCCCTTTAGTTTGTGTTGCTGAGCTAAGCTTCTCATATTGATTGACACATGCAGTTTACATTGACAACGATGGCAGATGTACTTCTTACGTCTTTGGTAAGTTTTGAAACATTAAGCCCTCGATATCAGACAGAGGTATAAGCAGATTTCCTTTTCTGACTATTGGTCGATTTTATCAGCTGAAACCAGCAAGCTAATTAAACTGATGTTAGCATACCATCAGTTAAATGTTTCCAGCTGACTTGTTTTGAAGCAAGAACCCTACAAAAGACACTCCTGATAGTATCCAGCACTAGATTTCACACTGACAGCACAATGCACACTGCCTCAACATGCTGAGAAGTTTGACAAACCTGCCATGCCTTTACCTGAACTCAGATTCTCCTTGTGCTTCAGGAGGGGCATCACTTCACTCCTTATCTTGCATCAGCATGAATTTCATTGTTTTCACTGCATCTTGATGTGGAGGAAGGACAGAAGGTGTTTGCACAGATGGATTCTTTTAGATAGAAAGGAAATAAAAGCTAACGCCGCCTATGTGCTGTTATGGACTGATACTGATGTGGTGAAGCCGTCTGTGTGTGTGTGTCCACATTGTGTTGGTTAAGCTATATATGTTTCACATATGAGGCTTCGTCAGTGATGGTTAAATAAGGAATGTATAATACAGATTCCATAAGAGGTCAAAATTTTCTCTCGCACACAACGCACATAGTTCACGCATATAACGTTCAACCTGGACGCCAAAATTCATATCTCACACCTTTAACTACTCTGACACAGTTACCTCCTTTAACTACTCTGACACAGTTACCTCCACTTCACCTGTCTGCTGCCCTGATGTTTTGTCTGGAAGAAAATAAAAGGGTTGCTTGGGTAAATAAAACAGGAAAACCACAAGTCACGTCTGATTTTTAATGCATTGTCAGCTACATAAACACAGTCCTGGGAAAAGCTCACAGTGGTGCACAGTACAGGGACTGTGGGAAAACCTCAGGAAGTCAAGTTGTAAACAGAACTTTTCGGTATTATCAAACTCTGCTGACGCAAGACGAATTAAAAATAAGCTCAACCATTGATGTCCGATATCAATCTTACTGAAAAAACTATGATGAAGACAAATTTAGCAAAATTCTGACTTATTTCTTTGGCTGAAGCTACAGTCTCAACAACAGAAAATCTTGAGAAGATTAGTCTATATTTGATATTTCTTCCCATATTTCTGAGGCTCATAACCGTAAGCAATCATTGCCATTTTTGAAGTTGTGATCAAATCAAATTCTGCAATAAGTCAAGAAATGAGGATTTGTTACTGTGCTTCATGTTGAGGCCTCCATAAACTAGAAGAAGCTTTCCTTAGACTTCAAAAGAAAGGAAAGACAGGACAATCAGGATCTGTGTGTGTGTTTTTATAAGTGTATATCTAATGAGGGTTTTGGAGGTCTGAGTCCTGCTTGTAAACAGGCCTGTAAATGTAACTCACTGCTTCCTCTGTCATGTAGCCAAAACCACACGAGCCATACAAGTCTGCATTGGATTTAGAGATCATTTCTTTGCCTTGTAACAACATAGCTGGGAGGTCCAAGCACCATATATTATTCATCTGTTAGACAATCCGTTGGATTTGTTTGAGGCTTCACTGCTTAACAGGACTGACTTCGTGGCACAGTCAGAGCAGTGACACAGTTTATCCAGTACGATGTCTGGTAACTACTGGAGCACTTGATCTGCCAGCCAAACCTGAAGTCAATAATGAGATCAGTACAGCGACAGAAAACACAAGTAGCAGAGGAACCTAAAATCCCACAATGTTCCCTGTGCTGCCACAGGCACACGGGCGGCACAGTGGTGCAGTGGTTAGCATTGTCGCCTCACAGCAAAAAGGTTCCGGGTTCAAATCTGGTCCTGGGCCTTTCAGTGCGGAGTTTGCATGTTCTCCCTGTGCTTGCGTGGGTTCTCTCCGGGTGCTCCGGCTTCCTCCCAACATCCAAAAACACGCACCTCAGGTTAATTGGTGGTTCTAGAAGTTGCCCTTAGGTGTGAATGAGAGTGTGAATGGTCTTTGTTTCCGTCAGTCTCTCTGTGGCCCTGGGAGGGAGGCTGGAGCTCAGTCAGTAGACTGGGTTGCACACTAATCAGAAGGTTGGTGGCTCAGTCCCCAACTCCCCCTGCCCACATGCCCAAGCGTCCTTGAGCAAGACACCGAACCCTAAATTGATCCCGATGGTGTACCATCGGTATGTTGTAAGTCGCTTTAGATAAAAGCATCAGCTAAATGAAATGTAATGCTGCCAATATTCTACCTTAAAGGTGAATGTTTAAGAGAGAGCTGCTATAATTTGGTAATGAGCTGGCTAATTTACTGTAGAGCTCCAGTAACAGTTTAGGGTTTCCCGCTAGCCCGGGTTGGCCTGCTTTAGCTCGGCTCTGCTCTGCTCTGCTGCTGGTAACTGTGATGTACTTATAAAACTGTAGCCTCACAGTAGGAGATTGCCAACCTGTGCCGGTCTCCTCTCCTGGCACTGACTATGTCGGCACCCTTTGTAAGAATTTGCTTCTTCTTTTTTTTATTTCAGACTTCCTAATAATATTTGCTTTTCTTGTGAAATCGCCTTCAGTTTCCAAGAATTCAAATTTTCAAATTTCGGCATTCACTAAATGTGATATCGTTACTGCTGCCTCCTGGTGCGCTTTGGTGTCGTTTCAACTTGTTGTTCACCTCTCACACTTCGTAACCAGGGGCACCTTGCACGGCTGGCGCATATGGAGAACGGATGAGCGGGAGGCAGGAGTGTGTGAGCAGGACCATCTCTACAGGTGTCTTTACAATCCGTCATTGTCGGGGCGTATACTTCCCAGATGGAGCCCAATTTATAAAGTGAGATTGCTGCATCAGTTGGAGAAGACATGAGGCAGAAAACTGTTGGAAAACCTCTGTGGCTGCTTTGTGGCCCAGAGACGGGCACAAAGTGTTGTGTTTATGTTTGATTGACGTTCATTACATCATCTTATTGCTACTGTAGCAGTGTAAAATTGACTTTTCTCAGCAGTGACACTCAGTGTTGCTGAGAAGACTAAATGTTGAGGTTGCATGTTCAGTGACCAACACTACAAGAATAACACCTTCATGCTGGCGTTTCATTGCTACCCACTCATAATGCTGGAAATAGATTTATTGATAGGTTCAAAGCCCAGCTGCAACATTAAAGTGATTTTTGTCCAGTAACTCTAACAAAACTACTGATAGCCTGCATTAATTGATTTTTTTTTTTTTTTTTTTTTTTTTTTTGGCTACTTGGGGGCAACATAAAAAATATTATAAAACATTGAAACATTATCTCAAAAAGCTTGAACACATACCAGTTGCCCATTTAAACCTCCAGCAGACATGAAGCTACATTGTCATGAATTTTAAATTATGGTTTCTGCACCTTTTGACTGAATCCCAATTTTCACTCTCTTTTATCAACTCACCAAGGAAAAATCTGGACTTTAGATGATTATTGCTTCATTTGCTCCACAGCGGCCAAACATGTTCAACGATTGAGGTGATAATAAATTAAAACAATAAAGTTTCTCACCATAAAATCTAAACAATGAGCTGAAAGATGCTAAAATGCATCATAGAACTGTTGGGACCTGCAGAGCCAGTTCTCTCCTGATCCCGGACCTCCGAGGCTCTGCCCACATGAACATGTTTTTCAGCAGTTTAAATTCTGATTTCCTAGAAAGAAATGGAGGACAAATCAAGAAGCAACCGAGAGTCTTCTGGAAATATTAACAGTGGTAAAAAAACGATTATTGACGGGTGAATGAAAGTAATGAAATTCAGATTCGTTCCAATGTGTTTTTGCTGGTTGGAGCTGTTTATATCTTTTACCTGAGACGATAGTTTCAAACAGATGGAAAGTGTCTGTAGGCGAAGGGATGTGATATGTGAGGAGCCCTGAGCTCGGCAGCTCCTCATGTTGCTGTTATGACACCGCAGGGAGCTTCATGGCAGATTGTTTTGACTGGTGGTTTCCAGTGAAGTAAAGGGGAGAGGAATGGTCCGAGCTTTAATGACTCCACCAGTCAGACTTTTACTCTGTTTTTAAAAGGCTGTGATGACAATCCCCCTGACTATGAAAAAACTCAAATGTATTATCAATTACAACATTAACTTATGTCTGTCTTACACTGTAACGGAAAATAACTCATAACATCCAAGTTCGAAACCCCAAAATCTAATAAACGATGCTGTATGTTGCTGCTTTTTTGACAAAAACATAAACATTATTTCCCCCTTCATTTAGATCCTCTCATCTGAGTAAATCAGCGAGTCTGGTAGCAGTGATGGAAAAGAACAATAACTTCATCAATAGCTTGCAGTTAATGCGATAAATAAAGCACCTTCAGTCAGCGGTTTGTGCCAGGAAGCCTTTCATGCGTCATCTGGCTCCACAGAGCCTCCAACCTGCAGTGGAAACGCCAGCCAGCTGGCAATCCTTAAAGATGTACATCAGCATCTTCTCACTTGGCTTGGAGACACTAGTGAGCGTTCCTTAATGCAAATGATGCACCAAAAATTCAAATATGGTTACCCTTAAGATGCTGGGTATAAATCTGTGCTTCATTTTGGGTAATCGTGCTTCGTGGTTCTTAAAATGAGGAATGCAGTCGAGGTCTGGTTTAATAGTGACGGGTTTACAGGCCAAATAGTCTGCAGAGAACAAAACAGATGGATAGATACTTTATCGATCCCAAAGGAACTAAAGACATCTAGTAGCTCATTATAACACAATTAAGTGCACGCAATAAAAATTAAGCAACATACACACACGCAATAAAAATGAGCATGCACGAAGTTAATTGCACTCTATGCTTTACAGTGCAAACATGACAATAAATAAAGTGACTTGAAGTGCACAATAAGCAGAACTAAAACCTATCTGCCTTTGGAAGTGGCTGTGTTGTTTTCCGGCTGTCGTTGGAGAAGATGCTTGTTATTGAACCAGATGTGACGCAGCGTGTCAGCAGCATCCAAAAAGCATCTTCTATTTCAGACAGAAGTTGGTGTCAAACTGTGTCAAGTTGCACCACGCAGATCGGTCAGGCAGGAAGTCAGACGGAGGAATCCAGTCAATTTCAATTGTGCAGACTTCTGATCATCCCACTACATCAACGTCTACTCCTCTGGTGTTTCCAGTAGGACAAGAAACGTGTTGTCCTCCTGCTACAAGTAATTTATACAGGCTCTGTTTGTTATTAAATAATAATGAAGAGGGATTGTGTTTATAACCTCTCAGCAGCAACATGGAACCAGTGAACGTTTTCCTCCAGCTTGTGTCCTCGCACCATGACATCATACATCCCCGAGTCCGCCGGCTGGTCGTCACGGGAACAAACTTACACACACTTTCATGGTTAACGCTCGGGAAAGTGGTAAAAGTGGGTCCAGACAGAGCACCAGTCTGATCCGACCATCAAACACACTCACTGCATTCGTAAGACATGGTGTCACCTGGAAAATATGGCAGTGGATTCAGTAATGCCAAAGAGAGAGAGAGACACACACACGCACATGCACACATGCACACGCACACGCACACGTACTTTGAAAACAGTATTTATTGATGTTTAGTGTCCAAGTGTTGTGTATTTCACCAACAGTAAAACAGATTTCAGGAAAACATATCTTTGGATTCTTTAAAGGTTTGGAAGTTAATAAGTTATGAAATCTCTAGTTTGTTATTTTGAACAGATAATTAGAGGCATGTTGTGATTCACATCCTTTGGTGTTAAAAGGATCACAAGATGATTAACAAGAACAAATTAATATAAGGTTATGCAAAACAAGGAGGGGCAGACGGAGGGTTGACTGCGTCATCATTTTTTTTGTTAACAAATGAGGAGTTTTATCAAAACCATCATATTTCAGGTTTCCAAAGGGAGTCAGATAGGATGTTGGTTTTTTTCACTTTTTTTTTTTTTTTTACACTTTTCATTTGCTGAACTGAACTTGCTCACTCTTATCTCATAATTGAAACTTTGCTATCTCAAAAGTGAATGATTTCTAACTTATAATGATGGGAAAACAAAAGTAATTGAAATTCGAAGAGTGCTACATCATTATTATTATTAGGAGATACTGTCATTATGAGAAAAGCAACATAAGATTATAAGATTCTTCATTTGAGTAGCATGACTCTACCTTCTTTTTACTGATAGTTCCTTCATCCTTTCTGGTTGATGAAGTAAACGGTATTATTGTCAGTATGTCAGATTGTCAGGCTTTTTATAATGCACTGGGGTTTTGTAGATAAAAGTAAACTCTGAGGCTCTCGCAGTTATAAATGCATCTCTCAGCTCCAAATCAATCATGATTAGATGCAGAGTAAATGAGGATATATGGGTGTCTTATTAATGAGATGCTGAAGTCACACTTCTACTTTTGCCATCTGTCTATCTTTAAAAACACATTTCTAAATCAAGCTCCCCCACGAGTCTGAGACTGGCTGAAAACGTAGACAAATAATTCATGTTTGCTACTATTTTTTATGTCCGTCAGCAGTTTGTATTTCTTTGACACTGAGATCCGAATCTCTCTGCAGTGTAAGAGCATCACCAGCAGCTCTTCTCTGAAATAATAAACTGATATATCATGACACGACGCAGGCTCAAGAAACAGAGTGTAGAAATGTTACACACTACTGGAAGCCAATGCCTAAGGTACTAATCATTTAATGCAACAATAAAGGCCAAATATCGAGATATCAATAAACAATACGTTACTAAAGTCTCCTCCACTTACTTATATTTATCTCATAATATTTAACACGTTAAATTGTACAAAGTGGGTTCTTTTTACAGTTTTTCTGTTGCTGTTCTAACCAGATTTTATTTTTAGGATCACAGACTTCAGTTTAAAGTAAACATTTTAATAAAAAGGTTTACATAATTTTCATTTTCCACCTGGCTCCACGTGAGGACTGGTGTGGCTGTTTAACTATGTCCAGCTAATGAGTCACTCTCTCATGGGGAAGCTACTGAAGTCTCCTGTTCCTACATGCCTCTATTTGCCCTTAAACAGCTCATTTGAATCAGAGCACATGATTCAGTAAAGTCAGACATGAGAGGGTTTGTCACTGTTCCTATTCAGTAACAACAAACAGATGTAAAACCCTGAACTTGGAAAAATGAAAAGCCTATTGGACTGCACTGATGGTAGAAGAAAAGTTTGGATCACAACTTTTTGCATCTCTATAAAATAGCCCTGGTGTAGTGTTAAGTTCAAGCTGTTGGCATCTTTTGAAGATCAGTTTTCCTGTGAGCACCTTTGTATGTGTATGAAGACCTAACGAATCAGTCTTCTTCTGTGGTTTCAAGCCTTAAAGCGGAGTTATATAAGTTCACAAATGATGAGCTAGATAACAAAACAAAAGACCTAAGTTGTGTCGTTTTGTTTTATTTTTTTTGTAGCACCAGATGATGTTGATCAAGTCACATGCTGTACTTCGGTATTTGACCGAGGTTGGAATCAAATGTAAATACTTTGGATCACTCGCAGGCAGTAGACCCAATCAGGTGGCAGCTGATGGTAGGACATTTTGTTTCCATCCAATCGTAGGACCTTAATCCTGGAGTAGGACAGAGGTCCCACCTGTCTGCACAAACTGGTCACGTTGAACTCTGTGGGGAGAAAACAGGATTTAAAAAAAAAAGTGTTTTAAAGCATACACAGATATTTATTTCGTGAAGCCGTCTGATTGTTGCTGCCTTGTTATGTCAGATGATAAACCACTCTGAGGAGTTTTGATTTCACATCCTGTACCTTGTGTTCACCACATGTGAATGATTAAGATGAAAAATTTAATTTACATTGAGATTTATCAAATCAAAGCAGCTGTGTAGTCTGCAGATGTCCCTCTTCTGCACTTTATTTTCCATTCGATGTCCTTCAGGTGCTGTGGGGAAAACTGAGGAAATAACGACACCCTTTTTCTGCTTCCCCTCAGTCATCTCAAAAGCTTCTCTGAGCCCAGACTGTAGCTTTTGGCAGACGTGGACCTGCGGTAGCTGTCAGGGCTGCTAGCTAGACGATGAGGTGTGTGTTGTTGTGGAAGTGTTTTGCTGTCTGTCTGTCTGTCTCATTAGTACACAGCCCCGTTAGATGGAGAAACAAGACCGCACTGTCACGCTGCCAAAGCTGCACACCGGGTCACTGCTGCTGGACAGTCGTGTGAGTCACAGTTTGGCTGCTGGGAACGAGGCTGCCGCTGCACGATGATATAAGTTAAAGGGTTGGGGTGCAGACAGAGAGACAGGAAAGGGGAGACTGAAGATGGGAACAGTGTGTGCTTCTGGCTCATCTGGCACTCTTACCTCTGAATCCATCACAGATGTTCTCATACCACTCGCCTCGCTTTTTCGCCATCCCACTTTCCTTGCATCCAACCAACCAATATTCCCTCTCCTATTCTCTCCTCCACCCTCCTCTCACTTTTTCTCTTTCCATGTCTCTCTCCCCTGCCTCTCATTCTCTCTTGTCCTCCATCTGTGATTTGCAGGACCAACCCGAGTCCCTCCCACGTCCTTATACAGCGATGTGGGCCGGGTCCAGAGAGGCTGGGACTGTAAAAGTTTCCCGTTACATTTTCCACATTTCTTCTTCTCCATCACAGCAGGGTTTGACTTCCACAGGTGTTCAGCCACATTAAAAAAAAAACGCTCTGGTAAAACGCATGTGTGGGAAATTAGCACTTCACAGCCATGACATCAGTAACACATAAATTCACAATGAGAAAGCTGTCATTTGTGTGTGTGCGCATGCACTTGTTTTTTTTGTTTTTTTTTCTCCGTGATTATACACCTCACCTTGTATTTCGTTGGCCTCCAGGTAGAGGTGGAGCAGGGTGGTGGGGACGGTGGGAATGCTGGTGAGTTTGTTATAAGAGAGATCCAGCTCCACCAAGCTGGAGGAGTTAAAGACCTGCGGTTGAATGCCGAAGTTCTTCAGGCCACAGCGGCTGAGACGAAGATACTTGAGGTTGAGAAATCCCTCAAAGCTGTCCTCATCGAGCCCAGAGAAAGAGTTGTTGGACAGATAGAGCTGCTGGAGCGAGGGAGGTAAATGCCTGGGCACTGCTGGAAACAAATTTCCACTGAGGTCCAACAGGTTCAGACTGACCAAACCTGTAAGAAGACAGAGAGACATTCACTCGAATAGAATGAGTGGAAACATTTTCATTTTTAATTGTCGGTATGTTGTCGTAGTCCCAGTGTTTTATTGCAGTGATGCAGCAACTTTAACAGGGCAAACAGGAGCGGATCAAAATGAGGCTTCGAGGTTGACGCTGAATACATCTTAAAAGACCATTCCATGTTTTTTTATTGGCTCTCTTGTATGACCGACGCTTTAGAGATGATTGGATCCAAAAAATGCAAATAAGTTTCAACCAAATCAAAATAACTGTAATAATTTTTTTCAAAATTTTTTTTTTTTTATCTCACTTGAAGATATGAAGGTAGCGGACTATCTTTGAGGCGCGCTCTGGTAGCACTCCACCCATAATTACAGTGCAATAATTGGAAATTTTGAAGTCAGTCCTATTGATGAGTTTAGTGAAATACTCATTCTGACTTATACTTTTAGTGGAAACCTCACTGCACTACAGGCCTGTCAATCAAACAGACATCCCCCAAAAAAACGAATTAAGAAGGAGTGACCTTTACGTAAAAAAATGATTGACTTTGTATTTCATGAGAGAAGTTGAATGGGAGTTTAAGGATCCGGAGCTGTTTTGGAGCCAACCTCTAGTGGCACTCGGTGGTATTGCAGCACTTCTGCCTCTGCCTCATTTTAAAGACCCAGACGCTACATCCACTTTTAAAAACAGTCTATGATTCCATCCCAAGTGCTCAAAGTCAATTCTGCCTGCAGAAAGAAAAATAAAAACGTCACTTCACCCTACCTTTGAGGTCTCCCTCTGTGAGGGTCTGCAGTTTGTTTCCCTGCAGCAGCAGCAGTGTCAGGTTACGCAGGTTCTGGAAAGCTCCTGGGCGGATGCTGCTGATTTGATTGTGGGCCAGTCGCAGCTGTTTGAGTCCAGCAGGTAGATCGCTGGGCACCGAACTAAGGTGGTTGTGATTAGCAAAAAAGTAGCGCAGCTGGGTCTGGTTCTGCAGCGAGGCCCGCTCCAGCTCGTCACTCTGGAGCAGGTTGTTGTCCAGGATGAGCCAACGTAGACCGGTAACGTTGGCAAGGACAGAGGAAGACAGGGATGAGATGTTGTTACCCTGGCAACAACAGAAAACAAGGCTTCGTTCATTTTTCTTTAACATTGAAAAAAATATCCAGTTTACACAGTTAAATGGTCTGTACTTGTATAGCGCTTTATCACCTTTCAGTCTCAAAGCACTTTAACATGTTTTTTCCATTCATGAGACAGATCACCATGCAGGGTGCTGCCATCAGGAGCACATTCACACACTGATGGTACTCCATCGGGAGCAACTTAGGGTTCAGTGTCTTGCTCAAGGACACTTAGGCATGTGGACAGGAGGAGCTGGGGATTGAACCACCAACCTTCTGATTAGTGTGGAACCCACTCTACCGTCTGAGCCACAGCCTCCCTAGTTTAGTGCTACTGTGAGAAATGTACCATGTGAACAGGAAATTAAAACGCACCGTGGGTTAGTGGCACAACTGTACAGAAAACACACGCTCAGGGCCCGTGTCAGTGTTTTTCCTACCTGTAGAAACAGGTACTGAGTTCTGTTCAGGAGCTGGTCAGGGACGTGCTCCAGACCTCTGTGGTCACAGTAGAGCGCCGTGGGCCACTGGATAGGACAATCGCACTGTTGAGGGCAGGCCGTGGGGTTGTTAGCTCGAAACCAGACCGGGTCCATCCGTCCCTGCAGACTCAGCACACTGGGCTCCCCCAGCAGGCGGTTAATCCACAGAGGAATGCCTCCGTAGTCCGTGTCGGCTCCAACGGTGGCCGAGGCAGAATTAAAACCGCACAGGAGCACCAGCATGCCACAGAACAGGAGAGCCATGGAGACGGCTGGAGAGATCCGTAACCCTGCAAAGCAAACATTGAGACGAATTGGAGCCGCACAGTTCTGACAATACAAGCCCTTTTATCCGTCATGATAATTATAAATTTGTGAAAGTTGTATAGTGTCTTCTGTGGCTCTTCAGGAGCTTGGTGGAGTCTTTGAGATATCACAGGGTTGACTTGGCTTTAGCACTGGAGCTATACATTTGTACTTGAACCCTGGATTCATAAAGTTTGGAGTCTACATTGACCAGGAGGTGAGTGGAACCAAACATGTTATGGAGCTGCATCATAGAAGGTGTTTTGGAGCACGACCTGTACAACCTCTACAGCATCAGTTTTAGCCCTGCTAGCTGCATATCGGTCCGCCCTTTTGATCCATACGGACTCTCAACAACTATGGATTGAAATGAAATGTTGTACAGATACTCCACTGACAATGACCCCTGCTGGCTTCGGTCATGCCAAGACTTTACACTTAATATCACAAGCAGGTCAAGTTTTTCTGTGGTAAAATATCTTGAAATCTACCTGATAGTTTGCCATGAAATCCAGTGCAGAATTCCTCAGTCTTTGGTGATGCCTTAACAGCACAAAGTTTTCCAATACTTTGTCGTTTTAACAAATACCTGCAAAACTAATGACATTTCCATCAGTTTAATTTGTACCTGGTAATCACTGCTAAGTAGCACACGTTAAAATGCTAACATCCCACATTACAATGGGGATTGTGGTAAACATCACCTGCTAGACAGCATGTAACTTCAAGCACTGCAGTTTTTATGTACACTTGTCTTGTTTAATCTGTGTTTCGCAAATTCCCAATTCTACTGTAAATTTATGGAGTACCTCCTCAAGAAGAAACTTTGGGAACTATTGAACGAATGAATGTAAAAACTTTTAATAAGATTTAATCTCTTTTCCAGGAATTAATAAATTAAAATGAAATGAGTGGAGACTATTTGGCACTTTTAAATATTTTCAAACTTATGAATATAAGAGACATGCACATATAAATATGGGAACACCCACAAGGCTGACATGTATAACAGTAAATTCACAAACAAACTCCAAGTTACAGCATAACAAATCATTTGTAAGAGAGGTTTACATCATCAGGAAGTTTGAGTGATCAGCATCTTTTGCAACGCTGCATTTTGCCTTCCTCACTCACAGTAGTCTCACTGTTCAGCACATGCTCAGAACGATGCCAAGAGATTACGCTAATTAAACAAGCACACTTTGCAGTTTTGATCAGTTCCAGTTTTTGCAGAGAGGAGCTGAAGGAAGGCAAGAAACAAACAGTGAACTGACGCTTACCTGTTTTTTCAGGAGCAGGAAAACAGAGACAAGTTGTCTTAAATTCCCAATGAAACCCTCGGGAGCTGCATGGAAATGTATGTCAAGGTGTCCACGTGTGTGTGTGTGTGTGTGTGTGTGTGTGTGTGTGTGTGTGTGTGTGTGTGTGTGTGTGTGTGTGTGTGTGTGTGTTTAAGCTGCTGTAATGTTTGCCTACTGTCTGATACATTCCTCTTTCTTTAAACGCAGCCCACATCCCAGACCCCAGACCTCCTCCATAATCTTCCCGCACTCATTTCTTCCTTTCCTCTTCTCTCAGCCTCTGGAAACAGTAGAACTCACAACATTTGGTGGAAACATGTTTGCTTGCATTGTGGAGAGAGATTCACAAAATATGCGCAAAAAAAGACTGAGAAGCACTGGTGAAGTAGGAAAGAAGAAATCAGGGACAACTGGTTTGAATTCACGTGGAGCTTTCAATGAATATGATACATTTTTTGATTAGCATTAAAGTTTGTCTTCTTCTGTGTGTGTGTGTGTGTGTGTGTGTGTGTGTGGCACTGGATCTACAGTATGCGTTGTGCCTGGAGGCATTGAAAGCCACAAAGTACCTGGGGAGCCAAAGAGACCATTCTGTGTGTATGTGTGTCAGTCTGGGTGAGTGTGAGTGTGTGTGTGTGTTTAGGAAATTCTTGTAAGCATCAGAGGAGTGGAAAACGATTCCAGATTTCTCTCTTCCCAAAAGCTAGAGGAGCGCTGTGAGAAAAGAGGCAAAGTGGAGAACAAGAGAGGGAAATGGGGAACATGTATTTCCTGATTAGAGCTCCCTCTATGTGAACCACACAGAATCACACCTATCATTTCTAAATTACACTTATTTTTTTTAGATCTTTTCTTCACCATAAACCACGACAAGACCTCGTGCTTTACTGTGAAAGCCACTTCCACCCTTTCTGCATATGGTAGATATTATTATTATCTCATTATTGTTATCTCACATGTAGTAAATATAACATGTGATATATAACACTACACATATATATATATATATATAAAACACTACAATTTTATTGTTTTTATGATTTAACTGTAGTATACATTTCCTTCTTTTAATTCCTTTACACTGAATATGTGATGGCAAAGACTCCAACTGAGACACACGAGGTAACAATCCAAATATACATCTCAGTGCTTACAAGCACTGTATCAGTTCAATTGTATGATGCGATTTTAATAACAAAGAAAAGCTAGTGTAACTTAAAGAGTATGGTCTTAATAAAAATATGTTCAATAACTTAAAAACCTTTTATGTGATCACATGTAAGCAATGTTAAAATATTTCAAACAGCTGTTTACAGTTGGATCAGTATGAACAGGAAGATCCTTCACACTAAACATCGACATCTATTCTGATGTAACTTCTGAGAAACCGTAATATGTCGCTGTACAAAGATCAATCATCCAGTTTGATATGATTTCTTGTTTGATAAGTTTGTTAATGAGTCAGCACCTTTTGAAAAGGATTACATTTATCAGAAGGCTGCCGTCCCTGCCAGCTCTCAACCTGTTTGGTGAGCAGATCCTCAAACTGCTTGTAAGAATCTGTTGTGCCGCCAGAAGTTACCTTTTCCTCCAAACTCATTTCACCTGACGAGTTTTAAAGTTCTCCACCTTGGAAACAGAAGGTGACAAAACAATCTCACCTCAAAGTGCACACAAGTAGCTGCTCTGAACCTTTCAATGATATCACACAATCTTCTTGGTTGAATATGTGTTTGAAGCATTCGGGTTTTAGAGTTTGTAGCTTCTTTGCAGCAACATTTATATTTAAATCATTGTCTGCAGTGATGATACAACTTTGTGTTTTATCAGAATCAGCTTTATTGGCCAAGCAGGTGAACACATCAGGTTTCCCTCAAAGTATTCACGACATATATCACATGAGTCTGGACAGACATGGATGTAAACTACAAATTTAAATGGTGAGAGGAGGCTAATAACTGTGAGTTGGTCATTTCTAATCCTGCATTGCCTTTTTTTTCTTTCTTGTTGGACTTTTTTCTCTTTTTGCTTAAAGTTGCAGATTTTCACATTTGAATTTGTTTTTATTTCGATCTGATAAATTAGAATTTAATAGTCAGCTTGGTTTTGATTTCTACCAGCTCCTGAGTGAAATTTCTATTTGCTAAATGGACTGTTCGCTGACTTCATTTGTCTGCTGTTTGTTGCTGGGCAGATAGTGCACAGCAGGGGTGTCAAACATACGGCCCGCGGGCCGGATCCGGCCCACCAGGGGGTCCAGCTCAGCCCGCCAGGGGGTCCAGCTCGGCCCACCGGATGACTTTGCTAAGTGTGAAAATTACAGAAAGACATAAATTGCATTTCTATGAGAATATGGAGGTTCATGAGTATAAACATTTTGTAATTTTTTTTAAATCGATCCAGTAATTGCTTCAAAAACAGTGTAAATGCGACGTCTGCTCCGGAGGCAGAAGCGCTCGCTGCTCACTTTGTGACGCGTTTCACGTCAAACACGTCACAAAGCGAGGGGATCTGCAGAGGAGAGCCCAGGCAGATAAACAGTGGGCTGATGTCTGAGTTTTTGGTCTTTATGTTTCTAGTTTATTGTAGAAATACCTTAAAATAGGGTTTATCATCCAAAAACCTTCACCAATGATTTAAACATGGAGAAATATTGTCGTTATGCATGCGTTATTATGCTATGATTTTACTGGTCTAGCCCACTTGAGATTAAAGTGGGCAGTATGTGGCCCCTTAACTAAAATGAGTTTGACACCCCTGGTGTACAGGGATCTCCTAAACGTCAGCAGATCCCCCTAAATCCTACACGCTGGTCCTTTAGCTATTGTGTTCCTAAACCGCAACTGATCAGACGTTGAAGCGAGATTGTTACTCAAAGTTAATTGTCCAAACTTACAGATACCCAGATTAACATTGTTTAACATTGATTGTTTAACGTGTTTCTTTTGGAGTTGGTTTTCCACAGCATCGGTTCAGCTTGAGTTATTCTGCTTTTTCTTCCATATCCTCTTATGAAATCCTCCACCATCCTCTGCTTAAATCCACCTCTCATGATCCCCTGTCACTAACACTAGAGGGCTCTATTTCCTCACTAATCAACAGCACACAGGCCCAGTGACAGTTGGGATGCAATAATACCCAACAAATGATGTTTTTATTTTTAATACACTGAAAAAATGATCATTGCAAAGACTGAAGTAGAAAAATTGAGAGGAGAAACCTTCCTTTTTTTTTTTTTTTTTTCTTTTTTTTTTATCAATATACGACATATTTTTGTCAGCATCCCCAGCACCATGCTGGGATGTTACAGTTGCCTTAATCTCAGTCCACTGGGTCACAGTCAGTGTCGGTTTGAGACCTCCCTTTCGGTGTGGTACATGACATTTAAAAGGGGTCAAATCATACAGATGATCATAAGACTGTGCCAAGACAATGCCAAAATTCAGATCAGACCCATAATCAAAACATACTTGCATAAAAAGCTGTTGCTTTTATCCATATGAGAAAAAGATGTGAAGCTTGAAGTGGTGTAATCTTGACCATCTGTGAGTGATTTATATGTGTGTGTGTGTGTGTGTGTGTGTGTGTGTGTGTGTGTGTGTGTGTGTGTGTGTGTGTGTGTGTGTGTGTGTGTGTGTGTGTGTGTGTGTGTGTGTGTGTGTGTGTGTGTGTGTGTGCGCGTGTATGTGTGCGTCTCTGCATACATCTGCTTTCTATCGCATGGTTTTGCTGTCCCTGTGCCCCAGGGTGCCACGGTTCAAGTTACCTCGAGGAGCCACATTTTCCCAGGACCACTAAGAACCCCATTCCTACAATTTCATTTGTTTAATTCCTCTGCATTTTTATGTGAGCATCTTCTTTGACAGTTGACGTTTTATTTATTCAATTTATCGTAGGACAGGTCAGAATTTGATATAGTTTGTGTGGCATAGAGTGAGCAGGCTGCTCAGGCATCCTTCAAAAGGACCGTTGAGGTAGTTGCAGTGTGTGTGTGTCTGTGTCACACTCACCAGTGTGCAATAAATCAGTAGAGGAAAAAGTCGACCATAGTTTACCATTAGTCTTTGGCAAAGGTTGCGTTGAAAGTTGGGGCAAGGTATGACAAGGCATCATGAACTTGTGATAATGTCCAACAAAGTGTGTCAGATTTAATTTGTTGTTTCTGTGATTTATTTTGTTGTCGTGTAGCAACAAGAGGAAAACATCTAACCTAACTCACAAGCAGAAACACAGTATGTTTTTACAACAAGTTTATGGGGCCATATGAATCTGCATGGCAGCCAGATGAGAGAACATCTGTTTGCCATACATAGATAATAAAACAGTTTAGTTAATCTCAAGCACGTCGCTGTCTTCCAAACAAGGTAGAGCTCTTCCACCTGATTTCATGCTGGTAATAAAAACATAACATGAGGCTGTATGCTCTGTATAGTTTGTGATCTCTCTGTTGTTGTTTCTGCAGGTCTTTTTTTTGTCATTTTCTGCAGGTGAGTGATTAAAGAGGTGATTCTCAGGATGACATTTTTCGATGACATTCCTGTGAAGATTTCACAGCCGCAGCTGAAAGGGTTAGGTCGTCTGGTCTCGTGATCCATGCCCAGCGCTGCTCACAACCCAGACAGGAGATGGAGCGGGAAGGACGTGAGTGGGGGTTGGATGTGTTTGCAGATACACAAAGTCCACTTTGGACCTTTACTTTGAAGTTCTAAAATCAGTTTCTCTCACTCTAAATAGTAACTGCTGTTACCTGTTTCTCACTCTTTAACATTGATTTCACTATGTTTGTTTACGTAGATAAGATAGTTTATCTACTTGACCATCTCATATAAATAGATCTTTGATGTCATATTGGAAAATAATTTAACCTACTTAAGGCTCGTAAAGGGTCAGAGTTCACCCCGATTCAGTTCACAGGAAACGCTGATCTATGAGAGAGAAATAAAGCTGTACTGAGAAATACATCCTAAAATTGCATTTAAATAATGAATATGGCTGCTGTGTTGATTCACAAGTCTGGGCTGAGCACTGACAGATCTTACCTGCTGCATATGGTGTCCACAGATGCCTGCAGACACACAAAAATAAAAAAGTCCAACCCACAGTCTCCAGGCTCAGCTGCAATTCAATGTGGACATCTGCTTGTTCTTTTCTTCTACTTTTTGGTCTATAAATCTGTTCGCTGTCAGACGTCGGAAACAATGTCTACAGTAAGAAACAACCAACTTAAATAACACATGTAAGGCACAAAGCCAGTTTACGCAGCGGACTCACTCAGGTTTTAACTTCAGAGATACTTCAGTGATGCCAAGTGTTGACAGGGCGGCTCTTTGATCACTGACCAAGACTATGCAGCAGTTGGATAAGTGCTCTAAAACAATGTCAATGACTTGAAGGAATGTGTCGGTCTTTGTGGGAATATGGTTTGTTGTAAATACTTGCCAAGAGTTGGAAGAAAAGATTATAACACTTAGATTATCTTCATGAAATATAAAGCTACAGCCAGAAGACAGTTAGCCTAGCTTAGCTTAGCTTAGCGTAAACAGTACATTTCAGGGAGTCACTGAGCTCTGATATTTATTTTTAAATTTAACTTAGTAAATTGCAATGTGTGTTTTTGCACTTTGGGTTTTATTAATCAAAACAATTTAATATATCACGTTGCTCTCTGTCTGCTCTTTAAAGTTACTTTTGTAATCATTTTCAAGAAATGTGACGATATTGTAATTTTCTTTTAGCCAAAAGTGTCATGATCTGGCTTTTATTTATTTTTTCTTCCTTAATATACATTTTATTTATGCTGCCTTTTCTAATAGAATGAATACTTGCATAAATCTTTGCATCAAAAAGACAGCTTTCACTTCCACAATGGTCCATAGATTTATACTTGCCATAAATTGAGGGCAACGGCTCTGTCATCAGGGTTTTATTCATATGTACTGATGCTGCACATTCCTCGAGTTGCTCTGATTTAAATGGGTTTGCATGAGCAGACAAGCTGTACTTCTTTCATATTATTCCTACAAGTCAAAAGGAGAAATGGCTTTTGAACCTCTTCTCTTACTTTTGGTACGAAAACAGTCAGGTGAGGGTCTACAAGCCACAGCTCTTCCCTTTGCTACAGTTTTTTTTTTTTTTATCACAGGTATGAGTTGATGCAGACGTGAGACATACACAACATGCTGACAATGACAATCAACTGAATGTGGATCTCTGGCCAGTGGGTTTGCACACAAATTAGCAAAGCCAAATACTTTTTTGTAGTTTTTGTTTAACCATCAGAGCATGTTTTTATCGCAAAGATGTGTTTTATATTTAATTTTCACATTCACAGCATTTTAATTCCGTACAAGTAAAGGCCAGATACTTCATCACACCATGTTTATTTAGCAAACAATCACACATCTCATCTCTTCCTTTGTTACATTACAGGAGGATGTCACAAGAGAACAAAATATAGACAAGGAGGACAGGACATAAAAACTAATAAAATAGTTCTTGAGAAATGAAAGATATTAATAAGTAGAAAACACTGGTTTAAAAGAAGCTCGAGTTGGAGAGAGGATGCAAAGGCAGGAAGAGGCCCATATTAAGACCAGACAGACAACATGAGAAGACTGTCGCACATGTTTTCATTTAACCCTTTACAAGATTTAAGTTTGTTGGAGACGGACGGAGAGAGTTAAATGCTCCCCTACTACAAAACTTTGTCTCTGGCTAAGAAGGCTGAAGGGCATCTGAATACTATACCAGGTTATGTTATCCATTATTAGATTTTCTATACAAATAGATTTTATTTTGTGACTCAGGTATCAGTAAAATAGTTATTTGTTCCTACATGCAAAAGCAAACCAGGCAAATGATTGGGGCGTCCAAATATTATTTAGGAAAAGGGACCCAGATGGCCACTCGTACCGGCACATGTTGCAATGACAACTTCACACTACCTTAAACCTCCCACTCTACAGTAGACAGCCGCTGGCCCAAAAAACCCGGAATGGGGCCCCTTTCAGCTACCATATTATGAGGTAGCTGAAAGGGGCCCCTCTCCAGAGTACAAATCACGTGCAAAGAAATCCAGCTGTTTTAAAATGAGAGTGTGTTACAGAGCTTTAATAAGTAAAATAAAGGAGATGTTACATAATTACATGTTGCTGTTCCTTTGTCGTTCAAACACTCACTTGTGTGTGTGTGTGCATAATGTTTATTATTATTTTCTTATAAATGATTATGATGTTTGATAAAGCACAATTTACCAAAAGCATCATTTGACTGAATGCATTTGTATGTGAAGGGCCTTGTTGGGCTTCTTTTCCTCACTACCCACAAGTAGGTCCTACGTATAGGTACAAAAGAATGACTTTATTATGTTATCATTTTTTTTCCACCTCAGATCACAATAGAAACGCCCCACAACTGTGTGCTGACAAAGATATACATTTTCTACTTCAGTATAATTTGTACGAGCACCTGCAGCACTGCACAAACATGCCAATAAAAAAACAAAAAATTTCAGTAGAATAGCCCCAACTTCTCTTTTTTCAAAATCATACAATAAAGAAGAAAACATTGGCCTTTTTGATGTTGTATTTTCTCCTACAAACAGCAATGAAGTTTGGGGCCAAATCTGACACCACTGTCTTTTTGTCAGGTGCCTTAATAACAACTGTGGGTGTTGCATTGTTTAAAAAAAAAAAAGTATCCAGAGAGCCAAAGAACTGGACATCAAAGGTGCAAAGGTGTATTTGTTGTGAGGAAAGAGTCGGGTTCGGTGCTAGACACACATGGGAACAATCCCTCACAGCCACTGCATCTCACATCAGTCATACTGGTGGAAAAAAAGAGGCTCCAGAGTGGGGTGTTCCTGGAAACACAATGGGGTGCAGGCGATTGGACGAGGGGGTGAAGTAATCAAAAGCGCAGCAACAGAACGAGGGGTGGAGAGGGGGTTGGCAGAACTGAACGGAGGGCAGGGAGGGGGAAAATTTTTTTACAAACTGTTTGTCTGAGTCACTCCAGTTGTGAGCGCACACTGATACAGAGGGGGGACAAGGAGGGCCAGTCTCTCTCGTCAGGTAGGTGTGTTTGTGTGTACATGCATGCATGAGAACAAATGTCTGTGTTTCTATCAAGCCTAATAGAAGATGATTGAAAGACATGATGAGAGTCAGAGGTTTTTTTTTTTTTTTTTTTGAAGATGTAAAAGTAATTTTTTTTAAAGATTTCCTGGCACCAGTGGGAACCATTTACAAAACTGGTATTCAGGCCAGATTTTCTGACCCCCACGGATTAAGACCCCTAAGAATGTGCCGTCCAGCAGGCAGTTACATTTCCAAAACAAAGTCAGTATCTGCACTGCACCTTGGACTGTTCGTTTAACCTCAACAGGAAAACGGTGAAGTTGGATTTCGAAAGATATTCTTGAATATTAGCAGATTCTTTCTAAAGTTCCAAGAGAAGTTGTGCTCTTTGCAGAATTTCTTTTTTTGACCATTTGGTGGCTTAATCAACATTTTATCAAATCATTTTTGGCAAATAATTGACCTCTACATCAATGGATGCAAAACATAAACTTATTTTTTTAGAGTAAAAAGCACAGCTTTTACCATTAGTTTAATCTGAGTGATAGCTGTTTCAAAATGCTTTGAAATATCTGTCATTATAATTTTGTTGATTTGTGAATGACTTTTTTTCGTCTAACTTCCAACACTGTGTCTCTGTGTTCTCCTTGTGTTAGATTGCAGGGAAGATTTGTGTGACGATGATGATGCGTCTGGTGATTGTCCTTCTCTCCTCTGCCCTGCTTCCACTCTGTCTCTCTCATCCTCCGGACCCCTTGGCCTGGCTGTATGGCCAGCAGAGCCAAAGATACGCTTTTGCCTCCCTGCAGGCGGGCAGTGCAGGAGGGGAGTGTCCCGATGAGTGCGACTGCCCGCCCTCCTTCCCTGTTGCCATGTACTGCGATGGGCGGGGCCTGACTGCCATGCCAACCGTTCCCTCCCGAGTCAAGTACTTGTACCTCCAAAACAATGCCATCACAGATGTGCCTGACGCAGCTCTGGTCAATGCAACCAATTTGGTGTGGCTCATGATGCATCACAACCAGCTGACATCAGAGGCCATTGGCAAGAAGGTAAACCTACATCTGGTCACAGGACTCAGTGAGCTCAGATGCAGTGATGCTGGTCTCTAAATGGCTCTCAGATTGCTGGCAGGTGTCTAACTTGTTGTGTCATATTAGTTTTATTGCTGCATTCGTTGGTGAAAAAAGGTGATTTTTACACATTTGGAAAAACCTTTCTCAATCTGTAAATCCAGCTGTCAATACTTTGCTTTTTTTCATCTACTGCAGCTCATATCTGCAGAGAAAATCACTTTTCTTCTGTTCTACTTTGAGAAAAGAAAATAAGAAACCATTATCGGGAAATCAATATTTAATATTTCTTGTTTTCTTTAGCCTCAGTTTTCTATCTACATATAATCAGCTCCCTTCATTTTTAAATGTGTCTTAACAGTGATGACATCATAAGCAGAGCAGACAATCCCGCTGAGTCACACAGCAGCTTACTTTGCCAGAGCCACAGACTTTGTTGTCCACAGTGATTAAGCCTGCCTCTTATCTAATTAACAAGCACCTTGAGGACCACTGTTAATAACCAATGTGGCAAATGTACAAGTTATCTCAGTTTGTCTCTGTTTTCCTGCTGCAGCTCAACCTGCCATCTGCTGTCAATCAAAGACAGACACTGGCTGAGAGGAAAAGTATTTCCCAAAAGCACATGCCCTAATTTTAATAATAAATAAAGTATCCGTAAAAAATAACTGCACAAATAAATAATTCAATGTCATTGTATAGTTGGATTTCATCCTTTGGTTTTACTGTTATGCACAAGTGGGTTTTCCACATTGGTTTTTTAGGTATTTCTGAAGTTGGAGGGGCTGCAGCGTTTATATCTGCAACACAACAATTTGACCAGCATTCCTTCAGACCTCCCTCGCTCCCTGCGAGACCTGAGAATCAACCACAACAGCATTGCAAAGGTAATGTTTCCCACAGTTTAATATTCAGCATAGCCCCTCTGTGTTGTCTCTGTTTTGGCCGCACGTTGGGACTTCAAAATTATCACCACTGTTGCCTAGGTAACACCTGTAGATCTGGAGGGAATGGACAACCTCACCATCCTGTATCTCCATGATAATGCTATCACAGACTTGGGCACATCACTGAAGGCTCTGAAATCTCTCACGCTGCTGGACATCAGTGGCAACAAGCTGACAAAGGTAATTGTGTTTCTGTGTGTATGCAAACAGCAGGTGATCTCGAAGGGAAAATGTTGTATATTTTATTAATGAACTGTCCCAGTTCCCAGAAAGTCTGCCTGAACAACTGCACCAGCTCTACCTGGAGTCCAACTCCATTGACTCTCTGCCGGACGGCTTCCTGGGCCGCTTCAGTCAGCTGCAGTATGTCAGAATGGCTCACAACCAGCTCACAGACAAGGGCATCCCCCCGAACACGTTCAATGTGACTGGGCTGGTGGAACTGGACCTGAGCTTCAACAAACTGGAGAGAATCCCGATAGTCAGCACCACACTGCAGCATCTTTACCTGCAAGCCAATCAGATCAAAGGTAAGCAGCCTACAAAAGTGATTTTCATTTGTGCACAAAATTCACTTAAAAAGTGTTATTAAAGTCATGAAAAAGACCATTTGGTGCCAAAGTTAGAACAGTTTTAGTTATTTCCCATGAGATCATTCTGTTTTTGTATGCACATGAAGATTTAGCAACATTTGAAACCTAAACAACTACTGTGGACCTGTTTGCTGGATTTAAGCAAGAATACTGAAGGATTTTCTGCAGAAGTGTCATTTTCCTCACTGATGTGTGGTTCAGGTGCTACTGTACATGTATAGATAAATAAATTCATGACCGCGTCTCCTCTGACTTCCGGCGGCAGAGTTCACTATGGGCAGTTTCTGCAGCGTTGTGGATGTCTCAAATTTCTCCAAACTGCGGACGCTGAGGCTGGACGGGAACGAGATCAATCATGGGGACATCCCTCCAGAGTCGGCCCTTTGCCTTCGCCAGGCTTCCAGCATCGAGGTATAACTGTGTGCACAACACAGTTCGTGGCATCCACGGTGTGAAATTTTTGTGACACGTGCGTAAACCAAATCACAGCTTGTGGGATGATATAATTTGATATTGGCTGCAGGTGGCAACAGTTCCCAATATAACACCCACTATTTACACTGTAGTGAGAGCAAAGAGTTTCATATGTGAAGAGGCTTCACCAGATGTTTCTTATTAAAAAAAAATAGTCTCTTTTGCAAATTAGATTCTTAACCTCAGTTAGATTTATCAGGTAAATCAAATTAGCTTTTATCCACAAAAACAACAACAATATATAAGCTCAATAAGATGTATGAGCCACATGTGACGTTCCTTTGACCCTGATCTTCCTTATATTGGGCTGTAAGGATCAATGACCTTTATATTCAATGTTTTTTATTGTTATTATTTTATTTCATGTTTTCTCTCTGTCATCCTCCATGCCTTTCATTGCTTTGTCTGATGAAGTCATGACAAACATTTTGCAACATGTATAGTGAATTGTATGATTTCTAAATAAAATCTGTCGTAAACACTATAACACCTTATTATAATTTCTACTGCAGTTATTTACATTATTTTATCTTGAAAAGCTGTTACTGCTTGATTCTGTTTAATATCCTCTTTTTGCACAGTGAAATCCATTTTACTTAGAGCCCTTTAAAATATCCATGTACCATGTGAAAAATATATCCATCCTGTACTGTAGTGAATCAAACACACGGAGGACTTGTTTGAATTATGATTTTGGAGTTACTGTAGGCATTGCATGGATTGTTTTTGTTTATGAGCCCATTCCAGAATAAATAAAGGTTGGAATTGTTAAAATATAGAGTGTGACGAATTCTACTTTTGAAGAAATGCACTTAACGGATACAATAAATGTGCTTCCTTTTGAATTAAAGCTCAAGGTCATACTATCTCTTATTGTTAGATTCTTATGAATACACTTGTTATCTCACAGGTTAATGGGAAACGAAGAATTTTATTATTCATGCTTTTAAAATACATTCTAGCATGATTCTTTAAAGTATGTGCCTAATGGAGAGGATGAAGTAGTCTTTCACTTCACTTCATTCATGCAATGAACCTGAGGTGCACAGAGAGTTCAGATCCACCGAGAGAGGCAACAGAGGGTCAACACTTTATAAATGATGTCGTGTTTGTACAGTAAACCGAGGGAGGAAAGCTTTCTGTCAACATACTGGACTCCTTTAAAACTCAGTATATGGCTGGAAAACCTTTCTTTTTCTTCTTTTCTTCCTCCGTCATCCTTCATCTTCCCCCAAACCACCATGTATCATCTGTAAGAAGCAGCCAAATGCCCATTATTTTTTGACTGAGATGATTGCGTAATACTACAAGAATCTTCAGGCTGACTGGCTTTACTGGACAGCAACTTACAGTTCCTGCATCATTTGTTCTCCTTTTTTTTTTTTAGCTCTTTCTGAATGTTTTTTTTTTTTTCAGAAGAATTCACTTTGTATGTCATAGCAATGCACCTCTTTCAACTCTGTGCATACAATGCTGTAAACCAAAGTATTCTGGGATGGATTTGTGCGTGTGTCTGACTCTGACCATGTGGATGGTGATGCACTGTTGCATCAGGGCCAAACTCTCTGTGTCAGCTAGCCAGCGGTGGGATGGTCAGAGGACGCAATATATTGTTTTAGACTCTTTGGTCATTACAGATTATCTATACGATGTGTTCTCAGGGGTTATATTAGGGTCAAATGTCACAGACAACATGAAGTAGAGGCCATTGCTCACAGGTCTGGGTCACTGCTAGGAGATGATAACACTTTTTATTCTCTGCCTGAAACTAACAAGCTCAGAAATCAATAAAAGCAGTAATGATGTATACATTTTGACAGTGAGAATATATGACTCACTTCCTCTTCCTTTACTTTATCCTCATTGTGAAATCCATCACAGTTTTGAGCAGCAAAAATTATTTCAGGGGATTTTGGGGGACACATTATTACTTTATTATATTGAAAAAGTTAAGACATGGGATGTTGCGGTTCAGATACTTTAATAATGCAAAGAGGAAATTGCATTGTTAAAGAGGCTAGAAATCAGTCAAGAAATGAGGTCATGTGCAGCTCAACAGTAAAAATTATGTTTATAAGCCTGTAAAAAGAGATTTTTTTTAATTTTTTTTTTTTTATCACATATAGAAATGACTCCTCTGCCCAAGCAGTAAAATGTTTTCTTCTGGAAAACATCCATCCAGCACCCAAACAAGTCAGGCATTAACCTGGTGTCATCTTTGAAGTCCTATTGACCAATAAAACCTGTGTAAAAAGAGTCTTCCAGTGCAGAACTGCAGCTAAACTGTGTCAGCACAGAGGAGTATTGGGAGTGTTACTCCACTATTATTGATATCCATCTCCAACATAGCGGAGATTTATGCATGATAACGAATACAAAATGATTACACACTATTATATTTCACACAAAGGAAGTGGCACTAGAAATCTCATCTATTAACATATCTAACATTAGCATGTGAAGACGAACCGGTGACACTCTACGATAAGGGTACATGAATTATCATGACTTCATGCATGACTTAAGCAATAAGCATTACTTCTAGGAAGTAACATGAGTTCATAGTCTTTCATTCATGATCTCATGCATTAACAACACATTAATTTTAGCATTAGTTACTCATGAGTTCATCACGTTTGTGGCGCCTGAAGTCAGGTAGTGAAAATTTGATCTTCACTATCCAATGTGGGTAAAACTGCTAGAATGTGCTCGAACATTTAATGTGAGAACAAATATTTTTCAATTATTATGATGTCTGAGTTATTATGTTCATGTCTCATTCATATTAATCTGCATATAGATTAACAGAGCCACAAATTGGCCAATCACAGTACATAATGATGACTTCAGATGTGCTCTGTGCTGCAGGGTTTGGTTGAGTGGTCCAAATTTGTTTGAAAATAATTCATCATGATCATACTTAATAAATCACAATTATTGATTATGTACTCAATGTTTTAATGAATGTGTTGTTAGACTTATTTAACTTCCTGGTGATTTCATGAGGTATTAATATATGAGATATATACAGTATAAGCTTATAAGAATATTTTTAGTTCAACGTGAGTTTTGGGATGTGTTTCAATGGCTGTCGTAATATTTTGGAATAAACCTAAACCAGTCATCTGACAGGGTTGTGGTCACATCAGTACGCTGCAATTACATGTGACACAGACGCATGCATGTTAGCAGTGTGGTCATTAGGTTGAGATGTCATTGACCAAAATGAGCTTTGTCCACAGTAGTGGCAGTGGCTTTGGGGAGTGGTGGTGAAGACAAGGCCACCTGACTCTCACACACACACACACACACACACACACACACACACACACACACACACACACACACACACACACACACACTACTATCACACATTACTGCACTGCAAAACATGATATTACTCTTGCAAGAAACTAAAGGGAGGAATTCCTGTATCCGTGTAGGTTTATTTTAGCTACTTGATTTTGTGCAGTGGACATACTTGTATGGGGAATTAATAATCCTGATATTGCAAAGCAACCTTAAACAGCACACACTTTGGTTACTCAGTAATTTAACACCCTTCACTAACATGCACTATGTTCTAGTTTAAAACGAGTTATCATAGAAATAGACAACCACCTCAGGGGGAGGGTGCAGGCAGGTGATTGGTTGGAAAACATCCCTCACCTGTCATGGAGGGGAGAGGGGCGGGGGCTTTAAAACAAGCATAAAGGACTGATTTGAGTCTTTCATGTAGACCTTTAACAAGAAGCTGAAAAGACATGAGGAAATACGTCTGGGACCATTTCAGGGATATCATTTCCAGAAATCCTTCTGTGGTCAAACAGGTAGGACAGACCAGACTTACTTAAGAACACAAAAAAAAACTTTCTTGGCTTTACCTTTAATTGAAGAAATTCAAAAATGTTCTGCAAGTTAATTATGATGGAGCCAGTGTCACTTTAGCCTCCTCAGGGAATGAACTGATGGCTCTGCTTCTCTGTGCTGACAACACCAAGAGTGGAAATAATTAAAACATTTCTCTGCCATTGTTGTAAAACAGACTGTTATCACGAACTTGTTGTTTTTTTCCAAAACGTCCTGTTACATCAAATGATTGGTGACACATTTCAAAACAGATTAAAACTTTTTTTTTTTTTTTTTTTTACTTATCAATGAATAGGACCCACATGTGGACAATGGGGATGAGAACCCTGAGCGTGGGAACTGGGCCAGCAAGAGGGAGTACATCCTGTCTATGGTTGGCTATGCTGTTGGACTGGGAAATATCTGGAGATTTCCATATTTGGCCTACAAGAATGGAGGGGGTCTGACATTATTTGCCATCTAATCCAGTTTGGGGCTTCTATTAGGTGACACTGTTAGTATCATGATAATTATTTGATGCATATTTCCAAATCCATCACTTTGCAGGTGCCTTTCTCATTCCTTATTTTACGATGCTGGTATTGGCGGGAATCCCTCTGTTCTTTATGGAGAGTGCCCTCGGTCAGTTCTGCAGCCAAGGTCCAGTCAACGCGTGGAGAGCGGTGCCTCTGCTACAGGGTAACAACCACCATTCAAGTTCTGTGACACGTCATCTGGTTGCATTCAAAGACCAACAGTTAGAGATGACTGATTTAATGAGGCTCGTGGTTAATGGTCAACTGTGTAACCAAAAATTAACCCTAACCTACTTTCTTTCTTACTTTACTGCTAGTGTATAAGGTACCAATGCAACTGTACTTATCATAAAGCATCGGTTTTAATTTCCGCAGTAAAGACGGCTGTGGGATGAGCTTAGACTTTAATGGTACGGAGTTAATGCACACTAGAATCAGGAGACAAAAACAATGAAGTCAGACCTCAGGGGACCTTTTGCAGGGCTGCAGCTCGAGACACAGGAAACCTTTTTCTTGACAAGGGGACTTTTAGTTTTTAGGCACCTACAAGCGAACTGATACAACTCACTTAAACAGAGTAAACTAAATTTTACTGAGGTTTCTCATTAGATTTTCTTTTCAACTCTTTCTACCTCAGGTGTTGGTGTTGCTATGGTGATGGTGACTCTAATAGTCTCCATTTACTATAACGTGATCATCGCCTACAGCCTGTACTACATGTTTGCCTCCATGCAGTCTCCTCTGCCGTGGTCCAGTTGCTTCAGCTGGGCTGACACCAACTGCAGCAGCATGCCTATAGGTGCTCGCTTTATTCCTTGTTATTTAAGAGTTGTTTGTTAAATGAGCTGTTTGATGGCAGCTTCATTGCTATTCTCACCAGATTGGATGACATAATTAGATATAAATCAAAGATGAGAAAGTACATTTGAAAGTTTTGATTCACTCACTGTTTGGTCGTTCTGGAAGTGGCACCCATTTTGGAACAAATCTAGAACAGTTGTGTTCTATAAGGCTTGTAGAGTGATTTACTGCCCCTCTGTCTTTGTCCAGTGTATTGTAATGTAAGTGGTGTTTTGATGGCCAACTGGACTCAGGGAAACAACACTTGCTCTTCAAACAACACGATCAAGGTTGCAGTGCAGAGCCCGAGTGAACAGTACTGGGAGTAAGAATCACACACTCATGCAAACAAGCACAAATACATATACTTGTCGCACTGCTCTGGCTGTACAGATTGATGTTTCTCCTCCTTCTCAGTCGTGTGGCTCTGCAGAGATCCGGTGGTCTCGATGAAACAGGACCAGTAGTTTGGCACTTGGCCCTCTGTCTGCTGCTGAGCTCTACGATTGTTGCTGCGGCGCTCATCAGAGGCATCAAGTCATCAGGAAAAGTAAGTCAGCATCCACCTCACATCAGGTCCTTGTTACAGTTTGTCCTACATAATGGATAATGCGTGTAATAGGTCAAGTTAAAAACACAGAGTTTAGAATATATCTGTCACTTAGACAGTAACAAGACAGTTTACAAGACAGTAAAGGAAGTTCACTGTTTACCGTGTCAAAGTAACAGACAGACATTTTGGGGAAATTGACTTTCTTTTAATGAGATAGATGAGTGTTGGAGCAGCTTTATGTGGGGCTGCATGCTGGACGATTTCTCGACCGAGACCATTTACTAAATTAAATTAACTTTTAAACACATTAATAGCACATTATGTGTTTTTACTCTGGTTTAAGATATAGGGTATTAAGATGGATAATTTTACTTTGACCTGAGACATGTTTAGGAGATTTTTCCTTGTGTGCTCGTCTGTGTGAACTTTTCTTTGTGTGCTCACCTACATAAGCTTTTCTTGATATATACTTATCTATATCTCTATAATCCAGTTTGATTGAATATTAATCTTTGAATGTTCGTTTTGATTTTGTGGGTTGTGTATGTCAAGTCACAGGTCAGTCACAAGGTCAGCGTGATGTCAGTGGGTCACTCAAACATGCCAAGACCTTTTGTGCCACTACATAGGAAAACAGCAGTTGATGAGCAGAAGCATGTATTTTCAATTATAGTGAATAGGGTTCATGCATGGGATTTATGACAAACGTGTGTTAGGTTAATAGGACTCATGATAGCAGAGTAACTTCCCGGGGAACTCAACAATAAGAATAAAGACAGTGCCTAACAATTTCACTTCAGTTGCTGTCATGAGATCACCTGGTTTGTTGAGACCCTTGATTTTCAATAAACACCATCGCATCAGACTCCGAAGACTCTGTTTGATTATGACGACTGCAAGTGGTGTGAAGGGACCCGGCCAGTTAGGCCCCGGTGAAGAATTTCTGTTTCCCCTTTTTCACAGTCTTTAACTAAAGACTAAACCAACCAGATGCTTCCTTCAGCTTTATATTAATACAATGTGCAGTTTACTTTAGTCTTTTCATCTGACTCTTGGAAAGAAAGTGCATACACATAAAAGCACAACGTATACGTTTTTGTCATGAGGTAAAACTAGCTTCAAACTGGAAATCTGTGTGATAAACAGAGAGAGGAAATCCTTGCATTCGTATTGTTTGATAGGTTTTACTATTTTGTCTCTCTAGGTTGTGTATTTCACAGCTACATTTCCATATGTGGTGATTTTGATCCTGCTGATTAGAGGTGTGACACTAGAGGGAGCTAAAGACGGGATCGAGTTCTACATCGGTTCCCAGTCCAACTTAACTAAACTGACTGAAGCACAGGTAGGCACCTGTCAATCCATGTTTAAGTACAACACATTACACTCACAAGACTATTATTCTAAAAAACAATAACTCCATTTTGATCCAAATCATTACTGTGTGTTTTAGGTGTGGAAAGATGCTGCAACTCAGACCTTCTACTCTCTCTCTATTGGCTGGGGCGGACTCATGACTCTTGCTTCCTATAACAGCTTTAACAACAATGTTTTCAAGGACTCATTTGTTGTAACACTTACTAATGCTGGTAGGAGCCTGGCTAACAACTCTGTTCACTGAAAGATGAAAAATAATGTCAATATTTATCTCAATGAATCTACTGTTTTTATATCTTCCTACAGGGACCAGTGTGTTTGCAGGCTTTGCCATATTTTCAATCTTGGGTCATATGGCTCACGTCTATAAAATACCTGTTGAAGAGGTGGTGAAGGAAGGTCAGACAGACAAACCATGGGAATTGGAAGAAATGTGGCAGCCTAGCAAGTGGTTCTGATGTTTTTTTGTTTTGTCTTTTTGAAGGATTTGGCCTCGCTTTCATCGCATATCCAGATGCTCTCTCTAAGCTTCCCATCTCCCCGCTGTGGTCCATTTTGTTCTTCTTCATGCTTCTGATGGTCGGTCTGGACTCTCAGTTTGCAGGAATAGGTGAGCCCTTAAACTTCCACTGAATGTTGCAGATGTTAGCTGTTAGTTTGTAGCATCCTGAAATCTCTCTTCTTGTCATTAGAGGTGCTCACCACCTGCCTGCTGGATGCCTTCCCGAAAATCTTCAAATCCAAACGTGCCTTATTGACAATAGCAATAAGTTGCATCCTCTACCTCCTCGGTCTGCCATGTGTCACAAGGGTGAGTCGGCCTCTCTGCAACTTTGTGTTACTGTCGTCTGAGATAGATCTATTTAACTTCTGTGTGTGTGTGTGTGTGTGTGTGTGTGTGTGTGTGTGTGTGTGTGTGTGTGTGTGTGTCATAGGCAGGAATATACTGGGTGACTCTCATGGACCAGTTTGTTGCCAGCTGGGTGCTGCTAGTTTTGGCTCTCTTGGAGGTCGCTGCCGTCGCCTACATTTACGGTAAATATGATAACTGGATATACCGTGCATCCGGAAAGTATTCACAGCGCTTCACTTTTTCCACATTTTGTTATATTACAGCCTTATTCCAAAATGGATTAAATTCATTTTTCCCTCAAAATTCTACACATAATACCCCATAATCACAACGTGAAATAAAAAATGTTGAAATTTTTGCAAATCTATTAAAAATCAAAAACAAAAAAATCACATGTACATAAGTATTCACAGCCTTTGCCATTACACTCAACATTGAGCTCAGGTGCATCCTGTTTCCACTGATCATCCTTGAGATGTTTCTACAACTTGATTGGAGTCCACCTGTGGTAAATTCAGTTGATTGGACATGATTTGGAAAGACACACACCGTCTATATAAGGTCCCACAGTTGACAGTGCATGTCAGAGCACAAATCAAGCCATGAAGTCCAAGGAATTGTCTGTAGACCTCCGAGACAGGATTGTATGGAGGCACAGATCTGGGGAAGGTTAGAGAAAAATTTCTGCAGCATTGAAGGTTCCAATGAGCACAGTGGCCTCCATCATCCGTAAATGGAAGAAGTTTGGAACCACCAGGACTCTTCCTAGAGTCGGCCGCCCGGCCAAACTGAGCGAACGGGGGAGAAGGGCCTTAGTCAGGGAGGTGACCAAGAACCCGATGGTCACTCTGACAGAGCTCCAACGTTGCTCTGTGAAGAGAGGAGAACCTTCCAGAAGGACAACCATCTCTGCAGCACTCCACCAAGCAGGCCTGTATGGTAGAGTGCCCAGACGGAAGCCACTCTTCAGTAAAAGGCACATGACAGCCTACCTGGAGTTTACCAAAAGGCACCTGAAGGACTCTCAGACCATGAGAAACTAAATTCTCTGGTCTGATGAAACAAAGATTGAACTCTTTGCCCTGAATGCCAAGCGTCATGTTTGGAGGAAACCAGGCACCGCTCATCACCTGGCCAATACCATCTCTATGGTGAAGCATGGTGGTGGCAGCATCATGCTGTGGGGATGTTTTTCAGCGGCAGGAACTGGGAGACTAGTCAGGATGGAGGGAAAGATGAATGCAGCAATGTACAGAGACATCCTTGATGAAAACCTTCTCCAGAGCGCTCTGGACCTCAGACTGGGGCGAAGGTTCATCTTCCAACAGGACAACGACCCGAAGCACACAGCCAAGATAACAAAGGAATGGCTTCAGGACAACTCTGTGAATGTCTTTGAGAGGCCCAGGCAGAGCCCAGACTTGAACCTGATTGAACATCTCTGGAGAGATCTGAAAATGGCTGTGCACCAACACTCCCCATCCAACCTGATGGAGCTTGAGAGGTCCTGCAAAGAAGAATGGGAGAAACTGCCCAAAAATAGGTGCCAAGCTTGTAGCATCATACTCAAAAAGACTTGAGGCTGTAATTTCTGCCAAAGGTGCTTCAACAAAGTATTGAGCAAAGGCTGTGAATACTTATGTGCGTGTTATATTTTCGTTCTTTATTTTTAATAGATTTGCAAAAATTTTAAACAAACTATTTTCACTTTGTCATTATGGGATATTGTGTGTAGAATTTTGAGGGGAAAAATGAATTTAATCCATTTTGGAATAAGGCTGTGACATAACAAAATGTGTAAAAAGTGAAGCGCTGTGAATACTTTCCGGATGCACTGTATATGCTTTCAAAATTTTGAGACAATTTTTAAAAGACACCAACATGTGTATGTTCTTCTAACACTTCACAGGAGGAAACCGTTTCATTAAAGATATTGAGATGATGCTGGGAAATAAGTCGTCGGCTTTCTGGTTGTGGTGGAGAGCGTGTTGGTTCTTTTTCAGCCCCTGCATCATAGCAGTGAGTCCAACATCACAGTGTTTCTGTTTCTTTATCTTTATTTTTGTGGAAATACAATCTGCATGCACAAAACCTCATACAAAAAATACTGTGGATGTAAATGCGTATGTGCTCAGTACCATTACGAGAGTTGAATCAATAATTCTTAATTCCATCAAAAGGCACATCAATTCATGGAAAACTGTCGTGCTCCTTGTATATTGTATCTCTTTGTCTGCAGACATTGAATTTGTAGTTGATGTTACTGTTTTCTAGTTGATCTTGGGCTGGTCTCTGGTGACCTTCGTTCCCCCTACCTATGGAAAAGTCCCATACCCAGACTGGGGTATAGCTCTGGGCTGGTGCATGGTTGCCTTCATCCTCATCTGGATCCCAGTTGTTGCTGTTTATAACATGATAAAAGCAAAAGGAAACCCCTGGAAGGTGCGTGCGTCTGTGGTGGATCAAAACACTCTTCTTGTTTTTTTGCATTCCAGTGATGTGCAGCTTGGATTTTTTTTTTTTTTTTTCTACTTCAAGAAGGGATTTCCATGAAAAAGGAAATCGTCACTTAAATTCTTGCTGTTCACTCTCTGCAGCGTCTGAAGTCGCTGTGCTCTCCAGCTGAAGAGTGGCATCCCTACTTGGACGTACATCGAGGTGAGCGCTACTCAGAGGAATGCTGCCACCGAAGGAAGAACCATAAAAAAAAAACAGAAGTTGACATGGATGTGATCTGGAGCACAAGTTTCTAATGTTACTTTCTATGTGTCTACCTATTGTTGTGTTTTCTTTTGTCAAACTCTGTAATCTATGAATACCTTGTTCTAAAAGCATTTTTTTTTTACCTCAAGGGGGCAGAGTGTCCCAAATATATATATATATTTAAGCAGATTACACCTGTTGAAATTGATTATTCCAGCAGAAAGATTAACATGAGCATCCCATGCAGTCTTCCTCCTATCATGTGCCAATCCAAAATTCGGTAATTGCATTTCCTGCAAGTCCTTCAATCCATATAGGTTTTTTCTTTCAAAACGATCCACAGAAGTTTTTTCTGAAATTAGCGCCCCGAATAGATTTAGGGACTAAAAAACACTTTGTTAGTGTCAGGGAAAGATAATGGTTTCAGTTTAAATGATCACTTAAGCTGATTTTTTTTCTTTAAAGTTACTACTTATTTAAAGTTATGCACCCTGCAGCCAATTCACCTCCTTCTGACAAAGACAATCGCACATTATATAGACGTCATCTGACCTGCGTAACTTCTCCGGGACACCAGCTTGGCTGGGGCTTCTTACACCCTTTAGAGGTCGCTCAGCTGTCAAATGTAGCTGTGGGTCATAATAAGGTTCTTGCACAAAAGATCTAGTGGATTGTATTTTGGAGGAGGACAGTTTCTGTGTTTTAGTTTTTGATCAGTCCATCAAAAAAGTGTCAGCGACTAGTCATGTCTGTCTTCATCACCTTCACATGTGTCCTGTTCTGTGAGGTTTTGTGTAATGTCACCCGTTTACAGAAAAAGAGAGGGAGCTGTTAAGGTTTTGACCAGACAGACAAATAAACCAAACAATGAGTAAAACGAGCCTGATAGCTACTAGTAATATTTAATATATGTATCAAAAACATTGCTTGCTGGGACATTAAGATCACCTTTTATCCACTCTACCATCATTCATCCAAAATTATATTTGTTTTGTTTCTGTTTCAGTAATTAAGCTTTTCTTTCAATGTCAAGTAAAGCAAAGGTTTCTATATATTCTCATGCAATAAATAACTTATTTTGTACATCTCTTATATGTGATCAAATTGTTTACTTGACTGACAAGAAAGTTTGAAAGTATGAAACTCCACTGTTTGGGGGAGAGTCTGAAATTCATTGTGATCCAGAAAATGTGTCTCTTTTATTGACACATAAGTATAAGATAAGGTTTTTATTTAATTGACCTGCTGGTAGTATTTTTCCTGGGCTCCTCCATTTATATTCTTTCACCACCAAAGACCACGAAAGTAATTAGTCTGTATTAGGTGTATGTTTGTGAATTACTGTAACGTCTCCCTCCTCATGATGCCAGCGAAACTAAACAAAACCTATAACCTTCAACCTCCGCGGCATCAACTTTGTTCACTGCTGCAGAGGGAGGGGCGTCAGTTCCAGCAGAAGCGGTAAAACCAGATAAACTGTTGGTTTCCGGGTGTGTGTGTGTGTGTGTGTGTGTGTGTGTGTGTGTGTACATGTGTATGTTTACCATTGTGACATATTTACAAAAGTTTGTGTGAACAACAAAATAGAATTTGATTAAGCTGTGGGGCTCGTTTTAGCTGTCAAAAAAAAAAGACTGTGTGTGTGTGTGTGTGTGTGTGTGTGTGTGTGTGTGTGTGTGTGTGTGTGTGTGTGTGTGTGTGTGTGTGTGTGTGTGTGTGTGTGTGACCATAATAAGAGCTATGGTATTGTAATGAGCTGTTGATAAATGCTCTGTGCTGTGGTTTAACAGTTACCTCTCGGTGTCACCGGTTGTGTGGAGCGTCGCGGTCGTCACACATCATCACACTGTTCATTACAGCTGCTTCACTTAATTCTTTCAGCGCTTCAGTGGGTGTCTGACGTTAGTGAGCAAACCGAGGTCTGTTCATGTCTCTTTGCTTTTAACCAGATGTGCTTAGAGCATATTATAAGATACTGCAGTGTAGAAGACAGGACAACCAGCATACAATCAGACACCACGAGGACTTCACGGGCTGCAGCACAGGTGTGTGATGAGTGATGCACCGGTGGGACACTGCTTGTTATGAAATGAGAATGCAGAAGGTTTCGTTGTATTGTATGTTTTTGTGGTGTATCTTCTCAATCCTTCTTTAACCACAACTTATCATGAGGTAAAAATAGAGGATGTCCTGAAACTGTTGACCATATTTTAAAGTTTGTTAGTAGCCACAGTCACTCATACCAAAGCTCTTTGTTTGGTACCTGTGAGCACATTTGTTGCTTTGTACAGTTTATTTTAATAGTTTATTGATTTATTATTGATTGATTATTCTTGATATTCCTAAGCTTTTGGGCTACAAAGATGTGTCTATTATTTTTCTAGTTTATCACTGTGGTAATGCACAAAACACACCAAATTTAATGTAGCTTTGTGTTATTTGATATCATTTCATGAACTTTTTTTTAATAATTCAAGGCTGGTCTTTTTTTTTAACCATATGGTCGGCTCAGCTACAGGCAGAACACCTGTCTCTGAAAGTATTCACTGACAGAAAACCAGCTGTGAGTTCGGACAGTCTTTTCCAACAACAGACCATCAGAAGCCGATGAAACAAAATGTGAAAAAATGACTTAAATATCTCCAAGGATCCTCCTGTCCGTGCTAGTCAGGTAGGAATACTGACATCTTTTAGTGAAAATAAATGTTATTTTTACCATTTTCCTTCATACAAGTGATATAAAAGTTTTTTTTTTAATTTCTTTCCACAACAAATCATTAAATTTACAACAAATATAGAAACAACAACAAAAGTAAACAAAGTGAAAAATATCTAAAATACAGTTGACTTTATGGACTTCTTTTTAAAGTGTTTGTAGCCTGCCACCAACATTAATATAAAAAAAATGTGGAGCCTTTAGAAACCTCAGAAAGTCCAACGTGTCTTCATTCTTTGGTATTTGAAAAAATGTCATCTTAATGTTCGGAGACATTTTTTGCCTTTAAGGAGTAAATTCACCTGTCAAATGTTTGCTGAATACACTGAGCTTCATCGCCCTCTCTGTATGTAACACAAAGTCTGACATTAGTGACGGGAGCTGAAAGTTAGCTATCATTTAAAGGATTAAATGGCTGAACCCACCATGAATTCCCCTGCAGTCACACAGAGCTGTGAGTGCCAGCTGTGCAGATGATACACCATGTGTGTGTCTTCATGCTGTTTTTTGGTGGATGTTTATTAGTGAAATCAACTGTTCCGTAAATCTGTAAATGGTGGATTAGACTTAAAAACAGTGATAACATATTGCACTTACAAGTTTAAAAACTCTGTTTTCACCAGGACTTTCATGTGGATGATGGTGATGAGAATCCTGACCATGGAAATTGGACAAATAAAACAGAATACATCCTCTCTATGATCGGCTATGCTGTCGGTCTGGGAAACATCTGGAGATTTCCATATGTAGCCTATAAGAATGGAGGGGGTAATTATTCAGCATTGGTGTTCAGAAATCAACTTTTGATGACACTGTTGTCTTATGATTATCATAAATATATACTTTTTTTCCCCGTGAGCAGGTGCCTTTCTCATTCCTTATTTCTTGATGTTGTTTTTTTTGTGGAATGCCCCTTTTCTTCTTGGAAAGTGCCATCGGTCAGTTCTGCAGCCAAGGCCCCGTGAACATGTGGAGAGCAGTGCCAACACTGCAGGGTAAGCCTGAGAGCATTCATTCTCCAGTCCCCCATAATAAATACAAATATGTTCAATGTGGCTGAAGGTTTCTCAGAACTTTTTATGTTGTGTTATTATTGCTGTAAAAAAAAAAGGTGTTAATTAATGATACGAGAAAATATTCATTCGATGGACTAATTGGTTATTTATTTTTTTGCTTCAGCTCTAAGTGTAAGAATGTACAGCATCATTACAGTCAATGATTTCATATAGTTGACTGTCAAATCAAGATTTTAACTTTTACTAAACGATCGGTGACATAAGTGAAGGAATTATTTGAAGTTATTCACATTAGGCATTGAACTAAAGTTTGAAAGATAAAGTATTATTTTTATAGTAGTTAATGAAAACAATTGAGACTCTTTCCATTTGCCCAGCTGGGAATAAAGTGAAGAGAATTGTATGTGGTTTGAGGACTCAGTTGGGCTTCTGTATTTAGAAAATATAAACTATTATATTTATTCAAACATTTTATATTGCGATGGAATTTATGATAAGTGAAATATTACCTTTTATCTTCTCCAGGTGTTGGCTTGTCAATGGTCATGGTGAGCTCACTGGTGTCAGTTTATTATAACGTCATCATCGCCTACAGCCTGTACTACATGTTCGCCTCCATGCAGTCTCCTCTGCCGTGGTCCAGCTGCTTCAGCTGGGCTGACAGTAAATGCAGCAGCACGCCAAAAGGTACTTTTCCGCTCCATCACTTTTATTTGTGAAGATGTGATACTCAAATTGCCTTTAAATATTAATTAAACTCAACTGAAGTGAATCTAAAGAACATAATTTGGAAATCTGGTCAAATTTGACTGATTGTGCAAAGTAGTCAGCATCAGAAACCAACATGATGTAACCCCACCACACCATTCACTGCCCCTCTCTCCTTGTCCAGTGTATTGTAATGTAAGTGGTGTTCTGGTGGCCAACTGGACTCAGGGAAACAACACTTGCTCTTCAACCAACAAGATCACGGTTCCAATGCAGAGCCCGAGTGAACAGTACTGGGAGTAAGAATCACACACTCATGCAAACAAGTATAAAATGTCATAGTGCTTTGGCTGTACAGATTGATGTTTCTCCTCCTTCTCGGTCGTGTGGCTCTGCAGAGATCCGGTGGTCTCGATGAAACAGGACCAGTAGTTTGGCACTTGGCCCTCTGTCTGCTGCTGAGCTCCATGCTTGTTGCTGCAGCGCTCCTCAGAGGCATCAAGTCATCAGGAAAAGTAAGTCAGTCAGCATCCATCTCACATCAGGTCCTTATTCCAAGTTCGTCATTTCAGTGAATGAAAACAAAAAATTGGTGCTTCTGGTGTTTCCTTATTTTGTGTACGAATTGAAGGTGGTACACCTACTGCACTAAGTGATAAATCTGCATCTGTTTTAAATGTTGGCATGTGCATTGCTCTGAAGTTTAGTCAACAAATGTATGACCTTTGTATTGCAGGTTGTGTATTTTACAGCTACATTTCCTTATGTGGTGATTCTGATCCTGCTGATCAGAGGTGTGACACTGGAAGGAGCTAAAGACGGGATCGATTTCTACATCGGTTCTCAATCCAATTTGACGAAGCTAACTGAAGGACAGGTAGGAACTCAACTATTTCGCATTACAACAATATGGCGGTGGCAAAAAAAACTTCACCAAATAGCATTTAATTGTAATATCTGCCTAATATCTATAATATATACTTTACCGCGCTAGTTTTTAGCTACTCTCGTGACTAAAACCTTTAAATGAGGTCTGTAAAATATATTTTCTCCTATCTCACTCTTTTAAAACATGTTGGTTTGTTTTAGGTCTGGAGGGATGCAGCTACTCGAACCTTTTTTTCCTTGTCCATTGCTTGGGGTGGAGTCCCGACTCTTGCGTCCTACAGCAACTTCCACAACAACATGTTCCTGGACTCAGTTATAGTAACCCTCATTAACGATGGTACGAGAGCAAATTTTCAGTTAAACAATTATTTCTTATGAAAAGTCTTTATTTTTGCATAAGGCTTAATTCAATAAATCAAAGCCACTATGTGCAAATTTTGCTAAATATGCCGTAGACAACTGTCAAATGGTGGAATTGCCATCCTTTTATATAGAGAGTCTTGTTAGATTTGCATTGCTTTATCCTGGCTACATAAAAATCTCTGATATGTGTGAAATAGACAACTGTGTCTCTAAATTGATTAGTCAATGTGAATATTTCCATCTCCTAGGCACAAGTGTGTTTGCAGGCTTTGCAATCTTTTCAATTTTGGGACATATGGCCCTCATCTATGGAAAGCCTGTTGGAAAAGTGATGAAGGAAGGTCGGAAACTTTTTTATATATGTATATACTGTATATAAAAAAGCTTCTTTATGTTTTCTGCTTCTAAATTTGACCCATTCTCTGTGCAGGTTTTGGCCTGGCATTTATTGCGTATCCAGAGGCTTTGGCCAAGCTTCCCATCTCTCCGCTGGGGTCAATTTTGTTCTTTTTCATGCTTTTGAGCGTTGGTCTGGACTCTCAGTTTGCAGCAATAGGTTAGATCAGAAGCTGACATTGAATGTTGCCTTTGCCTCCTGTTCTCTTTAATGCTTTTAATAGTTGGCTTGTCCTCAAGAAACTGTCATTTACCAGTGGCTGTGTTGTCTTACCTTGCTAATCGGTATTAATGTATCTCCAACTATATTCCAAAGAATGCACTTGATCACTGTTAAAGCAATAAGTCAGATTATCAGTCACAGTTGGCTCATTTAATCTCATCTCTCTTCTTCTCATTAGAGGTGATCACCACCTGCCTGTTGGATGCTTTCCCTAAAATCTTCAAATCCAAACGTGCCATCTTGACCATAGTGATATGCATCACAGTCTTTCTTTTGGGTCTTCCATGTGTGACAAGGGTACAGTAGGTCTGCTGAAAGTGACGAAAATACTGCTGTCTATTAATATCCTGCTTACCTGTAGTGTGTGTGTGTGTGTGTGTGTGTGTGTGTGTGTGTGTGTGTGTGTGTGTGTGTGTGTGTGTGTGTGTGTGTGTGTGTGTGTGTGTGTGTGTATTTTATGTCTAAGATAGGCAGGAGTATACTGGGTAACTCTAATAGACCAGTTTGTTGCCAGCTGGGTGATGCTAGTTTTGGCTCTGATGGAGATCATTGGCTTCTGCTACATATTTGGTAAATATAAATGCTAGCCATAAGGTGGCACCTAACATTCGATATACCAAACTTTGCAAGCTATCTCATTGGTTTGGCTCGATTGACTGCGTGTTTATGTATGTGTGTAAATATCATGGTCATTGTCAACAATGTTTCTAAAGCCTTGGCTATTTAGTACCCAGGCAAATCACAGACCATTATCAAACATAAGAAATCAATAAACCACACATTAATTTACCTTTTATCACTTTTTATCAGTTTTACAAAAATTGTGTTGCTGACACCTTGGCTTGCAGTTGAGTGATGGCTTCACTGATAAAGGCATTAGCATAAGAAATATGACTGCTGTCTGTTGCCTCAAGTTATACAAGTTCTTCTGATGCATTACAGGTGCAAACCGCTTTATTAAAGACATTGAGATGATGATTGGAAAAAAGACCTCCTGCTTCTGGCTGTGGTGGAGAGTTTGTTGGTTCGTCCTCACCCCCTCCATCATAGTGGTGAATACAATCCCATGTTTTAAATGTTGTTGCAGAAATGCCACCCGAGACACCTACTTTGTTTTAACATTTAACTCACATTGCTTTTTATAGGCTTTAACCTGTGGGATTTAATTATTTTGTAGAATGTAACAAAGATAAAACAGGGAACTACAGTTTAGAAAAAGTATGTAACATTCAGAGCTGCAGTAAATTGGCCAACCGATGACATAATCCCCTCCTAATGAGACAGAAGTGTAATTTAATTTGCTTCATTAAGACAACATTGTGTTTTGCTGTAACCAAAAATGAAGGGACAGATTGATAAGTTGTTTTCCCTTGACCTTTACTTTAAATGGAAGATGTTGCAAAAAACAAACTGTTAACTTTGCTTCATTTTGTCATGACAGTCAAAGAGATGCTGATCAAGATTCATCTCTGAGTTAACTTACAAAATTCTGCAAAGCTTTGTCAGTCTCATTCATGCTCGCCCCCCCCCACCCCCTTTTTTTTTTAAACTTAAAGCCATTGCCAGTCTCGTCTCTTTTTTGCACTTCCATGTACTGTACATGGATGCTACGTTTAACACTGACTCTGCTGTCTAGGTGATCTTGGCATGGTCTCTAATAACCTTTGTCCCTCCGGCCTATGGAAAAGTCCAGTACCCAAGCTGGGGTTTGGCTCTGGGCTGGTGCATGGTTGGGTTTGTCCTCATCTGGATCCCTGTCGTCGCTGTGTACAAGTTCATTAAAGCAGAGGGAAACCTCTGGAAGGAAAAGTGATAAAAAAAAAAAAAATGTCATACTATAGCATGTCGTCCAAAATATGCAACAAAAAAAAGTCATACATACATAGCATGTCGTCCAAAAAGTGATAAAAAAAAAAAAGTCATACTATAGCATATTGTTCAAAATTTTATAAAAAAGTCATACTATAGAATTTTTAAACAGAAATGCTCACGACTGCTTTGTGAAAACACGAGCAGAGTATGAGATGTAACACCAAATCTCACCACCAGAGAGAGTCCATACGCTGTGTAGAGTATAGGTCCATTTCGTAAGAGATGTTTTAAAAAAGCAAACTATTTATTAATGAGTCAATTTAGTTCCCCCTACAGTGATGTCATTTGTTTTTTTTTAAATAATCACATTTTTCAGGACGCTTCAGGCAACACAAGTTTTAACCTCTGACACATTATATCTTGTTCTTTTTTGCTGTAGAGATAAATTACATCGAACTTCTTGAACCACAAGGCAAACTCCCTCCTCTCCGTCTCTCTCACCATGGCAACCATGCACAGGGAGCCAGCAGATGAACACAAACCTGTTGCCATCTCCCACGCAATACACACAGCTGCATAATGCACACACACTGTCGTGCACACACAGTGGAAGAAGTGTGACATAAAAATCTTTATAAACTATAATGAATAATGTTGTCTCGTAGGGGCCTGTTCTATTGGAGAGACCGGATGAAGCCACTGGTGTACAAAATGAAATAGAATAATAGTGAAGGTCTGCAATTATAATACATTCATTTATAATTTGAGGTCTTTCCCAGCAGTGAAGGTGTGATTTAGTTGTACAATTATCAGTTGTTAATTCCAGGATGTGTAATTTTTCTTAAACCTGTGAACTTGATAAGAGTGTATTATTAAAACATGGGAACAAATAGTGAGAACAGGACTCCATCTGTGATTTTCATTTTAAGTTTAAGTCTGGAGGAATGTTATTAAGCATGAAAAGTGGATGCATATATTGTAAAAAAAAGAAAAAAAAGAAGAGCACTCAGTGCTCAGCTCTATCTATCTATCTCTGTCCCGCTTCTCTCCCTCGCCTCCTCACTGGCCTCCCCACCCGCATAATTCTGGCTTCTCAGCAGCCCGTTGCCATTAGATACTGCTGGGCTTGTCACCATGGCAGCAAATGCTCAATCATTTTAGCTCTGCCATGTTTCTATCCGCACACACTCGTGCAGGCAAAGCCCTCCCACATCTCGGGGGGGCTGCGATGTGGTGGTGTTGTTCTCGGGTTCTTGAGTATTCCCTTGTCCAGCTGGGAAACAGCCCACCTGTGAACACAAATCAAATGTTGTGACAGGGAAGAGATGCTTTGCCTCGCATTAGCATATCACATTTTTTTACATTGTCACATGCAACCTCTCAGGATACATCACATGCCACTGAAACTGAGTGCTTTCTTGCATTGTGTGTCAGATAAGTGTTTGCGTGTGCTGGCTTTTTCTGATAAATTGTTCTCATTCCTAAACTTGACATGAAAGCGGCGGTTTGCTAATGATATAAGTGGATATGATTCAGGATTTTGACTCAGTGCTGGAAGCACATCTTCAAATATTATCACACAATGTCAGAATGCTGTCACTATTACTGCAAGATGAATCTACTTCCTATCCTTCAAATATGAGATGCAGATATTTGCATTTGTCTGCACATAAATACTTGATCCTAAAATCGTTTTGTCCGTGCACCAGAACTATTTAAAAAACATTTTGGGTGCTGTATCATTCATGTGCTAAAAAGGAAAAGGTTGTATTGTGCCAACATTAAAAGACTGTAACGACAGACGTGACTTGAATGTTCAGGTGGGGGTGGAGATGTTCCGGGAAGCTGATGTCAGCTCGCGGAAGATAAAATGAACATACAGAGAAAAAGGAAAGGTGAGACACAGAAGGCAAACTGAGAGAGTGAGAAGAGAGAAATACAGGGATAGGCAGAGCTGATTTTCTTTCTCCAATAAAAGCGACCCCACCACCACCACCACCCTCCAGTGTTGCTATGGCGACCTCCTCTCTCTCCCTTCCTTTCAGCGAGCTACCACTTATCCTTGCTGCCTTTCAGTCAGCAGGGCATGTGGGTGTGTGTGCTTTTGTGTGTTGGCTCTTGAATGAATCAAGCAAACGCAGGAGAGGAGCCATTAAAAACACAAGTCTGACTATTTTCATGTCCATAAACATACATGCAAGCACGCACACATATGCATTCGTACGCACACATATACCCTCTAGATCCGCACAAATACTTGAGACAGTTAAGTTTGCTGGATGTCTGTTTTTTTCACTATGTTCTGTCGTAGCTCCACTCTATCCTCTTTCTATCTTCTTTCACAACCATCCGGATCATTTTCAGTTAACACACACCCACTCAAATAGACGTCCTCTCTACCATTCTTTAAATGTGCACAGAAACACAATGAAGATAAACATGAAGCATTATGTAAATATATGTCTTCTTTTTTTTTCCGGATTATCCGAAAATGATAGTAAAATCTAAAAGTTAAAAATGTACATAACATGAAACAGAAACCTCAAAACTGTAACAAGACTCAGGATATCACAGTTACAAACTGAATTCAAATGATATAACTTACTGGATCGAAAATGTCCAGTTCAAGTATCAGATTACATCGGAGAGAACAACACTATTCTTTACATTTTCTCAAGCTAAACTACACGACTGCATGCTGACATGTTGTTAGACATCCTGTGTTTGTCTGTTTTCAGGGCTGCTTAAAGTATCAGTGTGTCAAACTCAGCACTGGTGTGTTTTTCATGGCTGACTAGAGGCTGGTTTTCTATACCCTTCTCTTCACTTTTCACATACACTTCATTTCATAACCTCTCTAAAAAATGCATGTCTTCATGCAATTTTGTGGCAGCCGGCAGCCCCATTTCATCCCAGTGAAGACTTTAGATGTCATGTCATTTCAAAGTCAGAATTTTGAATAATATTTTAAGTACACGTCAAATGAAATGTTTATTGAATTTACATGATTATTTTAACATTATTGGATATATGTGCACCAATCATCAGTAGGAACTGGGCAAAAAAAAAAAAGGCAACAAGACTGAAAGAATAAATTTAGCATTCAAGCATACTTTGTGTTTTTATAGCCTTCATCAAATTAATTGTGTTTATGACTGATGTATAACTCCTATAATATTATACTGCATTGTAGTATTGACCCTGTAATAAAAAATGTTGGTTGGCAAAATCTCATTCTTGCTTAAGAAAATATGTATCCGCATTAGTTATATGATCCATAAATGTGATCTGATAAACGGTATGTCATCTCAGAATCCACTGATGGATTGTCAAAAATATATTTTCAGATATTCTGGTATTACAGGAAGTCATGGCAGCTCTGATCATACAGATAGAATATTTGCATTAGTTGTGTTTGGAGGTGTTAGCACGGTCATACAGGGCAAAGTGGGTACTGCGCCTATTTAAGCATCCAGACATGGAAAAGTATATATTTTATTTAAAGTCCTGTTGATGAATGTAAAACTATAACTTTCTGTTTATCTCTATTTTTTTTTTGCCAACCAACATGTCTTTTGTTGTTTTTCAGTGACAACAGCTGCCTGCTGAGACGGGAAACAAAGCTGAAACTATCAGAACCAAAAGTTATTTGCCATAAAACCAAAAGAAAAACATTGAATGGCAAGTTATTTAGTTCTATAGTAATCATCCAATCAAAGTTTTACTTCCAAAAAACTTTTTTTTTTCCAAGTCCTCTAGAAAGACATATTGGTTTTCTGATTTAGCACCTCTATTAGCAAGACAACATCATTTGTTTGTGCCCGGTTTAAAACAATTAAACATCCAATTTATAAATTTTTAACATGAATCATATCATATTTTTGTCTGTTGATCTCTCGTTTTAAAAATGTTTTGTGGGCCTCTCCGTCCACCCTGATCTCCTCCCCGATTGGACTCATCCCACTTCTTCAAATGTGTCCTAATCACAGTAGCCACCGGAGGGCTTTGTTACCTGTCTCAGGATGGGCAACACAACATTTACCTGCAGTCGAGCCAAAGTTATTCTGTGTTGCGATGCGATTTATGGACCTCAATCATGCTATTTGAGCTGCATTCCTCAGTCATCATTTCACTCCATTAATTTGACAGTCAGATCAGGTTTTCAAGTCACATTTAATTCAAACACACTTCACTGCAGTAGCTGCAGGTGCTATTGGCAACAACCTTCACTCAAGTCTTCTCATGCTATATTACTGAAGCCTGAAAATCCCACAGATGTACTTAAATTACTCTACTACTTGGTAATGGTGTGATGTATATTCCTTATATAAATATCTGTTTGATGAAGCAATGAGACACAACTTCAGCTCTGAAAAATTAGTTCAAAAATAGATTTTGCCACATTTTGAGAATCAGCAATGTAAAAATATTGCAGCAGAGATACTGAAAAATGTAAATGCCTGTAAGTAACCTCCTTTGTATGACATGATAATTAAAGTAAATCTTTAATGTGCAGACGATGAGAGAAAACTAAAATGCCCCCAGGAGTTAAAAGAAAACAAAACAACAACTAACTTGTCATCCACCTAAAATAACACGTTGCACGTTGGTTTTCTATCAGCTCGTGGAACTGGAAAACAGATAGAGGGAGAGAGTGAGGCAGGCAATAGAAAGAGAGGAGGAGAGATGAGAGGGACAGAAGCGCTGCTGCAGAACACACCTCATCTCCTCTTTAGCTGGGGGGAGAAAGAGAGAGAGAGATTCAGTCTGTGCCAATTTTCTCTTCAGCTCCAGTGACAGAGAGGGAGAGCGAGTGAAGTGATATTTTAAGAATCTTGAGCAATCAACAAACGTGTGACTGCGAAGGAAAAGAAGAAAAAAGCATCCCGGCATGTGAAGAATTTGCAGAGAAAAACTGACAATCAATGGAGAAAAGAAGAAACGACAGAGAGAGAGATGTAGTCGGGGCTTCTGTCGTGGTAAGATAAAGATACGTGAAATATGTTGGTTGAATCTTCAAAGCAGACCGGACGTTGCGGCTCAAACAGAAACATGTAGTCACTCGTGCACTCATGCAGCTGTGGATGCATCACTAAGTAAAAGCAGCATTGATTCGAAGGTGATGGTAGCAGGTGTGTGTGTTTGAAACGGAGAAGCTTGGTGTCTGTTGGCAGAGCAGGAATATAAACTAGGAGTTTGTGTATATGTGTGTGCATGCTGGAACAGATTCAGCTGCAGAGTAATGCGTCTTTTTTCTTCTTTTTTTTTGTATCTGCATCCAGCACCTCTATCTCTGTCATACCATCCTTCTCTACTGCTCTCTAAAGCCTCCCACTCTCTATTCCGCCCTGTTGCAGTGCCTCTGTGTTGTAGAGCTGCACAGCCCAAACAAACATTTTCCAAGCATGTGGCTTTTCTTCATGCAATGTTCAGTTTTTTCCCCTGTCTCTGTTTGTCTCTCTTTCTGTCAAATTGGAAACTCAAAAGGAGCCAAAGGCTGTTTGTCTTGTGTTTTTCATTCACCTCCAAACAGGTTCTGAAAACTTTCAATTCACTGACTTCTTGTTAGTTGCCTGTTTGAGGACGGATAACAGTGTAATCAATTATCTCACACCTGAGCTGAGTCTAGAATTGAATGACAAGCGAAATTACAAAATATTTAGACACTAGATTGTCTTATCAAAAGGTTCTTTCTTTCTTTCTTTCTTTCTTTCTTTCTTTCTTTCTTTCTTTCTTTCTTTCTTTCTTTCTTTCTGTAAAACAATGGTTTCTGAGTTTGTACATTTGTGGAAGTGTCTGTTTTTAAGCCTTATTCCTTAAGATAAAGTATTACAGAATTGAGGGGTTTTTTTGTATTTCTTCCCTTAGTCATTGAAATACTAGACATGCAAGTATTTGATTGCAAAGATAAACTTGGAGGCTGGTTTTGTTGTATATGTGTCAAGTGCAGTAAAGTGCTCCCATAAAACCTGCAAGGAATAATGTAGTTACAATGAGTTGTAGAGGTTTAGCAGACAGGCTTAAGTTTTGCATGTGCATGTTTGAGAATAATGTTGAAAAATGTGTGAAAAGCAAACAAAAAAAAAACCTTTTCAGCAGGAACATGGATTCAGATATTTGCTCTTTGCAACTGTTGCTTACAGGATCAATTTGAAAACCAAACAATCCACAAAAATACACAAGAATTTGGTATTCTGTGTGCAGCTTCTTTTGAGAGACAGGCTTGAGAAACTGATGCATTATAAATCCACATTATGCACATAAGGGCTTCACCTAGACATGAAAAGCAATTTTTTTCTTGGACAGGTTTTGTGGGAAGGAACTATACGACATGAAGTATCTGCCCCGGTGTTTAGGTAATGGTAGAGATGACCAGTAAGGGAGTGGCTCTCAACCTTTTTGTGGCAATGTGTACTTGTGACAAATGGTTATTAAAAAAAAAGGAATCAATGTTTTTATCATTTTAATTTTGTAATCCCTCATATTTATCTTTGAACACTCGAGTGCTCCCAGTCAAGCCCAGTATCACGGCAAAGCATGCAATACACCCACCAGGCCACTAGAGGGTAGCGTGTCTCTATGATGACTTTTATTGCTGCTGCGTGAAAAATATATAGGTGCATCAAATGAGAAGAAGCCATGTGATGGAAATCATGTGATGAATGGAGGAGCGAGGGGACTGTCCCCCAGGAGCCCAGGGTTTGACTGAGAGAATTAAAGGGATGTGAATTTAGGTGCGTTACCTTTACCACGTGATTTGTTTTTGCGCATTACATGATTATTCACATGGATTTATTTTCCTAAACCACGCCCTGATTTTGGACGCCGTGGCTAAGCAAAGCCAAGACACTGATGTGCTGTTGTCTAGTGGACCGGTAGGAGTATTACTTTGGCATGATTTCGTGTTTTTTAGTCCTCGGGTTTGGAAATCACTGACAAGCTATTTTTCAATTGTTGGTGTGGTTAAAGCCGAACTCTATTAACTTTACAAATGAGAGTCTGTCACCAGGTATTGGAGAGTTTTACTGCATATGTGTAAAAAGTTGTCAAGCCTCGTGTAGATGACATCTGATAGAACTGTAGCTGAAGACCACACATCTGAAAATGGTGTGGAGCCAGGAAGAAGTGAGCTTCCAAGATTTTGTAGTTTGATCCTCATCTCTTCTTGAGAATTGCAGCTCAAGGCTACACTTACCACGACTGGCATAAGGCCACACATCTCAAAGAGGAAGAATAAAAAAGATGATATCTTTCGTCCTGCATAATTGATTTTGAGCATTTTTTTGTTCATTCTTTTCATTTCAAGTCTGATCAGAAATCTGCAATGCAGGATTGCAGGAGTAATATTAAGACTTTTCTAGAAGTGGATGGACTGGATAAACTCAGATAAAGTTTATGTTAACTTGGTGCATGTACATGTTGACCAATAGGTGAAACTATTAGTTACAGTTAGTCACAATTCTTGTTTTGATCAATGCTTTTCTTATAAAACACACAATCCTGCAACCATTTACAAATATTTAATAAAAAAAAAACGTCTTCTTCCTTAACATTGACTCAAAGGCCATTTTAGATTTTTACAAAATTTGTACTCATCTTCGTACAGTCGGAGCACTGCTGTGGATAAAATGTGAGCTGTTTTGCTGTCAAATGTGAAACTTTCAAGAACTTCTGAGTCAGATGAGTCTGCAGAGTAATAATGGCCACTGACAACAAAAACGCACTCCATTTTCCCACTTTGAAAATATAATCGAGTGTTAGGTGGAGATAGTTATGAAAGTAGCCACTGAGTCATGCAGATTGATCTGTGTTTTACACTCATTTTATGAAGAATTCAAATGCACACAAGTCAAGTCCTTTGCGTGCAGACATTAGCACATAGTTATGCTTTCCTGAAACTGCCCAAAGTGCTGTGAGCTTTTCAGAACAAATGACAAAAATGGAGAACATCAAAATTAAATGATGAATCCATTATTGAGCAGGTTGCATGAGAACAGATGAGAGTGGAGATGAAAGTGAATGGCTGATTGGAGACTTATAAAGAGCCCCAGTGGGTGGATACCGCTCCAGTGTTTTTATAGTCACAGCTCAGACATTAAATTGACTCACACAATGCTCATTTTTTGCTGCGAATACATTTAAACTGCTGTTTCAATGTTAATAGGTTTTCTGGTCTTCCACATTAACGTTCCAAACATAATCGGTCAATTATTTTTTTTTCTCCTCTGCAGCAATCAGTCACAGGAGTGCCATAAAAAAAAGAATAAATCTGTTAAAGAATACGAAAATAAATGTGGAAATGTATATGAAAAATTTTTCAAAAAAATAATTGTAGTATTTCCATTTATTTTCACATGTTCATTTGTTTATTTATCTCTGTCTATATCTTAAAAAATATGATTTATTCATTTTGCATATAGAAATATATAAACAAATATAGAAATAAATGTACAAATAAATGAGAATGCAAAAAAATATTTTATTATATTATGTCTATATCTATCATTATATTATGTCTCCATATTTTTTTGTATTCTTTTATTGATTTCCCTTTCTGTCCACATTTATTTATTATATTTCTACATATATTTTCTTACTTTTACATAACACTTCAATGACTTCATACAAGTATCTCTCCACAGTGTCTCCTCATCCCCTAACCATGCTGACCAGCTGACTTCAAAGCCTGCAGTTGCACATTACTTCCTATTAGTCGCGTAGACTGCAGACCTGAGAAGTTTCAGCACACCAGCTGGCAGGATGGGAAGAGTTTGCAAGTGTCAGGAAAGGTTCTAAGTTCCTCCAATAAGAACTTTATTTATAATGATACAGAACTTTATTATAGAAATTGAACAGATGGCAGTTCAGTTCTTGCACAGCTTTCTAAACAACAAAAGGAGATTTTGCGAGGGGGATTTAAGTTCTCCTGTCTTTGAAATATGTGAAAGTTTTATGCATCTTTTGCAGGGGAAGATGCCTTCAAAGATAATCTCATGAGTAGTTTGCATTTATCAGTTAACTTTTTAAGTGCAGTAAAGAGAAAATAAACCCTGAATCAAATCCATTTCTGGTGTGACCACCTATAACTTTTTAACAGCAACAGTTTTCCCAGTCAGACTGGTGAACAGGTGGCTGCTTGGTTCTTCCAAACATGTCATAGAACTCGCCACAGTTCCTCTGTGGATTAAGACAAAGGCAGTAGTTGCTTCCGTCTCTTCTTGGAGACTGAATCTATAATGTTAAAATCAGTGCTCGGTGGAGCTCATTCCATCTGTTGCAGGACATGTTGTTACTCTTGTGACTGAGTCTGGCTGTATGTTTGGGGCTGTTGTCACGAAGCAGAATAAATTTGCGGCCAGACGTACGGCTCCCTGATGGTACTGCGTGATTTACACAAATCTAAACATCTAAAACGACTCAAGCTTCCTCGGTCCAGTCAGTTTCTCATCACCTGATGCACAGGCTGGATCAAAACGAAACCCAAAGTAAATCTCAAAACACTGAGACCGAGTGAGACTGGGAGATTTGTTTCCATGGCAACTATGCAGCAAGCCTGTGTTTGTGTCTCCGAATATGCAGTTAAATGTTTACACAACTAATTCCACTATTATTAATAAAACTATGTTTTGTTTATTAGCTCTTAATTATGCAGAATTTCATATCAGAATAATATCTGGAAGAAAATTTGGAAGGCTGTAAAACTTCACTCTCCCAAAATCTGCTCATGTAAACTTCAATCATTATACAATAATAAATATAGTTTTATCACAATGAGCTCTTTTATGACCAGTATTCTCGTACCAAATCAGTTTAGTTGTTGTCAATGTCACAATGATAATACAATTCAACCCATTAAAAATACATGGTCTCGGTCTCTTCTGAAAATAAACTTTTTGGAGTTAATTCTTAAAAAGTCAGACTTATTAAAATAATAGTGCAGTAGATTTAGAAAAGCAAACACATTGCAAACATATATCAAGGTTTTTTTGGTCTTTTGTTTTGTATTTTACAAAATACATTACAACATTTACAATGTTGTTCTGATGAAACAAGAACATGCTGCTGTTTTAAATAATTTGATGCAAAAGCATGCAACACTTATTTCTAGTCACACTTTATTAAGAGAAGTAGATCCTGACTTTCATGACCTAACCCAATTAAATGTAGTTGTTGAGAAATTAAAAACAGGTTAACGTTTGCACAGCACGTATAGAGTATTTCCACAGTGGGGTGTTTGCATTATTGGTCAGCTAATTACTGAAATGATCTGATGGCTGCCAAAAGTCTACAGTCTGTTAAGTGTGATGGTTTTGAACCCTGAATACTGAGCAGTAAGTTGCTCTGGATCTGAGAGTCTGCCAAATGTTATAAATGCTGATGTAACACGTGTGTGTGTGTGTGTGTGTGTGTGTGTGTGTGTGTGTGTGTGTGTGTGTGTGTGTGTGTGTGTGTGTGTGTGTGTGTGTCTGTGTGTCTATTTGTTCCAACAGCAGCTACATTCACACAGCCTCTCCCATTATAGCCTTAAGTACAGCAGGCCGATAACATAAAAGATCCTAGGGGTCTTTTTAACTGTTACAAAATGAATAACATTTGTGCGATGATATGCTCTAAAACGTACCGACTGTGAAGCGCTGACATGAAATATTTACATACATGTTACATGATTTGCATTTTCTCCTTTTGGATGAAAGTAACACTTAAGAACACAGCGGGGTATAATTTCCTCTCATTATTCTTGCGATATATTTCAAAATTTTCTTTCTCTAAATTTGTATCTTTATTTGTCATTTTTCTGTCCATGTGTAAATTTTCTGTAATCTTTCTGGAAACAGACTTTCCAATCCAACTGTAATTTTTCCAGGCTTTTTCTCCTCTCCACCTTTTCCTTTATTACCGTTGGCTGCAGAGAATTTCTGCTTTTATAGGTATGCACAATACAGCTTTGAAAACTCCCATGACCTTGCGAGAGCATCCATCGTAACGGCCAAATGTATTAGGAATTCACAGTCGCTTGGTTTTGGATCTAATGAAATATAACTTTCAAAGATGTGTTTGTTTTTATGTGACACTTTTAGTTCATTTTTCTCTTTTCCTCTCTGAATTTTGTATATTTCTTCTCTTGTGTTTCTGACTGAACAGTGAGCCGCCGCACGCCCGAGCCGTGAATCCTCCACCCGTGGTCAGGATGTGAGATCGATGGTGTGACAACAAAGGCCTCATCAAGCTGCAGCCATCTTGTACTTCCTGTTCCACCACTACAATCAAAATCACACACTCCTGCTGTTGTGCAGCATTCACAAGCTGAGGAACTGGCAGATATACATTTCAGGTTTTCATTTCAAAGGCTGTCAAAAATATATTCCCGCTATAATCGGTTACCACATTATGAATGATGACACAAAACCATCTTCAAACTGTTAATACCACAACTTTACACACATCTCTGGCCCGAATGATTCCTCTCGCATCTCCATAACAAACTCTTCTTCACTTTGTCTGAATCCGATCCTGTGAGGATTATGAGGCCGGCTTTAGTGCTTCTACAGTCACATTGTCTGTTGTGTGTGTTCGGTGGTGTGTGTGTGTCCGTTGTTGCGGGCTCACTACCTCCCGCGCTCCCATGGCGCGTGTCCTGCCCGGTGAGGTGCTTGTGTCAGATCAAGCCGTGGTTCTCCCCCGATTCGGTCTACCACGAAGCTCCCACGGTGGACTGCAACGACATGCTGTTGACCAAGCTCCCCGTGCCCATTCCCCCGGACACACACACCCTGCGCCTGCAGAGTAACCTCCTGTCAGTGCTGGACGCTGCAGCGCTGCATGCACTGCCCAACCTCACAGACCTTGACCTTTCCCAGAATCGCTTCAGTCGCGTCAGGACGATAACTCAGAGCTCCTCCCTGCTCTCTCTGCTGTCCCTGCACCTGGAGGAAAACCTTCTCAGTCACCTCCCTGAGGCTTCCTTCTCGTCACTGCCAGCTTTGCAGGAACTCTTCCTCAGCCACAACAGCTTGTATTCAATAGCACCTGGAGCCTTCACTGGTCTGGACTCCCTACTCCGTCTTCACATCAACAACAACAGACTGACCACAGTCGACCCTCGATGGTTCAGGGCTTTGCCTCGCTTAGAAGTTCTCATGCTTGGAGGCAACCCTGTGGAGGCCCTGCCTGAGCGGGGCTTCATGGCTCTAACGTCCCTCAGGAGTCTTGTCCTCGGAGGTATGGGTCTGCGAGGCTTGGCTGAAAAAGCACTGGAAGGGCTAGAGGGTCTCGAGAGCCTTTCCTTCTACGATAACCTCCTGACCAAAGTCCCGACTCAGGCTCTACGGAGAGTGCCAGGACTGAAGTTCCTCGACCTCAACAAGAACCGCATCAAACTGATTGAGACAGGCGACTTCCAAGACATGGTCCACCTGAAGGAGCTCGGTCTGAACAACATGGAAGAGCTCGTGTCCATCGAGAGAGCCGCCTTGGAGAACCTTCCTGAGCTCACCAAGCTCGAGATAACCAACAACCCACGTCTGTCCTACATACATCCGCAAGCGTTCCTCCAACTGAGCAGGTTGGAGAGTCTCATGCTCAACTCCAACTCTCTCAGCGCTCTTCACCAGCACGTCATGGTGTCCCTGCCGCGTCTTCAGGAGGTCAGCTTACACTCCAACCCGCTGCGATGCGACTGCCTCTTTCACTGGGCCGCCAAGGAGGCCAGACATCCTCACATTGAGAGAGACAAGCGAACAGATGCGCAGACAGCCCGCGTGGTGCGTTTCATCCAACCCCAGGCAACCTTGTGTTCTGAACCTCCAGAGCTGAGAGCTCGCAGGGTGCGAGAGGTGTCCTCAGGGGAGATGTCGGCCTCGTGCCTCCCCATGATTCCTGCCAGCTCCCTGCCCTCCTACGTAGGGGTGCGAGAAGGAGGGAAACTAGTTTTGCACTGCCGAGCTCTTGCAGATCCACAACCTGAACTGTACTGGGTGATCCCCTCTGGCCTGAAACTGGGTCCCGCACCGAGCCATGCATCCAAAGGTTCGCCAGCCTCCACCCTCTGCAAGAGGACGACAACTTCTGAGAGAATCAACCACACGTCTGCCTCCGGTGTCCCTCATCAGCAGGCTCAAGACGATCCTCCCTGTGAACACTTCAAGCACTACCGGGTACTGCCAGAGGGCAGTTTAGAGATAAGCAAGATCACCCCCAGAGAGGCCGGGTTATATACCTGCGTGGCGGAGAACGCCCTCGGAGCAGATACACGCAGTGTTACTGTGGGTGTGCACAACAGAGACAAGAAGAGAAAGAGGGGCGCGGCTGCTAACCTGAAGAAAATTCTATTGTTCAGAGGGGATGCCCAGTTTGAGGTGAGAGAGGTCGGCGAGCACTATGCTATCTTGTCCTGGCAGAGCGGACACAACCTCCCCTCGACCCGCCTATCCTGGCAGCCCATATACTCAAACGTCCACACGCCCACGTACACCACGCGCGTCCTCGCCGGCACGCAGAGCTTCAACCTGACTCACCTACAGGCGGAGACGTTTTACAGAGTGTGTTTGCATTTAGGGATCAGTGAGGGCGCCAAGCACGCCAGCAGGAGATTAAGAGAGAGCAGAAAGCCTCAGTGTGTTTCATTCAGGACAAAAGATGTCCCAGAGCCTCAGCCCAGCCTCCAGCTCAACCCGCAGCTGACCTCCACTGCAGTCACTCTGCTGCTCCTCGCACTCATCCTGCTGCTGGCGGGCCAGGGTTGGGACACCGAGCCCGGAGAAGGGACGGGAAAGCACCACACAACCCTCCATCGGGACATCAAGAGTCCCGAGGCTCTCATCGTCAATCAAAAGACAAAAGAAAACGACAAACATCCGACAAATCAGAGTGAGAAACCGCTGCTACATCTGGACTGCTGAAATAATCATTCAAATGCGGACAAGAAACACAGACACACACACATTAACTGTATATAAAAAAATGTGGAATATACACTTTGTTCATCACAACAAGGAGAGAGGGATCATAGATGACAGCAGCGGTGGAGAAAGAGATTTGTATTTATTTTATATACAGTATAAAGTATATATTGACACGGCTCATTGTGTTGTACAGAATGCCTAAGCCCCTAACTGGGGAAATAAAACTGGACAATCATGCTCCTGCTGCACAGCGAGTGAACACAGGAGAAACAAATGAGTCTGAGCTGCCGATGACTCGACTGAAACTAAAGAGAGCCTGAATCCATCCGGGGACAGATATCAGGAGGCAGGCAGCTCAGACCTACAAACTTTTGCCATGTTTGTCGTCTACGTGTTCCACAGACTGAACCACACTTTTTCCAAGCGGATTAAAAATCAGCTGCAAGACTGACACTGGATGAAAATCCTGCTCATTTGGACTCTGTAAGTAAAAGCGATCGATGTTAACAACCCCTTTGCGAAGTTTCAGTATCACCGACAGGGTGGTCCATCGTCCATCGTGCGTACACAGTATACTCATCCTGATCCCCCACCTGACGTCCCGCATTCTGTTTCAAAATAAAAGTGATCTAAAAGTGATTGTGTTAAATTCTATTTTGAGCTATATACAATACAATAAAATCTTTTTATTCACTCAAATGTGCTGTTTATTTCCATTTTTCTCTCCACAAACTGAGTTTGGATATACTGAAAATATGGTAATTACCTGACAGGGAATCAAACCAATAAACAGTGGCACAAACACAATATAAGAGACGAGAGACCTTGAACCAAATAGTCTGCATAAAAATCACATATTATTGATTATTCTGTAGCTACAACTCCTTCCTTATCTGCATGCACCCCAACAAACTCATTAAACACAAGATGCAGTGTGTCCCCTGCTGGATGAGACATTGAACTGAGCAGGGCTTTAACCAGGTAAAAGGACAGCTTTCTAATTTTCTTCAAGTGTCTCTTATTAAAACACTCACATGTCCACCGGTCACTGTAATCTCCATCTTCTCAGTAACGGTGGTGAAGCTTCCTTTGTTAGAATGATTCCACTGTAAGAGATGGAATGACTTTCAAAGATCAGCTAAAGGTAACATAAACTTTTAGCAGTCTGAGTTCATCAAATCATGTGGTTATCTTTTTTAATTTCTATTCTTTCAGTATGAAATTACCTTTGTCCTTGCCGAGCTGTACAACTCTCGCTCTATAAAGACTTCGACAAATAGCCGCTGGTTATAGCCATAGTTTGTCTGACTCAGACTGATGATGCTTTGTAAGTTCAGCTGAACTTGATTTGCTTTGAAGTAAAAACAATGTCGAAGGTTTTTGTCTCCATTTCTTCAAGCTGAGTCAGAGTAGGAATATCTTTGCGGCCTAAAAATCAATTACATCAACCAGTAACTTTTTAAGTGTACACGTGGCAAGCAATATTGTTTTAAGAAAGATATGAAAAATGAGAATCGACTTCTTTTTTCTTCAAAAGTACTGCAGTAAAATTGCCCAATATTTCCCTTTGTTATCTTTGAGGCACACATCAAGATTTCCTAACTAAAACTCACACCCTCTAAATATATATATTTAAATATCTCAAATTTAAGTGGGTGAATAAATTGCAGATTGGTCCTTTAATGCAAAAGCGTGATAACGAAGCATCGGGCAGCAAAAATACACATTTTAAAGCAGTAGTTAGACTTTGTATTTATTCACACGAAACATAATACATTTCTTCAATAAGGCAACACAATACTGTATATACATACAATGATCTATATGTATACCATATTTAAATTTATGTCATTCTTTACTATCACTACCGAGTGTAAATAAATAGTTTAGCAAGTCATGTAAAAGAGTGCCAGATGCAAAAAAAACTTCAAGAAACACTGTTAGAACATCCAATGCAAGAATCCTTTACTCACTGTAAGATATCATGGTTACTGATCTGTTTTAGCTGCAGTTGATTTCTGAACACAGCGTTATGAGTCAGTGACACACTGGAATGTAAATTAACACAGCGGCCCTGTGAGCTCAAAGCAGTGAAATTTAATAAAACGCACACAAACATACAAAACACAAGCAAAACCAAGAAAACATTTTAACCTGTTCGACAACACGAGTGCATCAAATACCATAAAAAGAAACTGCAACTACAGGAATGCTGCAATTAGCATACAACAAGGGAAATGTTTCCGGAGGACACTAAAGGGCGATACGCTTCTTGTTGCCATGGTGACCAAAGAAGCCAAAATGTAGTTTAAACGTCCTGACGATATCCAGATATATTTAATTACCTCTGAAGTGTTCCTGGATTTGCAGCACGTTTTCTCACTTTTCACGTGTTGTCAAATTGGTGACGATGTTTTTTTAGTTTTTTTTTTTTTTTTTTTTTAGTTTGCTGGTGTTTTGTCGATTTGCTTTGTGTTTTCTTAAGTTGCGGTGAACTCAAGGCCACGGCAACAAAAACTTTTTTATCAATTACAACTCCAACATCAGTCAAAAGCCAAACAGAAAAACAAATCTTAAAATGTATTACTTTTCACAAACAGCATAAACAGCAATGACAGTTTTGATTATTACATTAATGCTGACATCATATTTAGGTGCTGGAGGGGGTGTCTTTCCAAAATGACATGAGGTGCTCGTGGTTTAAAAATGTGACCGATACTTTAAAAACGTGAAACTCTTTTTTTTTTCAATGTGAAATGTTGAACGGACTCTACAGAGTGATGCAAAGTGAAAATGCTACGTTAGTTTGATACCCACTCTCTTCACAACTGATAAAATTGTACAATCATTTACAAAAATATAATTCTATTCTGCATTAGCAAATGACAGTAGTGATTATTAGTGGTTTAGAAGTGGACAGGACAGAGTTTAGAACCAATAGGAACATGGCATCAAGCAAATGTACTGCATGTAATATCACACACACCATCTTGTGTGCTCACATGATACACGAGCAGCGCTGCATGTCACTCTGATTTTTCAATTTGAGGATCGTGTTAACAAATGAGGTTTAACCAACAGAGCTCCTGTCCTGTTTACTTGTTTTTGCACAGTGTGACAAAATATCAGAATTCAAGTGTTAAATCTGCTAATTATTTCAGTGGCATTCACTTTCGGAGGTTTGTTTTAAACAGAATTATCGCACCACTCTACAATATGACCCTCCTCAATACAGTTAACACTTTATTTTAATGCAAACTAGATTCAGCATTTACTATATAAATAGTATATAAACAATAAAGCGTTTATAACACACTACATTGTAGTTGTAACTGATTTCAGTACATTTATAAGTAGTTATTAATGACTTCTTAACAACTACAGTATAACAGAGTTGTAAATTTCTGATATATCTATAAATTGGTTTAATCCTTTTGTGTATACAATATACAGTAAATGTAAACCGGTAATAAATGCTTTATAACACAGTACCAGTATGTAACTAATTGTTAATTACCAAAGATGTGATTATATGCTGTTACAACTGTGTTATACTGTGTTATGTAACATTAAGTAACCGCTCATACAAAAGTTATATCAGTTAACAAAACCTTTAAAAATGTCTTTATATCTGCTGCAACTACCTCATAATGTGCTTTATATACTACGTATAAACGCTAATGATGCTAACATATAGTGAGTGTATGACTGATAAGGCAATGCAGTGACTATGAATTATAAAAAAAAAAATTAAAAAAAAGTTCTTATCATTCATGTCTTTTTAATGTGTAGGGTGTCAGAGCTTTGACTTTAGCGAGCAGCGAGCTCATGAAATACCGAGATTATTTCATAAATCTCAACACTGACATTCACAAAATCCCAAAACTTGCACATACAGACACACGCACAGTTACACACCTATACACACCTACAGTAGGCAAGGGGCATCTTCAATAAGTTTCACACACAACACACATGTTCACACTGTATAACAGGCTATGAAAAGGTGTACTGAGGAGGGAAGTGAGTCAAACGATCTGAAGCAGCATCAATACGAAGTAAACTGAGGCCATGACAGATGTACGAGCAACGCAAAAATACAACTTAAGATTTTAAGACAAAATTCAATGGTTCCAACTTCGCAAATATGATTTAACTGAATATTTGTTTTGGTTTTGTTAAATTGGTCAGACAAAACAAGCCGTTTTAATCTCATACTTTGGCCTGTGGCAAATTGTGATGGAGATTTTTTTTTTTTACTGTTTTCAGACTTCTTATAGCTCAAACAATTTATCACCATTGACACACTTTTCTGCCTCATGTATGATAGTCATGAAAGAAACACATTGTTACTAACAGAAATAGGGATTATTCTTCCGCCAGACCTTCTTCCTCTGATAATGATTTAGTGACATTACAAGTATCTATATTTGTAATACTTTTTATCTCTGAATTCCAAATGTCTTCATATTAAAATGACCTCAGCGGGGATCAGGATGCAGAAGTGATCACGCTGTACCGTCTTGTACAACTTTACATGTGGAGGCAATAACCAAGTGAATACAGTAATAAAACTGTAACGGCAGCTACTTCCCTCTTAGTTGCCATGGAGACTGCATACATGGCTTAACTGATCAATTAAGCCTCAATTTGACTAAAATGTGCTAAAGTAAAAGTTAATTTGCAGATTTTTCTCCTGTCATTCATATTTATTTATACCTTTAATCTGCAGAGAAGGAGGAATACAAATCCTCCTGGAGACCGCTCGGATAAATGAGATTCACTCGCCGAATCTCCTTCAGCTCCAGGAGCACCGCTCGGTGCTCGACCCCTGACCTCCCCCTGAAGCTCTAAACACACTTCTTCTATCTGGCAACCGCACAGCATCACAAACACAGGTAGAGGAGAGTCTCCGAGGGTCTGAAACCTAAAAAGAAACAAAAATCCAAGTAGTCTTTTCCTGGTGTACACGTTTGCATTGAAACTCATCAAAAAAAAAAAAAATCTAGTATACTCATCCGTGACAAACACCTACATGCATTGCAAACACACACACACACGCACACGCACACGCACACACACACACACACACACACACACACACACACACACACACACACACATCGACTCGCACACATCTCAGCTGTAGTTGTAGGTGAAGTTATATGAGCTAGGCTCCTTTGGCACGGGGGGCGGTGCTTCGGGGATCGTGATGTTCTCAAGGTCGAGGAGGCGGAGCTTCATCTCCATGCTGATGAGAGTGTCGAGGTCGCTGCGCGTCAGGTCACTGCCCATCTCTCTGCCCAGCAGCGCACACAGCCCGTCAGTCCAGATGCAATACTGCACAGATGCACACACACAAAAGAGCATCCATTAAGGTGAACCATCCCTTTCAGTGCAGCAGCTCGGCAGTACGTAGGAGGTAACAGCCAACAAGTTGGACCGGCGTTGTTTGATTTGGTTTGTCTAGAATTATGGAAATATCAAGCACATTTGAAGTGTCTAAATTACTATTAAATTACTAAGAATACAAGAACCGAGCTTTTTAGTTAATAACAGTGTTTTTGGCTCCTGTTGTGCAGCAAAACAAGCTGTATACACAACATTAATATTTCATAAAGTTGAAATGACAAACGTGTTGGCAAACAGTCGAACATTTACAAGTCGCGCAAACGCCGAGCAGCATCAGAATCTGTTTGGAGACTTTCTGTCCACCTGGCGAACACAAGTCCAATATTCCCCCTCGCTTTCTCTCCACCGACTCCCCAGGGAAATGTCCGGCTCTTTAGCCGCTAAACGCTTCATTGTTTTCACCAGCTGGAGAGTAAACGTAGAGCAGATTTATCGGAGCGGGAACAGCTGCCTGTGGTAGTTGGATGATGAGGATAAGGACAATGGTGAGACCGAGCCAAAAAAATACAAAATGAAAAGGTGAAGCTGCTGACCATAAAAACAAAGCAATCGAGTGAAAATGTTAAAATGTTCCACGGAGCGGCGAAATAGTAATAATAATAACGCGGCCGGAGTTTAACAGACAAGTGAGCCCTTTCACAGTAGAAATAACAGTTTGACTCTGGTAATTTATGACTAACTGAAGTTAGAGAGCTGAATCCACTCAGCCAGACACTCACAACAGAAAACTAAGTGGATGTGGTATAAAAGTTGTTTGGTTCAAACACTCACTATCCACCCATGTGCTTGTGGATGTAATGCCGTGTCATCTGGACGGCCTCAAGTACTACTGGAGGACCCTTGGAGTTATTTTTCATCTCGTCTTCTTTCACCATTGCCGTAATGTCAAATTGAGGACCATTCTGTCTCAGACTGAAGCTGAAGAACTAGTCTTTGCATTTTTTTTTTTACTTCTAAGCTTGACTGTTGTAATTCCTTAATATCAGGATGTCCCAGTTACCCTCTGAATAGCCTGCAGCTGCTCTGAAATGCCGCAGCTACTGACTACTGCCGGCATTTAGAGAGAGATCATATTTCTGTCATATTAGCTTCTCTTCACTGGCACCCCGTGAACTGAGGAATATAATTTATACATCTTTCTCCGTACATACAAAACCCTTAATGACTGAGCTCCATCATATCTTAAAGACCTTGTAGGACCATATTATTGAAAAGAGCGCTTTGCCCTCAGACTGTAAAGGTAGAACGGGAAGAAGAGTTGTTAGCGTTCTGTCTCCTCTGGTGTAAAACCAGCTCAGAGTTTGGGTTTGGTTGGCAGACACCATCTCTACTTTTAAGATTTGAAACTCTCCTTTTGAATAAAGCGGTTGGCAACAGGCCAAGAAAGATATTAAATCCACGACTAAATACTGGTTGCAGAGGCAAAGAATGTATCCAACAATACCGGTAATTAGCTCGCAACCTAATAAGCTACATTTTTCATTTCTGTCAGTGACCACTAATGCTAAAAAAAACACACACACATTGACAATAACGAGCTAACTAACATTATAGCTACATACATGGAAATTATTACATTTTGATGAACAGCAACTACATTTTTAACATGTCAACAATGTTCCTTGATATTCCAGGACTTGGCGAAAAAACAATATTAAATTCACTGACTTTCCCTGTCTGGAAAAGAGTTTTTAAAATCCCCTGATGTTCCCTGAGCTGTGGAAACCCTGTTTAAAAATAAACTGAATCAAATCGAACAGGACAGCTATTGTGTGGTTGAGTACACATCAGCTTACCTCATATTTGTTAGGTGCAACAAAATTGAGTGTTTCATCGGGATCGTAGAGGACAGAGAAGGCCAATTCCAGCACCTCCTGAGAGAATCAAACAGGTTAAATAAAACAGTTTCCACAACAAAGAATGAACTGACGGCTGTGTGACCAGAATACAAATGAGAAATAAAGGAAGTTCGATTTCACCTTGTTTTGTTTTAGAGCACTTTTCTCCTTCATATGAGGGCAGTCCTTCCCTGTCACCACAGACTTGATATCTGAGACAGGGACTGGGAGAAATAAAGTAGAAATAATCAAATAATTACAGGAATATATTAAGGGCCATCATCCACTCTGCCGGAGAGGTCGTCATTGTGTGTGTTGTGAAAGATTTAGTAGCTTTGACATGGAGCCACTTGGAGAAATAAAGGTTTCTTACTCTTGTCACTGAGTAGCTCAAAAGGCACTTCACCCTGAGGTGACTCATCCAAGTCCCCATAGTGCAGCACTTTGTGATTCAGAGAGAGTCTGCAGAACCAAAACTTTTCTACAAAAGAGGTGAGGAACACAGTGTTTAGCTTATAATCCACATCCGCGGTACTTCAGAAGCAGAAAGAAGCAGAGTGATTGTTGTTGCTGCTGTTCGTACCCTGCCGCCGCCGGTTCCCCAGTTTACGGAAGCAGCTTCCCTCGCACAGCCGGTTGAGTCGCTGTTGCTTGATGAGCTCCAAGATCTCGGGCTGAATTCTCTCCCGCAGCTCGCTGCAGCACAAACACAGCATGAGCAACAGGAACAAGCGCACAGACACACAACCGGGCTATTTCCTCTCGTAAGGACAGAGCAGAGCTGAAGAAAGCTGCAACGTAGCAGATCGCGAACACGCGAGTAAAAGGCTGCACGTTTTGTCACAGCTACACTGCCGACAGGCATAACGCGTTGAAACTACACGAAGAGATCGAGAAGCAGCGACGACGCAGACTGACATGATTGGTGGAGACTGGAAGTCGTCCTGGCTCATTCGTTCTGACTGCCGCAGACGTAGAATCTCGGAATAGTTGAGGCCTCGCAGTTTATTCTTCAGCTGGTCTATAGATGACGGCTTCATCGCCAGAGCCCTGGTGATCTGCTCCCGGACCACCTGCATCACCTGGAGACGGTTCGAGCACACACACATACACGAAAGATGAGAGAGGAAAGGTGGAATATAAAAAAAAAGGCAGATTTCAAAAATATTCAGGGAGGTGCATTATTCTCATCAGCTGGAACATTTCACATCTACCTGCTTTAGTTTTTAAACAATAAACAATGAGTATTGGTCAAGTTAAAAATCGCAGAAACATCATTTCTCCAATCAGAAACTTAATCTGCTGACAGACATCTAGTGCCTTTTTTCAAGGCATCAATATTTTAAACCCAACATGTACAAAACGGTTTGATGTATTCCCGTTCATTTCATTGGATGTGGAGATAAGTAGTAATTATCATGCATTATTTAATGAACTAAAAACCTTTTGGCTGTCTGCTCAACAGAGCAGCTACAGTAGTAACGTGTGCAGCCAGCTCACATTCAGACTGAGCAAACATCATCCTGACAGATGTATTTAATAATGAAGATCACCTACTGTAAACAAGTCAACATTACTGTGTGTGATGACATTCAGATTATGTTTTATATTGGAACTGATTAAATGTACGCTCTATAAAAGTCGGGCAAAATGAATGGTTCATGCTTACAGGTCTATCAGGATGCATTCAGGCAATGTGGGAAAATCAGCAGTCCGTCCATTCAGCTTCAGTTCATCAAAGTGCAATCTTACTCATTTCTTCTTGGGAAATATTATTGCTCGAAAATAGTCTGCAGCCCGAGGCCAAATTCTGTTTGCACAAGTTTAACGAACCAAACAAGACTTTCTGTTGTAAATGATCCAACATACAATTTAATTGAGCCGAAAATGTGAACCTCGTAATGGTGAAAGGGGGGAAATTAGGGATCATAAAAGTCAGAAGAATTCATTGTTTTGGGACAACCAACATCAACGCTGTCTACAAGAAGGGGATGAGTCGACTCTTTTTCTTGAGGAAACTTCGATCCTTCAATGTGTGCAGCGAGATGTTGGAGATGTTCTACCATCTGTTGTGGCCAGTGCATTGTACTTCGCTGGGGTCTGCTGGGGGAGCAGCGTTGGAGCCGGAGACACCAACAGACTTAACAAACTGGTTAAGAAGGCCGGCTCCATCATCGGCTACAAACTGGACAGTCTGGAAAAGGTGGTGGAGAGGAGGACGCTGAACAAACTATTATCCATATTGGATAATCCTGACCACCCTCTCCACCACCTGCTGCAGGGACAGCGGAGGACTTTCTCCAAAAGACTCCTCCAGCTCCGCTGTCACAAGGACAGATACAGGAGATCAATAAGTCTGTACAATAACTCACCTCTGGTAAAATCCATCACACAACAATAATACTGTTGTCTGTGTTCTTGGTTGTTTGTATATAATATATATAGATATATACTGTACTGTATATACTGTATATACCGTGCATTTTATATTTTATATTTTTTTACTGCTATTTTATTGCTTTTTATTATTCTATTATTATCTTATTGCTTCCTGTATGCTGCTGTAGCGAAAAAATTTCCCCTTGGGGATTCATAAAGTAACTACCTAACCTAACCTAACCTAACCTAACTAATGTCTGTGAAAAAGATTTTAAGCAGCAGGTGTTCTCCCATTTTAATTACAATTTCTGGTCAGTTTAAGGCTGCAGAGTTTGGATATTTGGATTTAGCTCTTCGACTATACTGTGAGATTTAGGGTTTCAAAAAGTCATTTCGTTTCTCTGTCTGTAAAGGTTGTCATCGTGGTTGTACTATGAGGTTTTCACCATCAGAAAAATCCCGGTAAGTGTCCAACATGTGTGGCACCACCAGTATGTACACTATCGTAGACGGTATACAGTGAAAGTTGGAAAGCTTGTATGTATCTGAATATAAAGAAATGACTGAAAGAGAGCTTTAATGTCCGACCTTGTTGAAGTCCTCGGCTGTGGCTCTCATCTCCTTCCAGGTTTTATTGAGCAGCTGGATGCAGACACAGAAGAACTCCTCCCACGCCCGGTCATGAGTGAAGAACATGGGGTGATAGTCGTTGCAGCCCTCATTAGCTACACAAAAGAAAAAGATTTGAAATGTAAAGTGAGAGAGGCATCCTTCATCTCCTCTCACGATCCGGCACTGAACTACAGAGCACCATGTCACAGTTTCTAAAGACTTCTTTCACGTTATCCCATTTTAGAGACATTTCAAGATCATTAAAAGAACAACAGCTACACTTCCTGTCAAACACAGAAGTACTTACGCAGTTCTCCGACCTGCAGGATCTCGCACAGCATTCGAGTGAGCTCGATGGCGCAGCGGCCGAAGGGACACTCGTGTTTGTCCTCTCGGCTGCTGTTCTCCAGGACAATCTGTCACGAGTGGGGAGACACGTTAGGTGTGGCGGCGTCTTTCCGCGACCGTGAACTCGGCCGTGCCTGTGCTTACGCTCACCCTGATGTACGTATCCTGGTGAACTTTAGCCAGATACAGCATGTTGTCCAGAGCCAACATCCCCGGAGGAGTCTGGGTGAAGTCCAAGGCCGGGTTCACATGGTTCTGCGTGTCAAACCGAGCCGGGAGACAGCGACACAAACATTTAAATGTTTCTATTTGAATCCATTTATACAATTAGCTGTGCGACTGAGGGGCATCCTCAACCAAACTCACAGTGAACCCCAGCATCTTGTAGTCCTTGGTGTACATGGCCTTTCTCTTCTCGGTGCCGGTGGGGTCGTTCTCTCCATCAAAGGCAATTCTACGCAGCTCAAAGATGATGTCTCTCTGAGCCTGCAATAGAAAGACAACATGTTAACAGCATAAACAGGAACACATTTAACATTGTAGCAGCAAAAATTGTGAAAGGAAAACATTGAAGATAGTTTAATCAGTGGCGAGCAAAAGGATGTAAACGAAAACTGAAATTTTCTGCTCCACTTGTTACTTAAAGCAGAGAGTAAATTGATTATTATGCTTCCTCAGGATCCAAGCTGTTACCATCCAATTCACAACGTTGCTCATTCAAACACACACGACTGCTTACTTTAGGTGTTCTTTGACATAAAACAACATCCTGTTCATATATGACATTGCGGATATAAAGGGAAAATTCAGTACTTAAATTCTTACCTGGTCATTTGGATCCATTTTGGTCATCATTCGTTCTTCCAAAAGGTTAAAGGTCAATACCTGCAGCACGTACAGCTGATGTGCCATTTCGGCTTTGATTGGTCGATTTCCTCTGATAACATGCTGGGAAAAAAAAAAAAAAAGAGCGCTGCACTTAGAATAAAGCCTTAAAGATGTAATTCATGTATAAACAGCTACAAAAATACACGTGAAACAAAAAGAAAGAAGCCTAATTTATAGTTTTTCTTCTCCCCAGAGTGAGACATTATATTGTATTGTACTGGCACACTACCTGATTACCTGTTTGATGTAACTGATGTGAAACACTAAATGTCACATGACATAAATTAAAAATAAAATAAAAGCAGAGTGATTTCTATCTGAGATTTTATTTTTGCAGATTTTCAGATACAAATCCCTCTGCTTTTATTTGTATGTTGTGTTTTGGGAGTTACGTAACCTGACATTTGTTTGTGAATATTAATGAGACTGTGTTAATCCCACACCGGGTCTCATTAACAGCACACAGACTCGCAGGTTCTGGTTTTTCACGGCAGCACACAATGATGGAGCCGCTCCAGGATGTTTCCTCGCTGCGGGAGGCTGGAAGTGCAGCGTCTTCCTCGCTGACATCCACAGCCAGTTCAGTCGGGCACTTCCAGACGAGTGCCAAAGGGAATCATTTCAGAGCCCATTTTGTTCCACTTCAAAGACTTGGTGCCATATCACATTTGCTGGTTCTGTGTCACAGCTCTCCGAGTGAGTAAAGCTTTCCCTTTTCCAAACGCTGACCAACTGCTGCTCCCGGGAATAAAACCAAAGCCCATGGCAGGAAAGCCTCAGAGGAGGATAACGCTGACTGCAATCTGTATACACAAGGTCTCCCAGGGTTTTAATCAGAACTATCTCCATCTGTTTAAAGTGGAGTGAAGCTTGTATGGAAGTTTTATAACCGGCAGAGCAGAGTGTTAATTCTGATGTGCAGCTGGAAATGACAGAAATATTGTATTCCCTACACTTCAGGCTTGATACTCACATTGAGGATGATGGACCGCAGGTGTTTCTGAGCCAAAGTGCTCGCCATTTCCTAAAGGATAAAGAGATAAATCATTCCAGCACACAAGTACGATGAAGAAAGACACTTTAAAACACGGGAAAGTAGCAGACGATGGGAACTTTAAAGAAATCTACCAACAGTAAATGAGAATTTTGTGCATGAATATTCTGCCTTGAACTGGTTTAAATCATTTCTTCACACCTTTTGCAAACTAAAACTAACATGGTTCAAGTTCAATCTGTTATCAGTCTGTCTGCTGCTGCTGCAGCCTGCTATGGTTCTATCTTCATTTGAATGGCTCATGCAGTTTCAATGACACAAAAAGAGCCAGTGAAGGAGGAGAGGGAGGAGTGGGGAGATGGAAGGAGCTGCTGAGGGATGTGTACTCACAGTGAGGTGCTGCTCCAGCGGGTTAGTATACTCCTCCTGTGGGTCGGGGGTGGGGGGCGGGAAGGAGGAGGGACATGGGTGTGACAGCAATGGAAACAAAAAGTGCACACACGTGGACAATGAGATACAAGAATACATCACCGGCACAGCATGCAAACGCAACAGGAACAAAAACAGCATCGCGTCAAATCACAACAGCTCACAGTCACATGGCCTAAATACGTGATGAGCATGAATTTATTCATTTATCCAGCTGCTTTTGGGGGTTTTAAAATAAACTATTTACTTCATCATCTCTTCACCTCATCCTTTCTGCCTGCCTCTCTTCAGTGTGAGAATAAGAGACAAACGGAGGGACGAGTCGAAAGAAAACACACCAGAACTGCAATGAAGAGAACCATAATTCTAAATATTAAAAAGTAACTCCACACTCATTTACTAAATGAGGTGTAAATTGGCATTTAGTTGGTAATTACAGTAATGCACAGCGCTGTGTGTCCCTCTCTCTCTCTGCTGTGTTTGTCTCTCTGGAACTGACTCAGTTCGCCCCCCGGTGGCCAACAAGAGCAGCTGGCGTGTGTTTTCCCAGGTGCAAACATCTCAACAGGCATCGACCACATCATGTTATTTTGGGACATTTGGCCAGATTAAAGTGATTGCAACTGAAAACCTTTGACCAAATAGCTGACAAATCGCACAAAAGGAGCATGAACCAAACTCTTTCTTTAACATTTCATTTATGGGCATTTGTCTCTGTATTTCTTTCAAACTGATCCCTTCCCTTTTTTTCCTGCCTAACCGTGTCTCTCATTTCATTGGCTAGTTTTTACTAATCTATACAGAAGTTTGTGATACATAAGCAGATTGAAATTGAAGATTTCTTGCAAACAGAATTTGTATATATACTTAAAGAAAAATCTAAAATCTAATGAATTTATTTATATGTAAGTATTTTTAAATAACTCAATATTAAGACAGCAACAAGTTAGAATATATATTAATGTTTTATCTAAATGAGATTTTATAATGTGCTGAAGGATTAGCAGGTTTTTACAGATAGTTTCATTGGATGCGTTTTCTGCAAATTCAATTCTGAGATATTATTTTTGATGTCTAGTGTTGCGCAACTCTTATCAAAACAATGCTTTAAGTTTGGATTTTTACTGTTGCAAATTTTTTTTTTTTTTTTTTTAAAAGCACAAATACCACAGTGTTTAACTTCTGGCCTTTACTGTCAAATCAAAGTTTACATGGAGAACCCTCCTTTAAGTTTGACACACACAAAGGGACAAGACAGTGTATGAAGAGATTAAACACTGCAGTATGCTGTCGCACAATGTGCAAAGTTCCCGCTGCAGCGTGAGCAGAGCACAGGAAGACGAGACACTGCGACAGTGACGCACTGAAAAGAGGCACTCTCCCCTTCACTGTTTGAACATTTGTCGGTGCTACAAAGATATTTCAAAGTAAATCTGTTTGTTTTTCACAGATATTAATGTTATAACTACATTCAACATCACACTAAATGTCCTAATTTTGTATTGTTGAATGTAAGTGAATCATTTTGGATGCTGTATTTGTTCATTTCTGCCTCTACTGCGAACAATTCATGATTTCATATCATAGAAATGACAAAGAATCGGTCACTGAATGACAACAAGTCCGGTCTTTGACTGGAACAGAAAGAAGCATCTTTTAATGAACTAAAAATAAACCCTGAACGACTGCATGCTGAAAAGTGCCGGATCTCTTCCAGTCATGCTTCAGTTGCAGCTCGGAGGCTGTTCCTCCTCACTGAGCTCCTCTAAATAAGAACTGCAGCATAACAAATGCACAAACTTCAAAGGGAGGTGAGTACTATTTTCAGTGAGTGTGTCGTTACGGCGATGACTGTCAAGACAGAATCCACAACATGACAGCTGGCAGACAGACGTCTCTGTTCACGGGATTAAGTCGAACTAGTCTACAGCTGCAGACGTCCGCAGCTCTGTGACACCAAAATCTTTTTGGTGGCTTTCTTCAGAGTCTAACATGAGGATGGAATATTAGTATCGTCTTATCTATTCAGTGGTTTTCTGTAACGGTGTGTTGTGAGAGCGCTGCACTGACCTGCCGCCTGTCCTCTGGAGCCTTCAGGAAAAGAGCGTTGATGAGGGCGATGGCGTACGTCTGGATCTCCTGGTTCGACCTGCACAAATATCCAGCAGCGCAACAACCAGTTAGAAGCATTGTGCTCCACAAATATCCACGCAGGATGCTAACTACAGGCTAACAGCTACTCTGCATACATAACCATTAGTTTTATCAGCATCAATAGAAATACTAGGGAGGGGGCCTCTCATTCACATCAACTGTTAAACTTTAATTTGCTGATCATATATCATTTAATTATTCCCATAAAAAGACCAAAACCAACATTCAATTGTTCCAAACAATTATTGCCTGAGTATTGAATCCCTCACAAAGATTCTTCTTCTGTCCAATAGGCCTCCACTGACTATTAAAAATATACTTCAGAGAGCCACATTTATGGACATTTTTGTATTTTGAGTAAACTAATGCATTTTGTTCCTTTTACATACATGAGACAGACCCATCATGATTTTTTTTTTTTTTTACATTTACATCTACAATAAGAACAGGTGGACCAAAGAGCCACAACCAAGGTGGAGAAGTAGGAATGTACTGGGTGACACATTGTTTGCTATTTTGGTCTTTTTAATGGGATTTCTCAACCACAAGAAAAATATAAAATAACAACACCAGCATTGTTGTTTTATTGGGGTCATCTATTCATCCTGAACTCGTCCATTTAATAGTTCCATGAACCAAACATCAAGGCAAACATAGCAGCAGCATTTCTAAAGTCACCCCGCACACACACACACTGCTACATTCTCTCCTCGACCCGCCTCGTATCAGAGTGCTAAAAGCCCCTGTGCGTGTGTGTGTGCTCACACTTGCAGGTGCCCGATGAGCTGTCCCACGGTGATCTCCTGGGCCACTCGGTGGTACAGACTGTGGCTGTTCAGCACCATGCTCTCCAGGATGGCCAGGGAGCGCTGCAGGATGGACACGTCCACCATCGGCTGGTTCACGTAACCCGCGATCTGAGCGAGGACGGAGAAATCAAAGCAACCTGTCAGTTCAGCATTTCTTACTGCGGTCAGTTGGCCTTGAAAGTGTTTGCGTGGAATCACAAAGTTTGAAAGTTTAAAAGTTAGAAGATGGAAATCAAGTAGATTCTTCTTTCCCAATATTATTCATAAAGGAAAATGAAATTAAAAGTTCTATAAGGTTTCCCCTGAGTCACTGTCAAGGCTACGGAGAAGTTTTCAGAAGAAAACTATTCACATAGACACTAAAGGAGTTCAAAGTCCTGCAAGGCGTTGCTAGGCAACAGCACCCACACATTTCCGGCATTTGGGAAGAAAAGGAAGGCCAAGCGATTAAATAAAAGTGCATGAATACAAATAAATAAAAAGACCTTGAAATGGTAAACAGAGGGGATGTTTACAGTGGAGTCTCTGTGGAACTCTGACATGTCTGATAAATTGTGATTTTGTAGGAGGAGGTACCTGTTTGATGAAGGAGAGAGAGATAAGGTCCCAAGACACGATGCCATGATCCATCAGCTCCAGGAAGGCAGTGAGAGTGAAGGCCAGCATTTCACCGAAGCTGACGGAAAGTAAAAGACAAGTTAGTGAGGGCTGTTTCCCATCAGCTGATAAGACATGTAGTCTGATTTTAAAGAAATAATAATACATGTATAAAAAGATTAAACCATTTCCAACACTAACAATAAGGAAAGGTTGGCTTAGAAGTTGCACATTTTAAACAACCTATACTACACTGCCGCTATCAACACTGTCAGCTATCAAACAAAAAAACAACAACATCAGCGCTCACTGGGTGCCGCTCTCTACAAGACGAGCCAGTGTCCCGATCCCCTCCATATTGATGAACTCTGCTGCAAAGGTTGGGTCTGCAGACAGCTTGGCGAGCTCTTTCAGAGCCTCGAGGCGAGCATCGATACCGTGAGACTGGATCCTCTCCAGCAGCTGACGAGCAGCACGACCCTGTTAGAGACCAAAAAAACAGCACTTTCATGATGCAGTCACTGAACACACTGAGAGTGTAAACAGAGATCAGCATTACTCCGGAGCGTCTCCATGGCTTTTTGTCTGAAGTCTTTGTAAAATACTTGCAGCATGAAGCATTAACACATGGCTAGATTGAGTCTGGGTCTATAAACAGTGATAGATGTTCACAACAGACTGTTTGGGTCCGATAAATGTTAATGGTCTTTTCTTCTACTTAAGTGTGGCTAACTTGGGAACATTTCAAACTAGTAAATATAGCCAAAATGTCCAGAATAAGACCCAGGGTGTGATACATTTCAGTTATCAGTGGAAGCACAGCTCAGCCCACAGTGCTTTGGTGACACTCCTGGTGTTTTGGTGTTGCAGAGATGATATGTACCCACAGTGCACTTGGAAGAAGGGTGGGATTAGAAAAAACAGATTATCATACATTATTAGTGAGTTCGAGGCTGCTGCTGTTAACCATGGCGAATCATCAAGCTCCTCTAAGCCGTGCTGTCCCCACTGTGATGGACTGACAGTTTGGTGAAGGAGCCCAGACCAGCAAGTCCGAAGAGAAAAACGTGAAATGTCTTTTTTGGCTGAATTCATGTTTTGAAAGGCATAAAAAGACTGCAGAGTAAAGTCTGGTGATGCGTGCAAACTTTTTGTGGTAGCTTCAAAATAAGAATTAGAAAGACAAGCAAATAGCCCAAATATATACCGCAGAAACATTATACAAATAGATAAATTACGATTTGAAAACATCCCAACTAAAATAGAAAAAAACACATGAACTAAGTTGACTTACAGGGGAGATTGCTAACCGAAGGATGGTCCCGTTCTTGATGTCCCCACGGCTCTGAAAGATTAAAAAGAAAAGAGAAATGTGGAAGTTCAGTTCGGGTTTACGAAGCTTTATTTGTGTCCTCAACGCAATGTCAGACAGAAACAGTGGAGCTCACCTGCTCTGTGATATAAAGCTGAGGTCCATCAGCATAACGCAGAGCAAACTGCTCTGAGCCTGACAAAGACCAGCTGAGGATAAGAACAGGGAGGTTCAGTAAGAATTAGTATTCAATGTAAGTGGTAGGAAACAAAGAGTCAGTGTAGGACTGTTATAAAGCAGCACACTCTTGTGCCTGAACAAAAGGCTTCTCAAAGTCAGATAGTTCCCTCCAGCAGTATATTTACACGAGTGGCAAACTGAGAGATTTGTGGAGGAGAAGGATCCAGTGGGTGTCAACAGTGAAGTGCAAAGAATTTTTCATTTCAAATGGTAAAAGGAGGCCGTGGGTAGATGCAGCCCAGCTCAGAGGTGGATGGGTGAAATAAAAAATGTTCAATATTCATCACAAAAGTGCAGGAATATGAAGCACAGACAACGGTGATGGCAAACTTCACGGATAAAAACAATGGGTATGGAGGATTTTGCAAGGTGTTACAGTCAGTGATGAAATGGGCGTCTACATGACTGTGACAGGAGTGGGCATCACAAGCTCAACAGCTGTCAATTTCTGACTTCTTTATAGTTCTGCATCATAGACGTATTTTTATGACATGGCAGATCTAGAAAGAGTATTTATACAACCAAAAAAAATTTTTATTTTTTTTTAAAAGACACAAAGCCCACAATGAATGTTGTTTTTCTCCCCGGATATGCTGCTTGTTTTATCCTGAACATGCAGGTAGCCCAGACACAGACGCCTCAAAAGGACGGCTTTTAAATCGAGGGAAAGATTTTAGGATGCAAACTTTATTTATTGCAAAAACAAATAAAGTTAACAGATGAGATCTGTTACATTTGCAGTGAGACCAAAGAGAAAGCTTTTCAACATTCATTTCTGAAGGAAGACCAAAAACCAATGTCAGTAGTCTCTCATTTGGGAACAGAATGTTGGAAACAAAAATCATCTGGAAACCATTAAAACGTGTAGGAGTGACGCTCACCCATCACATACTTCCCGAATTATCGAGGACAAAGGTCTTTTCTGCAAAGAGGGAAAAAAAAACAAAAAACATTGCAAAACATGAACGATTATAACATTAAAGGGCTGAAATGAAACATAAATCATCACTGTACACTATTATTCCTTTAACCTCTAGGATCACAGCTTGCGACACATCCTGTGTTCTGCAGAGCTAAAACACCTCACAGCGTTACTCTGATTCATGCTTTTCACATTCAAAACAAACTCAATCTGTGCACAAATGTCCCCTTTTAATATGAAAATTTCACTCTAATGGCTGGAAAGTTGAGTTATTAGAGGTAAAAAAAAAAAAAAGGGAGACAAGTACAGACCTGGTCCATCTCTATGAGCTGAGCGTTAGCACCGGGCCACTCAATAGCCACCTTCACAATGTCAGCGGGGGGCGGCATGGCTCTCTTATTGTCAGAACCCTACGGGAACAAAAAGAGTTTTAATATCTGTCGGTCAACATCAGTCATGAAAACACTGTGACTCTTACAAATAAATGCCATTAAAATGATACCAAAGGGTTGTTTTATTGTTATAACGAATTTCAATTCAATTCGGTTTTATTTCTATGGCGCCAAATCACAACACAGCAGGTATTTAACAATTTCCAATGTGAGCGGCTGGGAGGAAAAAACAGGAAGAAAAACCTCTGGAATATATATTTCAGAATAAGATGAGAGCGGTTATACGTCACCTAATGGATAAGTGCTGATGGGGTCAGTCGCTCTCACTGCTCGGCTGTGTAAACCCTGTGTCAGCTCCCCTGCAGACACACAAACCCACACACTTGTCACGCAAGTGCAAAACCGTTACTTCCTTGAAGCTCCCCCCACTCCCCCCACCCCCCAAAAAGAACAAAAAAAAAACAAAGCTCCATCCCTGCATTTTCTCTCATTTGAACTGAATCTGTCAGAGAACAGATCAATAAGAATGACTGTTTAACAAAACCAACCACCCACCCACCCGCAGACACACACACACACACAAGCAGTCACAGAAATATCCTAGCTGGGTCAGGCCGTCCACCTACTGGGGTCTGGGTCTGCTGAATTTTATTCCCCTTGATTTACTTGCACATTAATTTCAATGCATAATCTTCATTTACTTCAAATTTATGTTTGCACAATACATTTTAGTTATTCTTAACGCCATCACTTTTACTGAGACAATTTTTTTTTTTTTTGCATTCATCAGCTGTGCAGAGACTGTTCCAAATTTAACTGTCTGACCATCTGCTTCAATTCAAAGGACATTTTATTGCGCATACATTGTTTAACTGTTTAAATCTAACTTTAGCAAAGTCAGATTCTTCGTTTGGTCCCCTGCCTATTATTTCAGGACTCACCTCACCGAATACTAAAGCACCGACACTTATGCAACTTATTTCATCATCTGCAACAACTGCTCTGTAACACAGCAGCAGTGGGAGCACAGCAGGGACCAGTCTTTGGCAACAGAAAGAGATCTGTCTCCGGTCTGACATGAAAAGCCGTCTGATGGCTGGTGATTGGAAGACGGAGATAAAGACGAGAAAAAAGTAGAAAGACACTGCTGTTCTTCAAACTTCTCTTTGAATTCAAGGTCCTTTCGGGCTGCAAAACACTTTGTACGGCTTGCAGCTACTCGTTTGAAAATAAATCTTAATCATTACCCGAGTGTTATATCAGAGAAACCTTCATGAACCAACAACTGTCTTTAGCGATTCATCAGTGTTGTAGTATTTCCAGCACTGCAGTCTTTGAGGACTTTGTTCTATAAATATGTTCCCCTGCCAGTGTACATCAGCCGTGGCTGTGACGTCTGACACTTCATCCTTTTGATCAGTCGGGAAATAAAGCACATTTTGTTCTCTAACATAAGTTTATTCTGTTGAGAATCACTTGTCAGTGCACCACTGCGCTGCAGATGCCGGCTCATCACAGTGAAAACATCTCAAAGTCAGGATCAAAATGTAAGCTGTTGCAATATAAATAATAAGCAGGTCTGAATCCTTTCAGCTCAACATCCTTGAACTGAGGGATCTTAATTTGTCACAACAGACCGATAGAGGGTTATACGCAGCACAGGTGATGATCATGAGCTACAATAAATTATAGATAGATTCTGGGAAAGATATCGAGTGAAAAGTGACAATTAAATTCAGATTCCAACACGCTGTCTTGTGGAGCGATCGCACCGCCTCCGCATCTTCAAGCAGACTGTCCATCACGTTACGCACCGTGTGATTTCTGTGCTGCAGAAAAGTTTGCTCTCCTACAAAATAAACGTGGCGACAAAGTTTTCAACAATTTCTGGTGCTAATCTACATTTTTCAGCACTGACATCTGGCCAAAGATGATCTTGGTAAACATGTTACGATGATGATTTGTGAGCTTGTCAAGGAGACAAAACAAGAGGTTATATATATGTGTTTATGTATGTGTATATATATATATATATATATATATATATATATATATATATACATATGTATATATGTATAATATTTTTTATATCATAACCTAAAAAGTGGTAGATTGTCTGAAAATGGTTCCCTTCCCGTCCAATATAGTAAAATCCTTTCAAGTCTATTTTCTATTAAAATGCCAGACAATTCCTGCTGTTTATTGACTCTATTTCAGTCTCTGGGCTTACTATGGGAGGAACATGAGGCAAATTAAATGGGCACAGAGTAAACTTTTATCTGCTGCCAAGAACCGCTGACAATGGCCCTTGACAGACATGAATGAAAAAGTCAAATTCTGAAAGACAGAATTCCCAGCAACTGACATGTAGAGTGTATTAAAGTTATTTTGACATATATGCAAGTAAATCATAACAAACATGGCTGTTGGTTACAGTTCAGGCTTATTCTTGTTTGGCTTTAAACCAAGCGTATATGAAAGAGAGAAGACACTTTGCTCAGAGTTGGAGGCCATTAACTTCTGCAGCATGTAGTATCTCAGCTCAGCAAATGTGCAGCATCCAGACAAACACTGGAGCCACTCATAGTCACAAACACCGAGTGGACAGAAGGCACAATCATATATACTTTGCAATGCAAGCTTACATTTTAGCAGCCGTGTGACAGTGAGCCAGCATGTCGTCTTAATAGTCAACAACAATAGGTTTCCTTGAGCTAACTGGAAGATGCCATGAGGCCTAATAACCTACTACTGCAATTATCATCAGACATGAACAGCCGAATGGTGCATCCCTTTATTTGTTTCTTTTCAAATCACTTTCCTGTCATAAAGATAATGAAATGAAGAAATGAAGCCGAGAAGTGCCTTTCCCTAGTGTTTAGATAAGCCACTTTACAACATACAACATTTTGATAAAAAATGTAATTCGATCACAACCCAGGAACCTAAAACCAAAGAAGCCGATCAAAACTCAGCTTTCATGAACTGTATTATTGACACTTGTGCTTTTCGTGAGTGAAAAATATCCCATTCAAGGTAACTCAACAACAAAAGTCTATGTGTAAGTCATGCAAGTGGACCAGCATGCAGAGGTCCAATAAAAAGGCACATCTGCATTTATTGATCTTAAATACAGAAGTGCAGCTCCTGCTACGACACGTCTGAAGGTCTGCTGTGAGATAAAGCTCTTTCTGTATTCTCTTGCACTGCAGTGAAAGTTGTTCTTTTTTTTTTTCCTCTCTCTCCTGGTGACTCAGTGCATTGAACAGACACTCATGCTGACAACAACTGCGGAGTGAAGTGATGGAGCCGTTTTCCATCGCCTCTCTGCAGCCCTGTCCTCTGACCGGTGCATGAGGGCTGCTGCACGAACTGCCCCCCACCCCCCCCCCCCCCCGTTAACAGCACGGATTTGGCTGCACGCGCTGTGGCGGTGGTGGCGGTAGCTTAGCAACAACTGCTAAGGAGCCGCAGCCCGAGAAGAAACCCAACAGTGTGCTGGTCGTCAGCCCCTCAATACAAAGGGCTCGCAACTTCTTCTGCCCTTTCCACCGCGAGCCGGATGTTTGTGACGCCGTTAAACGGCTCTTTCACCGCGGCTTCCCTCCAGGATGCTGGAAATATAAAAACCCTCTCACGTAAAACTGTGAAGCGCCTAACTTTCACGAAAGCTAACTAGCTGGTTGAAGAGGCGGAGTGGCGCCCCCTCTGGCGCCTCCGCGCTTATTAGGAGAAACACACACAAAAAAACAACAACATCTTTTGTATTTTCCGATATCACCGTCATATAAAAAGCATTGGTCAGAAATCTTCTCGCAGTTATGAAAACACCTCCGGCCTGATTCTACGTGACGGACCGGAGCCGTGGGAACGGACTGATGATGCGGCGGCGGCGGCGTTTCTCAACCGGATGATCTCCGGCGAAATCAATCACAACTCCCGATCACGTCGGCGGACGAAGCGGCGGCGAACACGGCGCAGCAACGAGGCTGTTTCTCGGTTTGAGAGGCGACACAAAGCACCACACTCACTCACTCACTCACTCACTCGCTTTTCCAGAGAGCAGCGGCGTTATTCCTCAGAAAGCGGCTGATAGGATTCAGTCATCCAGTGCAGCCTGTCCCTGTCCGCTCCTCCATTGCAGTCGGGATGCAGCCTGTCTCTCTCGGAGGCGGATGATGCTCCACGGTGTGTTATTTTAAAGTGTGTGTGTGGGGGGGGGAGTTAGTGATCTACTGATATCAATACTCGGTGCTACTCACCCGGTGTGTGTGTGTGTGGGGGGGGGCCATCGGTGATGGAGCTCTCGGTGTCCCTTTCTCTCACCCAGAGATACTTGTGGGAAGGAGACACGACTCCACGCCTTGTAGGCGGGACACAATGTAAATGTCACCGTCTGCAAATGTGAGGCAGACCCGTCAGCTCTTCCTCATTTATGCAAACTGACAGATGATGATTTAGACAGATGTAGGTATTTTTATTGGGAAGACTTAAAATAACTGGATGCCAAATCTAAAACATGTTGCCATCTTACTCATAAGAGTTTTAGAAAGTAAAGAAGTAGCCTAAATTTACACAAGTAATGTACTTTGCCTAATTACAATTTGAAGGTACTTTTACTTCACTTTTTGTATTTCATTTTAAAGCTGTAGTTCCTCTCCACAACATTTCAGAGGGACATATTTTACTTTCTACTTGACTGCATTCATTTAACAGCTTTAATTACTTTTCAGGATAAGATTTGACACAATATATATATATATATATATCTAATATAAGAAACTTAAATACAACACTGTGTTCAAAATGAAACCAGTGATTTCCAGCCTTACAAACAGCAGCGTGTAGCCGCGGTCACATTTCAGATGTCTGCCAGTTGTTAACAGCTCCACCAAATAGAGTTGTAAATGTCTTACATGGTTTAAATTCAATAAATGTTCAAATGATCCAATATCTCACCAAAAATTCAAAAAGATCAGAGAAAAAGTACAAAAGCTGTGAACAGATTTGTGGATCAGACATTACATTTTCTTCTTTCCTCTAAACATCTGACGAGCCCTTAACTTTATCTGATGTCCATATAAGTAAAACTTTATATAAAGTATTTCAAACTAGCTCCAAACTAGCTTTTTCAGTATTAATAATCTAATGATGTCATATATAATAATATGTCAGTCACAGGGCCCAAATCAGTACTTTTCCCACAGTTTACTGCTTATACTCATGTACTTTAACTTCAGGATTTTTCCCTGCAGGACCTTCACTTGAAATGGAGTATTTTGACATTGCCTTAATGGTACAGCAATGTAAACAGTAAGGATCTGAGTACCACTGGTATTTAATTGTCCAATTTTTCTGTTATGACACAGATTTTAACAGTTGAAAGCACAAAGTACATCCACAAATGCTATTTAGGGAAAATCCTGCAAAAATTAGAAAGATATAAATGATTCTAATCTTTCTCCCGATGCACTGACGGGATCTTTCTGCACCAATAATAATAACAACAACCCGTTAATTGTGGCCAATACAATACAAATGGCTTTAGATTCTGCACCACACACAGTCACGGCACAATACTTTTTTTTTATTTTACACAGAAACCATGTGTACAGGAAAAACTATCCACAGCCTCAGAGGGGGGGGGTGGGGTGACACTGTCTCACCTCATAGGATTGCTGCTGGTGGTGAAACAAGCAGACGACTGCAATGAATCTCACAGAGGAAATGACTGAATGTAATTAGCTCCACATTACATCTCATGCATGACATCAAAAATAGTTTTTCTGACATTATTAGTTTCATCAACAAACACAGACATACCCGACCTCAAAACGTTCAGCGGGCACAGAAGCGGAGTTCAACGGCTGCTCTGGAAAGTTTCAAATTAGACTCGGTTGATGTGGTAAAATATACATACAAAAAAAAAATACCAAAAAAATCATGACTTTATATCAAGATCAATGCATTTCATTCAATCACACATTCTGCAGTTTGTCCATGAATCAAGTGTACCTGTAACCCTAACGAGACATTCACTAAAAGAAAAGCTACAATAAAAGCTTCTTTTTACAGTTTTCAGACAAAGTGACTGTTCAGATATTTCCCTTTTTAAACGGGGAGAAAATCACAGCACAATCAAGCCTTCCATCCATTTCCTGGCAATTTGTATGTTTTAGGTCATGCCATCACAAAATGAAACAAAATAAGAGGCATACTGTAAAGCTTTAGTAATAAAAGGGAAAGTTGAGGGGTAACGACATATGATTTGACGTCACTGACATGAACACCTCACTGCATCAGAGACACGCATGAGCAAGCCGACATCAGCAGAAAGCAAACACAGCTGTTTAAGGCTTTTAACATATGACCGAACATGAACACGACCGCGGAGGTTCGGCGACACAAATGTTCACAGTACTGCATTTTCACCGAGAAACACACCGACACTGAAGACTCCTGTTTGCCGCTTTGCTTGTTGCATGCGTCTTGTCAACAGAGACAACGTGAGCCACGGAAAAATCAAACCGGTGGTGATGAGTTCTACATCAATACAATGCTGGGGAATTAAAAAAAAAAAAAAGTAGTAAACTGAAGACTTCTGAGAGGTAGGAAAATGGGAATGTAATAAAATTCTCAGGATTTATCCTTCACTAGTCAAAAACCTGTGAGAGTAAAACATTATTTTTATCAATCCGGACAGTCTGTACGAGGAGAAGAAAATGTTTTAACACCCACATAACAAACAATTCAATATTGTACCAGCAGACTGCAGTAGACAACCTACTACTGGCTAATGATGGCAGACACCAAGGATCCAAGAATCAGATGCACATCAAGCAATGTCCTTTAAATTTAGTTACGAAAATCGAAACGAGAGTAAACCTGTCAAAGACAAACCTGGAGTTGTAATGGGTTTGACAGAATTCACCTTCAGTTTGAGTTAGTTGCATCACCTATGAAGACTAACTGTCGATAACAGCACAAGAACACGTTTACAAGGAGTGAAAAAGCCACATAAGACATTAGGTGCTGCAAATTTGGCCGAAATCGAAACCCAAACTCTATTTCTATAAAAAGTTCCACACGCTGATTTCAGTCCTACTGCTTATAACAGTGAACTTTTCATGATACATTTGCATCTACGATCACCAACGTGAGTGCAGCTGCCATTTCATCTGACCGAGGGCTGCAGTGGGTCCATTAAATTAATTCATGACAAGCGTTTGAGAGCTATGACCGTCTCAGCATCCAGCGTGTAATGAGCCTCATTAATTCCCCCCCCCCCCTCCCGCAATTGAGATGTTAATACAAGCGTGAAGATATGCGTGGCACCAAATCCTCACAGTACACAATGAACGAGATGCAATAACACTTGACGCAGTTCACAGAGTCGCTTCATACGAGATGAAATTTACAATGACTCGTCTCCTCAGGTGAGGTCACGAGTTACAGGCTCGCAGCTCGGCAGTTACGACGCCATGCCGATCATCGACATCCCTCCCGGTGTCCAGTTATTAAAACACAACCGTATGTATAATCTTTAGCCGTGAATTATATAAATTTACACAATATGCATCTTGAAAACAAAACTAAAAACAAAATCACAAATAAATCTATTTATTTTGTCCAATAAAATCATTCATTAGATTGCATGTTTGTCAGAAAGCCCGGTCCGACCCGAGTCTGGTTTAAACCACTTTAAATACAGCGTGTTCGGACTGTTTACGTTAGCCACCTTCAGGGGGTCAGAAAAACTAAACAAAAACAAAACATGATATTGCAATAAATCCTCCTGCTCTCTCGTAGTATTGGCAAATACGCCCAGCATAATTTAGCGTGACAGTTTTCAACCCAAACAGTTAATTCCTGTTGTCTAAGTAAACAATGAAAACGTTCTTTACTTGGAGGATAAAGTGACATTATTTGGTAGGATTTTTAACAAAGATGAAGAAGATGTGCTAAAAAGAACACTTCGACTGTCAGACATTTGTAGTGAACACGAGAAAAAGATTTTTTTTGTTGTTCTTTTGTTTTTGAAAGAAAATGAAGACGTAACAATGAATCAACCAATCAAAATAAATTTCAAAGGATTGATGCAAAAATCAAATAAACCTAGTTGACACAAATGTCTTGTAAGTTGTAAGCTTATGTGATAACAGCAATGGGATTTATTAAAGCAACTTATACATTTTAGCAGAGGGACCATCAAACCTGTCAGAGATCCCGTTGTTTCCATGACGATGTTGGATCAGCAGCTCTCTGCTGATTTTGAATCCCGTGACTATTTGCACGTTTTAAAAAAAAAAAAAAAAAAAAAAATATGACTGTGAAGGCCATTTAGTCCTAATAACTGATTACACGTACGCTTTTTTTTTTATTATTATTAAAATTGTTCGTTCATATCCACAGAGAATTTGATCAATAGTAGACGATTTGTCACACTGACTGTTTGTTCCTTTACTTTACAGGATGGAAGGTCCTTATTTTGTCAACAATCAGATTTAATAAACTAAAACGGGAAAATGTTCTCCGGGTCTAATTGAATTGAGCACAGAAAATACTGTCATTAATGTTTAGTCAATCATTCTGTATTTACAACGAACCATATTTACAACGTCAGATCTTCTCTGCCATGCATCATTTCTATGGTGAATTGAAAACCAGTGTCTCTTAACCCACAGTAGGAACACTGGCTTTTATAAGACTGGTATATTTGGGGAGCCCATATGTTAAGTTATGACTTTATCTACACTGATTTCTTTTTCTTTTTTTTGGTGATGAAGGCAGTTTACAATAATATGCAGGACTGAAAGTCAATATAGTCGTATTTTTTAAAGGAGTATTCATTTCACAATGATCTCAACTTATCCCAGGGCTTTATTCTTGGAGGTACGATAAACGGATTTTGAATGCATTAACGGGAACAACGCTGACGCAGCGCTTTCCCTCACAAGTGCCGGTGAGATGAACAGAGGGAGAGAGACGGAGGAAAAAGGCCAGAGTAGGAAAAAAGGTGAGGAGATGTATGGTTGTGAGGTCACTACCAGTCTGCGCTATCCCAGGTTTCCTCCGCAGGTTTCGTGGGACTCTTCTTTTTCTTACCATCTGCGTTATCCCAGTTGTTATCCCAGGCCTCCCAGCTCTCCTCTGTGCTGTGTTTGTTGTTGGACGCCGCTTCAGAGCCCCAATTGTCCCAACTGTCAGAGCTCTTCTTCGCAGAGTTATCTGCGATGGTCCAGCTGTCACTGCTGGGAGATTTCTTGGCCTTTAAGGAGTTGTTGCTGCCGAAGGTTTCCCAGAAGTCCTTTGCCACAGGCTGGGTAGAGCTGCCCTGATATCCCTCAGTGGCATCCATGTTCTGGTAGCTCTCTCCAGGACATCTGAGCGCAGTAGAAAACGTAAGGAAATGCTTTAATACGTCATCATTAAATCACACGGTGCTAAAGATTTTGTATGTAATAGTTTATAAAAATGTGTATGAAGTTGTTTTTATTACCCATCTTCCGGTTTTCCAGAGAAGAGGTTAGTCAATTTAGATCCGGCTCCCTGAACCTAAAGTTCAAATATTTTTTTTTTAATGCAGGTGTAACTTTCAGGGTCAAAACACTAAGACTGTGAAACAAATGAATAATACTGAAAAGATTACTTAAATACTAAAATAATATTAGCTCCAAAACATAAATAATTCAATTCAAATGTAGTTTTAGCAACTCATTGAGGCATTGATGAAAAAAAAAAAATGACACAAATTTTTAACATCATAAGAGTTTTCTGGTCATACTCACCACCAGAATATAAATGGCAGCAAGAAAAACAAGAGATTACGTTTCATTAGTATTGTTCACATTTTCATCAACAGTGCAGAACCAGTGTCCTGGAGGGTTAATGATCACTAGGACGGACTTCCTCCGCAGTGTTTTCATACGGCTGGTGGACTAACAGGTGCAGGTTAAAGCAGAGGAGTTTCTGTGATCAGGACTCTTGTTCCTCCCTCAGGAGACTGGTTCTGCATCTGTACAGTGCGGCAGCTTATCTGCCCATCCTACCTTGTTTGCCAGCCCAGTGATGCCGACTGCCATTTCATCTAGCAATTTGCCATCTTTCACCTGGATGAGCCAAATTATTATTAAAAACTAATAAAAACAAGAATATGTATTCACATGTTTGTTATATAGAACATGAAGTGTTCATTTTTGAGCGATAATTTGTTTTGTTAATGGCAAAGATAATTAGTTGGGGGGGGGGGGGTGAGGGGGTGGAGACAGACAGTAAAAAGACTTTAAAAAAGCAAATCCTACAGATTTCTTGTATCAGCAATGCCAACTGTACATTAGAAGACAAAAGTGGTTTGTTTAACATCAGTCAGAGGGCTTTATACAGAGAATAAACCACAACACAGCATGGTAAACCATATTATTTTAAAAGTTAATTCAGAGTCATTCTTCCTGTATGTTTTCTTGCAGATGTACTGGACTCATTTGTTCTCATAGAAAGACACATCGAGGAGCTGCTCACCCGACAGTAAACGTTAAAGCTGTTTAAAGCATTTCTACAGAAAAAACACACCGTTATTTCGGTAATTCAGTTCGCACACGAGCAAAAGCTTAAGTCGACGTAAAATCTCAAACACACCGGCTACACAAAGAGTGAGCAGTTGTTTTCACATGAGGAGCTCCAGGTTGTGTCATTTCATGTTCACAGAACTCAATAAGAAAATGTCAGAAGCTTCCTTTTTCAGTGAAGATGAGTGAAGTCTTAAATTTGTGGCCAAATAAGACATCTTTAGTCGAGTTGCCTGGCCAGAGAAATGGGAAAATACATGTTTTAAATCTTTGTAATAAATTTCAATTTCCTCATCTCTGAAGTTGGCTATTGAAGCAAAATTGAAAAAAGAATTTGCTAAATGTTGCCTAGATATTTGAATTAAAACACTGACTAACAGTTTAATTGCCAATTTAAGTAACAGAACATGTTTGAAACATTCAAATGATCTCAAGTAGATGTAATTTTCTGCAAATAGAAAATATGCAGAAACGCCTTGAAATAAGGCGTGATATCTGAACAAAGACACATGAACTGTGTTGTAACTTTATCTGGTGACAGTTCACACGGGCTCAAACATGTTCTCAAATAAACAGGTCACCGCTGCAAATCTCGTGATCGAGTCACAGACGGGGAGAAACGAAGATTGGATCTTTCATCCGTGACACGGCAGGTTTTGTCGTTTAATGTAACGCTGGCATGAAGCAGATCAACGAGCACAGACGAGCAGTGGAGACAAAAGCACATTTACATCTGAAGCTGTTCTTCGTCTAAAGCGCTGCATCCCACCACCAAATCAACAACTTCAAACATCAATGTTACCTTTTCCTGGGTGGGTTTGATAACATTCTCATTTAATGTCTGTCCTAACTCAGAGGCCTAGTTGGAAGTCAGAGAGGAGAGTTGACTTGAATGAAACACGGTTTAACATTCACAGTACTGCAAGACACCGAGCTGCTTGTTCTGCATGAGGAGACGGATCATTCCCATTCACCGTGACACTGAACAAGCACTAGAGGGTGTAATGGCTCCAAACACTAACAAGGAACATCTGTAATTTCAAATATTAAAACACAGCATTATTTTTTTTTATTTTTTTACTCTGCATGTTAACATGTTGCACAAAGAATTTTTTTTTTACTCAAAAAACAACCACATAAAGTGCCAAATTCAGGGCATTTAATTGAAATGTTTTTACATGCCATGACCCCTCTAGCACTGTGAGCAGTGAACACAAAAACTGTCATGCATGAATGGATAACTTTATACTTGTGTATATATATAGATATAGATAATTATCAATGTTTGAGTGAACAGTGGTTCTGTTCATGTCTATATTACACGCAGGAATTACGAGTGATCCCCATCCCATAATAAACCCTATCACGCAAAACGGTCACCAGCTGTCTTTCAAAGGTTATCCATAAACTCAAAAAATAAGCATCAAGACAGACACAATGCTTTGTGATAGTATAACCAAGCAGAAGCACGTGAAGATGACATTTAAAAACATTTTGAAAAACGCTCCTTTTACCGTTTAAGTAACTAAAGAAAATTGACAAGCACACAAAAACATTTAAAAATTGACAACATGTATCTTTAGAAATGAAAATATAATATGATGTGAACAAAGCGCCATGCACCTATAAACTGCATTACCGGTTCTGGGGGCGCTTTATAGCCCTTTAACTACATCCAGAGAAGGCAAAGAGATATTAAAGTAGTAACAGTTATTAACGCTTGAAAGTTTACAGTAGATAGTAAGAGATTTAACAAGCAAAATAGCATACAGTTTATGAATGCTAACACCCTCAAGTGAGAGGGGACAACTCGGTACAATCGACGGAGGTCAAATAAAAACCTTTACTAACAGCACCCGTGACAGGTTACCTATGACTACATCAGTCTTACCTTTAAGGTTGCTTGGTTTGCAAGTTTACTTGTCTGCATGAAGAAGAAGAAGAAAAATGATTGGTCAAACTTTTTTTAAGAGTTTGTATTTCATGCAGAAATTCAATATACAACTTAAAGGGATAGTGCCGTGTGTTTTGTTGGATCGTATGAACAGACCACCTTTTCCAACAGGTAAGTGAGGCCGTGACATCGCTCTCTTCAAAGCCACCACACTCCCTTGACAAAAACATACATTTTACCTCACACAACACAAGAGTTGCAGGTCGATGGCTACCTTTGATTGATTGGTTTGTTTGTGTTGTTGTGTGACTTTGGTGTTTGTTTGGACCCGAACTAAGGTGTTAAAACAACACCAAAGTCACACACTAAGACAAACAAACTAATCAATGGGGGCACCACTAAAACCAGTAACTCCTTTGTTCTGTGAGGTAAAATGACTGTTTTTATCAAAGGGGGTCTGGTGACCCCTTTAAAGAGTTCAAAGTTGGATATAATGACCCCAGTTCCCTGTTGGAAAAGGCTGTTTGACAGTAAGGTAAAGCGGTAAAAATATTCTAAACAGAGCATGGACTTTATATTAATGTTTTAGGTTGACCTTTTTGTTAGGTGGCTAAAGTGCCATTTGTTGCTGACCTCGTCCACTGCAGTACATCTTTAGCTGCTGTGTCGGTAGAGCTGCCTGCTCCTTCAAACTGTACTCCAAGTAATACATTGACTATGGATAAGTAGGCTACCATATAAAAACCCACAACATTTTTTTTTTTTAAATCCCTTTAAATCCCTCCTATTTAAATACACTTACATTATCTTTGGCAATAGAAGCAAATTTGCTAGCTCCAACAGTGAAACTGCTCCAACCCTGTCAAACATAAGAACAAAGATGTTAACAAGAGGAAATACACAACGAAAAGTACAACTCAACTAGAAGACATGTTCAAGGACCTACTGAGTAAATAGAAGACATGGCATTGTTCAGGAAGTCATCCTCTTTCTTCTCTGGAGTCACTGTGTTGCCAAAGCCAACGTAGCGATTCTCTTGATTCCCACTGTAACCACCTCCGCTGAAGAAGGATGAGGAAGGATTAAAAAAAAAAAAAAAATTAAAATAGAGAACACAACACACAGGAGCACAATGAAAGAAACACATTTACCTCTGATAGGAGTTGACATCGTCACTCAACCAGTCTTCAAAAGCTTTGTCGCCAGATTTCGCCGTGTTCTGTCCCGGTCCTCCCGAGCTAAAGTAAAGAAATTCACTGCTTGGACGACTGTTCTGTTTCTGATAAGCATAAGCACGTTTGAAACGTCCGTCATTCTTACCGATGAGAGGATGAAAGGCTGGTCTTGGGTTGAGGAGATGTCCAGTTTTTAGCAGAGGATGTCTCGATGGACCAGTCTTTACCTTCTGCTAGAGTTGCAACCTGTCATAAACAAAAAGGATGAATTCCTCTGATCCACAGGACATGCCCTCATAATTATTTGTTTAGCACACACACTAATAATTTCACTTTTTAAATCAAGTCCTTCTTTTGTATATTTTAAACCTTACAGATAAACTAATGTATTTCTATAACAAACTACCAACATATGTTCTCTCTCCGAGTGACAGAACAAAGAGTTCAGTTCTAACTCTGAAAATGTCTAAAACAATAATTGAGATCTGGCCACCGAGTTCAATCATTGAACTCTGTGCTGCTCACCTTGTCCCTGAAGAGTGCAGCTGCTTTGCTGTTGTATTTCTCCTGTAAAGTCCAGTTGGGATCATAATCTTCTTGGATTTCAAGAAAAAGACGGAATTTCCCGTTTCCTCCCGCTTTCATTTTCTCCAGCTCGATTTCTTTCCACTTGTCCATCGTGACCGAGCGCACGAAACTGTTCGACGGGGCAGAAGAGATAAATGAAATATTATCAGGCTGTAACAGTTTCTTGGTAATGAACGGCCTGTTCATTCTTACAATTATGAAACATATTCACAAAAGGTCATCCTTGTGAAAGTCTCTGATGTTGCTAAACCCATGATATATTCTATTCCCCTCACCTGAGATGAACTCCCAGGCCCCTGTGCTTGCCGGAGCACTCGAGACAAATCCAAATGCCGTATGTCACACTAACCCACTGAGGGTTAAACGCCCCGCACTCGAAACACAGCTGGAAAAACCAGAGGAACTGGACAATTATTGAAGGCATGTATGTAAATCTTTATAGCCTGAGCCTACATTTGTTTGGAAGATATCTTCAAATCTGAACACAATGTTGTTTTTAAGACACAAATACAGCAAAACAAACATTCAAATCTTTCAATTTCACTATTATACAGAAACATTTCATTCTGAATAAGATTCTGGGGACAAAATATTTGAATAAAAAAAAAAAAAACGATGTTCTTTACTTAAGTTAAAGTATGCTACTATTTTTGCAGCATGTCATCTGAATAATACAAAATAATACCACATTCATTAATGCAACACATTTTTAAGACTAGGAGACATTACACCTGTCCTCCTGCGACTGCCAAAAAGGCAAACCACCAAATGTCCACGGGCACCTGAAACGACTCTCTCCGTTTATTTGAAGAGGGATTAAAGAGGGTATCGTGAGAAGACGCTTCACCGCACGACTCCCAAACACCTGCTACCTTCTGTGTGAATAACAGTACAAGGTCGCATCAGATGGACGAAGCAATGAAGCCTCGTGCACGAGCTGCCGTGAGGACGTACATTATTCTCGTCTTGGGTTCTCACTTCCTTCAGAACTCTTCTGGTCCTTGGACTCGCCATGATGACCCGCACTGAAAGACAAGTGTAAAGGTCTTCTTAACAATTGTTATCAAAAGCAGATAATCAAAAGATTAATATGAGCTGCAGGGAATTACAACTTTCAAACCAAACTTCATGTCTCCAAGCAACATCTTAAACAAATAAGCCAACAATTAAATAAAATCACACCTCTCTATCTTTTTTTTTAATGAAATAACAGTAATCGACTTTGTGAATTTAAACCAATGCTTCCAAAGGCTGGACAGCAATGAGAGATGCTGTTGTTTTGATGATGTAATCTGAAACAGAACTGGACCCTCTCCACAGACAGCAGGATTCTTTGAGATTAACTGTGCCTCGCCTGGAAGGTGGATGAGAGCAGCAGGCTGCAACCAGAAGTCCCACAAGGCTTCAGTAAAGCCCCTCGGCCAAATATTCATCAGACCGCACGTTAAACTGCTGATAAACTGAAAAAGTTGCTACATAATAATGCGTCAAACTTTATAAACAAATAACTGACTGATGCGTCGGGCTGGAGATCCAACTTCAATACTTTTATGGAACCAACCAAATTGGCTCGGAGGTATCTTGCATCAAAAAATGCCTCGTCAGCTGCAGAGTTAACATTTATTAATTACAAGTGAACCATTTCCAGAACATCAGTAACCTGCATGTGAGGCGTTCAGGGGACATCTGGTAATTGTCGCTACAAAAAAAAATAACCTGGGTTACACAATCACGCTCTAAACTGTATGTAAAAGATTTGCACCGTAATGTGTGATACAATTTCCATTTTCTTAAAATGAATTTAATACAAAATTGGCATCGACAAAAGTACCAGTATTGAAGTCAAGGCATCGGTACCAGCATCGGCACGGCAATCCACTACACACATTACAGCATTAATCAATCATAATACAGTCACAAATATTAACTTATTTTCTACTGTTATGAGCAATAATTGTGAGAATCACGTGGGAGCTCTTATTCTGTGATTAGTCATAATATTTTGAGGTTATCGTCTGTCTTTGACCATTCAGCATGTCAGGAGACAGTTACACAGACCTTTACACAGCATGCAGTGATTATCAATATGTCTTACTACCTGCCTACCAGGCCGGCCTCAATCAAACTACCAAGACACAATGACAGCAGTGATGATAATAAAAGTGCACATTCACAACAATAATCCATAATGCACAAAAAGCAACATTTTCTTTCTCAAACTTCACAAAGCCCAAAGTGACGCGTTTTTAATCTGACTAACAGTGTTAAAACCAAATATGTTCACATTGTAATGATATAATAAAGTGAAAAAGCTGCCTATGATCACATTTGAGAAGCTGGAAGAAGTGAATGTTTGGCATCGTTGCTGCTGAAATGAATTACAGATGAACGTAATTAATTTTCTGTGTATCAACTTTTCTGCGATGATGAAATCCCTTTTCAGTAGTTTAAAGACCTCAGCCACAGATTGAGTATAACTTCTGCGTGAGGGTAGATTTTGTTTTTATTGATGTGCACATTCACAGGCGAGTGTGATGTTTTTAACAGAGGCCCTCTTCAGAAATCACTGCAGCAAGTTGAAGAAAAGAGCAAATAAAAGTGTCTGAGCGGGTTTCTGGAGGGCAGTAGAGGGTGGGGAGGTACGAACTGCTGCCTTTTCACATCATTTTGGACAATTATTATTATCGTGACATTTATTCTGAAAAGCAAACTGTGACATGGAATAATAATAATAATAACCTCTCAGAATTGGTAAAACCAGGTTCATGGTTCCTGGATTTGAGCTGCACTTTTCTCATCTTCCTATTGTCACACCAGCACGTTTTGTGTTCCTTTAAGCGTTATAATAATCGGAAAAACCCTGCTAAAACATCATATTCTAGAAAAATGTCGGAAATGTGTGTCATTGGCCTCGACAGAGAGTTGCAGTCGTGTCACCGCTGCTTGTGAGAAAACGCCGGATTTCACGCACCGGTTTGCGTGTTTTTATAACCAACACGTGGCTCAAACCTGCATATGCTCGCCTGCCTCGCTTTCAGGTGAAGATTCAGAGCTGCTCTCCAAATGTAAACAACACAAATGAGCACATTTAGGAGGGCAGACATGATTATTGACTGCTAACGCGAGCTAACTGGCCCGTTACCTGTCTGAGACTGACAGACAACGGAGACGCTGATTTCCGGGTCCGGAGGCTCCGCTGATCAACTCAACAGGCGTTTGTCGTCTCTCACGGAGCCGGCAGGGGATGTCGGGTTGTCACGGACTGTTTCAGGCAGACACGGGAATATTCTTTGAAGACCGACGTTAAACACCGGGAGCCATGTTCCTGTTTGCATACGTTGGCAGTGCTATGCATCATGGGACGCCAATTCTTCTTCTTCTTCTTTTAAGAATTGTCGGAAGCTGCAAACTACCGTGTGAGCGCATTACTGCCACCTGTTGGACGGGAGGGTTAAAGAAATTAAACTTCTCTTATTTAGGAGACTATTTTTCAAGAAAACGCCTTTGTGTAACGCTATCCTTTCTAAAAGTAAATAAATTGATTAAAAAAAAAAAAGTTTACTATTGTATAAAGTAAAATCTCAGCGTCATATCGGGGCAGAATTTTCCTGCATTTACATATTTCTAGGTTGAAATGTCTTTAATTAGCTGCTTGTAGCGTGTAGCAGGACCACAGGTGTTATAAGAGAGGGCTCCTTTCTAATTGCGTGATGATAGTTTGACAGTGAGCCATTATATGGAATTAAGCATAATCTTTTTCATTTAATTTCCCCACACGCTCATAAATCACCATATAAGCGATTGAAAACATCTCAATGACACCTGCCTTGTCAGTGTAAGAGATTGAAGTGTTGCCTATCGTTGTTCATATACCAGCTGCCTTTGACGGTTCCTGATCATTATCAGAAAATCAATAAGTCAAAGAAAAAGTCATAAATCTTACTTTTGCCTCTGTTACGTGAACTGATAGCGGTGAAATGGTAATCACAACGTACTCGATGCAATGCAAAGATAAACCTTAACATGTACACAGGTTTCCCTCACAGGTTGTTTTATGTTGTGTAAAAGCAACTCAAACTTCTTTTCTTTTTATTCTCCCTAAATCATTTAAATCATAATTTACTTTCAGAAACTTAATTTTAAAAAGGACTGTGATGGCAAACAGCAACGGGACAAGAGACGGCAATTCTGGTTAATCAGAGATGAAAGTACATTCCTCACTCGAGGTGCTGCAATAAATAACTGTCCTATACGGGGTCAAGCTCCTTGCCCAATACTATGAGACGCTCTTATCTCATCAAATAGACGTATAAAAGGGATGTTGCTGCAGCTTGGAGGAAACTGAGTGGACTCAAGCTGCGCATCAACATGAATGCATCTACAAGTCTCAGGGTGCGCCTACCAGGGCTTGTGTTAGTGCTGGAGGTTGTAATGTTGGTTCTTTATGCTTTGTTTGTCACTTATGATGACAATGCCAACGCCAAGCTGCAAAACAACCAGACCATCCCGATGGAGAACTCCCTGTATCGAGACTACCCCTACTTCGCTGACGTGCAGGTGATGATCTTCGTGGGCTTCGGCTGCCTGCTGGCCTTCTTCAGGTTCTACGGCTTCAGTGGAATGGTCTTCAACTTTCTCACGGCGACGTTCGCGATCCAGTGGGCCATCCTGATTCAAGGTTTCTTCCAGTTTTACTACAACGGTAAAATTCACCTGGGGGTCGTCAACCTGCTGAATGCAGAGTTCGCCTGTGCTGTGGTGCTCATCTCCTTCGGCGCCGTGATCGGGAAGACCAGTCCTGTCCAGCTGCTGGTCATGGCTTTGCTAGAGATCCCTTTCTTTTCTGTGACAGAGTGGGCTGTGCTGAAGTACATTAGGATCAACGATGCAGGCGGCAGTATCCTTATTCACCTGTTCGCCTGCTACTTTGGTCTGGGGGTGACATTTGTGCTGTATCGCCCGAGCCTGAATGATGGACACGCTAAAGAGATCACCAGCTATCAGTCTGACATCCTGTGTGTGCTGGGAACCCTCTTCCTCTGGGTGTTCTGGCCGTCATTTAACTCTGCTCTGACATTAAAGGGTGACGACCAACACAGAGCGATTCTCCACACTTTTATAGGTCTGAGCTCATCCACCCTCACGGCCTTCGCTCTGTCTGCGGTGTTCAATAAGAGAGGCAAGCTCACGATGGCTGATATCCAGAATGTCACTCTGGCAGGTGGAGTGACAGTCGGGGCCTCTGTGGACATGATGATTTCCCCTGCGGCTGCATACACCCTGGGCATCATGGGCTGCACCGCCTGTTTCTTCGGTTACAGATACCTGACCCCCTTTTTGGCCAAACGCCTGAAGATCCAAGACCAGTGCGGCATTCACAATCTCCACGGGCTCACTGGCCTCATATCCTCCACAGCGGGGATCTGTGCCATCCTGCTGGCCACCGAGGAGACCTACGGGCCCAGCATGTACCAGATCTTCTCCCACCGCGCTCCACCTCAGGGGGATCCCAAGCTGCTCGAGCTGCAGCAGCTGATTCCCGGGCTGAAGCCGGGCTTGGGACGTACCGCACAGGAGCAAGCTCTGTTCCAGGTCGCAGCTATCTTCTCCACCATCGCAGCGTCGACATGCGGCGGGCTGCTCACCGGGCTGGTCCTGAAGCTGCCGTTCATGGCGTCGCCGTCGGATGAGGACTGCTTCGATGATGAGCTTTTCTTCGACGTGCCCTCCGACTTTAACCGATTAGAGGCAGTCAAGACCCCCCTGAGCCACGACGAAAAGGGACAAATGAAATCTATGAACTCCAAAGTCTGAGGTTTTTTTAGTCACTGTGGATTCACTTTAAATTATGGTAATCACAAATATACTCCAATGTTATTCACCTGAAAGTTTTGCAGTGTCGCAGAAGTGACACTGATCACTGTGCAACTAAAGTAGTGTTTACATTCTATTATTATTATTATTACTATTATTATTATTATTATTATTATTATTATTATTATTATTATTATTAATCAAATGTATGCTGTACTGTTTACGTGAATCTTGCAGTTTATGCAAAATGACAAAAAATAAATAAAAGTGTGAAATACGAGAATAAAATTTTATATAATTAAGTTTTTTTTTAACTTGTGCATCTTTTTTTTTTCCAACCTGGGTTGTAGTATTTTTTTTTATAAACCATAATGCTCCAACATATTAGCGTAGTTTCATTTTTTAGTTTTATTTAGCGTTCATTATGGGTAACTCAGTGACTTTTGCTTTCTCAGTTGATTAATTTCATCTGTAGGTATGAAGAGCTCTTACTGAATAGCCAATATTTGTCATATACAGTATGTGTGTGATCCATATTTACTGGGCTTTACAGAATCCACAGAAAAAGAATGGAAATGACTATAAAAAGGATCATAATACAAAAAATATATAAAGCTTTAAAAATGCGAATAGAACAACAAAATTAAATAAAACATTTTTAAAGGTATGATGGTTTTAATAATCTGCGGGACACAGCAGCTCTATTCATGGCAAGTCCTAAACCGCTTTACAGTTTATAGACCAAAGTACACCATTCAAACACAACTATGACGGTTTGCATTTATCTCAGAATTATATTGAAAGTCAAAAGCTGCTCTCAAATGTGAATATACTGAAAAACAAGCACAACACCTTTAGGATCAAATGAAAGTTATGCAATGTGTCCTTTAATATCTTCAACCCATCACAATTATGTTTCACTCAATCACCACTTTCAACCAACTCATCACCTGAATTGACCTTCATGGGACTTGTGCCACAATTTACAGGCCATTCTAAATACTTTTATGTGTTTATACATATATTATCTGTCATACCCGATACAGTTCACTTATTGTGTTTTCAATAGTGCTTGCTGAACTTTTACTGAAGTTACCTTCTTTCACAAATGAAATGACCCAACAGGTCATTCTGTTTCGCAACACCAAGCTTGGCTGGCTGCTGTTTTGAATCCAGATATTGTGGACTTAAACTGATGTGAAATACAGTAATACACCAGGAATTAGTCCTCATCGGATCAGTTGGAAGGCCAAACTGTGAAGCCGGCTAAGTGCTTGATAGTTTATGGCAGTTATAACGCCTGGTGCAACAGAAACATTTTTTTTAGTTTATAAAGAAAAGTCTTTAGCGGGCCACATTGCACCAAAGATTGTAAAATATCAAACATCTGTGATATCGTTATCTCAATAACTAATAAACACCTGATAAATTCTACTAACATGTCTCAGGCAGCGCAAATTTTATCTGTTTGTGGTGGCAATGGTATGCTAATCTAATAAGCAAAAGTTAAATGTTACCGCTCAACAATTAATAATAAATAGTGAAGAAATTGTATTGTTTGCTGTCCCTCTGCATTTATTGTTAAACATACCGGAGTATATCATATACTGATACTACAACTTCAAAACTGTACATTTTTACAGTAAATTTTCTTTTTTACACTTAAAACACTACAACTGTAGCCAAAAATACAGTATCTAAAATGTGTTTTCAATTTACAGTTAACATTATGATTTTTACTACAGTAACTAACTGGCAACAATTGACAAGTAACTTACTGTGATTTTATTTTTTACACTTTTGTTTTTTTAATCATGTCTAATTTAAGATAATTGGGCCACGTTATGCTTTTTTAAATCTAAATATGCCAAAACTCAACAGTAGCTTTGTACCTTGCCAAACACATCCAGTCAACAAAACAACTTCATATAATTTAATTGTGTCCTTAAAAAGATTATAAATTGACAACTAAGCAGAGTTGGCTCTTTGTATGTCTATTTTAAGTCGTTTCAAAGGTTAACTACATGTCCATCAAAATGTTTATTAACTGATAGGGTCAATAATGAGCCTTATCTAATCGTGGTCAATTGGAAAGCAAAGTTCTATGTAAATTGTTTTTTCACGAGGTAACAGAGTGCAAGTGTAAGCCAGCAGCTCTGAGTCTCTGTTGCAGTGCTTTGAGCGGAAACATCAGCACACTCAAATGCATCAAAATTTGGCAGCCAAATTTTAATGGTAATCCTGGAATTAGTTGAATCTAATGGGTCCGAAGAAAACAAACCTGGTTGAAGTAGATTATAAATATCATGTAATCCAAAGTGGAAACAGACCAACAAACTGACTGACATTCTGCTAGCATGAGTAAAAATAAGTGTAGAAATATTTTCAGTTTTATCCTTGCAAGATTTAGACATGGTACACTGGTGCAATTTGATTTCTGAAATAAATTGTCCATATCTGTCTGTATTTTTAATTCTATTTAAAAATTATTTTATTTTTTATTTTTTTTATTTTTTTACTTCTCACATTATACAGAGAGAGAGGAAAATGATTCTTATTATGGCTACAGTTCAATTTCTAAAGTAGATTTCTTTTCTGATTTTGATTCAGGAGTTTTAAAATAATGACCACAAAGGAAGCCTTCATTCCCTTCCTCTGTGTATTACATCACACTGGTGAAATATAATTTTACAGCCTGTAACTGGCATCAATCATTAGAAAAGATTATCGCGAAGATTGATTTTTGCTTCGTTAACAGTTACCTCTGACATTAAATGGTTGTCTGATATGGTAGAAAGTACAGACCAAAAGGACCTTCCTTCCAAAGAGCCTAATGTCGCAACTAATGGAGTTTAACAGAACTGACAACTCTGGGGGGAAAAATGGTAATTGGTCATTTATTTCTGTCACTCTTGTATCAGGTCAGATGAAGGGATCAGTGATTCGACAAACATTAACATATCAGAAGTAAGTGACACTTAAGGAACTTCAAGAAAGATTAGTGAAAGGAGGGAGGAGAGATTTATTCCGTCACCCTGAGAGACAGCATATATGTTTTACAGCCGCGCTCCACTCAAAAATGTGTCATTTCACAAAGCATGTTTTACCTACTCGTATTAACATGATTTCAGCAAAAACAGAATTATTATCTCTTTTACTATGCTCATTTTTCTTTCTCGTGACGTTGATGACGAAGGTGTGTCATGCCAGCAGCAGCTAATGTAGCCACCAGATGCTAGCCTCAAGTAGAAACGGGGAGCAGGCCACAGAAGTTGGGTTGCAACTCCCTCACACCCACAGATTTTTATCCTTCCATGCATCCGCCGTGGCCAGAGGCATCCGGTTCAGAACAAACAAACTTTTTATATACAAAAGGTCAACGGTTAACTTGCAAAAATACTTTTCTGACTATATTTTTAACACAATAACTGAGAAACAGGAGAGAAGACTGTGACGTTATTTGACATTTAGTCAGAGCTGGTGACATTAATCATCGCGTGTCTACCTTGAAACTGTGTCTGTTTACGGGTTAAAGATGTCTGACGAGCTTCCACGTTTTAGAATTTGTAGCTTCTTTGCAGCAGCTTCTCTATTCGAGGCATCGTCTTACTGTCAGTCGGCTTTATTGACTTAATTCCTTCAACGTTTTCGCTCCGTTTATTATGAGTCTAGACAGATGTAAACTACACATGGCGAGGCAGTAGGTTAGTTTAGGTTTTCAGTTTCAGATGTGTTGTTTTCAGCTCCAATCAACGCCTCCTCACTTCTGCTGCCTCTGGGGCTTTAAAACAATCCATGAGAGTTTTTTCTCATACCTAGTGGTATATTTTTAAGGTCACTAAACTTTTGTTGAAAAACAAATACACATTTTTAAAAAGGAAAGCTGGACAAGGACATTTCGGATGTGTAAAAACACACCAGACAAATTATCATCATGATTAGCGACCTATCCATATTATTCAATCAAATGCCTCACTCTTCTCGAAACTGTATTTCATTTCGGTAAAACATGAAAACAAGCAAGATTCAAAACAATGTTTGTTGTCCTATAAAACCAACACAATCAGGAAGAGAAGTGTGAAATTTCATCACTACACAGAGGGGGGGGGGGGGGGGGGGGGTCCATTTATCATAAAGTAACATACAGCGCCATCCTGTGGTGACAGCTGAAGCCTCCAGCAGGCCAGGTACTGTATGTCTTCTGAGTCTTAGAGATGGTTTGCGTAACCCTCACCGCCGTCTGCGGTGTCAATGGTTTTGGTTCTCTGAGTTTGGACAGAAGCGTACAGATCAAACATGTTGGAAACATCTTCTGTGTTACCATCGTCATCTTCCTGCTCGGACTCCGGTGGCTTCTCTATTTGCACCACGTCTGAGTACTGAATCTGTGGGGAGCTGCGGCCAGACTGCAGCCTTGGAGCCTTCAGGGTAAGGTTGGCGTAGCAGTCCTGAGTTTTGGACTAAAAGAAGACACAAAAGGAGAATGTAATATTTCCTAACAACACTGTAGGTCTGGTTATTAGTTCTTGACAAAAAAAAAAAAAAAGAGGCCATTAATTTAACGCTGAACTTTTTATTCTACTGCAGCTTTACTTTATTCTTTATGATAAAAATGCTTCTGTGAAGCTTTAGTGATGTGAAGCCGCCGTAAAGACCTCAATCTCTCTAAAAAGATTTACCTGTGAGTCAGAATTGACTCTTTGTTGACCGCTCAAAGATGAAGAGCCGAATGACGAGTGAGGAGGACCGACCTCTGTAAACAAACCTACGCCTGTGGACAACAACATCACACTGTAAACTCATAGAAACATATGAAGGCACGTGCACAAACACACAAACACATAATGCACTTACTTGTTTGCTCGAAGCTTATATTTCCATAAATAGGATTATCTTCCATCCGCCTTGATCCCCCCCTTGAATATGACACACAAAGAGGTCATGAGTTTTAAAAATGCTGATTATTTAAAGGGACATTAGTTTGTCTTTTCTTTAAAACAGTAAATATAGGATTCATACCTTCGTTTTATCCTCGATCGACATGTTTTTTTTCCTGTTAGAGCATGAAGAATAATATATTCATCATTCGATACAGAAGATGAATATATTTTCAGTGGATTTCTTAGAGCAAATAAAGTAATTACCTGAGCAACATTTTGATACAAAGAAAAATATATTCCAAGCTAGCGAGATGATCAGCATTGTGCTGAGAACGCCAACCACCGCCTGGATGGTGGTTGGCCAGCAGAGGAAGGTCCAGGCTAGAGAAAAAAAGAAACAGAACTATATTTAGTCAGTATCATTAAACACAGACTGAACCCACCTCCAGCTTTTTATATTAGAGGTGAGAACTATACACTTTGTAACATGAAATTGATTGAATACATCCTACATATGTTTTTATTTTTCTTGGAAAAACTGAATCAATCCTCCATCCAGAAAACTCGAGTTCACACAGTCAACCATGTACTCAATTCAGAGTTGTCTGTTAACTTCACCATGTGTATTTGAGTTGTGCACATTGTACACATACTGTATGCAGACGACACATCAACTTCACACTGAAATACCTTCAATATTCATACACAATGGATGCACGTAGTAATAATAATGGGGCATAGATTGAGCATAAAATATTGAAAAAGGTAAACATAACTAGACAATACAACTAATTTTGCATTTACTACATGAGTTATGCAGGAATACTGACAACAATTTGACCGAAGTGTTGTGTTGCTCTCAGAGCTGTAGCACTGAACATAAAGTCAGGCTGACACTTTGGGTAGTGAATACATTGATTTATGAAGCTGAATAAGTCGGTGATTGTATGAGCCTGGAACAATATTTTTGAAAAAGGTGCCTGGCAGTAAGAGGTGTAAACTTCAAGCCAGTAGACTGTTAAATCCCCGTTGGAAAAGACAAGGCAGTAAACTAAACTGTGCAAACAAGTACAGCATCGTTGCCCCAGGCAAGAGATTTATGGTCACTCCGCTCAGTCGTCAGCAGCACAAGATGTGGTTTGTTCTGAAGCACTTCTGCATGCATGAATCTGTATACTGTGTGCTTGCTGCAAGTTTTTCTTTTGCAAGAATACAAGTTCAGCAAAGTGTGTTGGATGCATTTCCTACCCCATAAACCATTTGCAAAGCTTTGTTTCACACGGTGTTACTCTACTCTAAAACACTTAAATGAAGCCTTGTAAAACGATCCAGTAAAATATTCAACACACAATTTGTTTTGCTGCGCCGCTACATCAAGTGAAAGGTATCTCAGAGCTGGGTACAACCTTTCATATACATTTTAGTTGATTTAGCCTGACATGATTATATTAGAAGTTATGTGGAGTAAAAGAATGTTATTATTTTTTATTGTTTAGTCTCTGAGGTTCTGCTGACGTCTCGAAAACTCAACAGCTCGGACATATATTTACAGTCCAAGCATCATGTCTGAGTGATATCTGATGGAGAGGCTCTCTGTTAGAAATAAGTGATATCAACATGAATATTACTGTTCACATCGTGGTGCTGCGTTACCTAATTACACTATGAAACACGTTCTGTACACAGTGTTGCATGTTGCCTTCAGGCTAAACTGTATCAGCCTAATTAACCCACTGTGTAATACTCACACATGCCCCTGAGTGTTTTACACATTCATCAGAGTTTCTGACCCGATCTGCTCACGTTGTTGCTATGGCAGCATCACATTAGACTACTCATAATGCTGGGATCATCCTGAAGTTGTCCTTGAGTTTTCATTAGGCATGAGCTATGTTGTGTTTGGTCAGCTGACCTTTTGCCCCCAACAGAGAGACTAATTTCTATTTGATTGGACCACAACAATGTGGAATAAATAAAAGAGATTACATCTATATGCAAAGCTCTTCTTTCTGGTGCATCTGCTGAGTCTATTCTTTTTTTCTTTTTTGTATACTTATATTGAATATCTATCTCCATATAAAATTGGCCAATGTTGTACAAAACCTGTTGCCTCTTGTGCGTCCAGCAGACAGAGAGAAATGTTGTCTTTCAGTTCCTGGCCCGCTGGTTGAATTCCAGTATTCCCTCTCTATTTGTTTTTACTTTCCACAAACCTCTGAGGGAAATATTTGTCTCTTTTGCTTCCAAAATGTGCCAACGATCATAAACTTTGCCTGCCACTTTGTCCCGGGCAGCACACAGTCACTTTTCAACAGAAAACTCCTGCTGCATCAAGAAACAATGCAATGAGACGGCTGAGAGTGAACATTGAAGTTTAGTATCAAAACTGAAAAACCGTCGCTAATAAACCCAGACAATGAGATGAAAGATGTTATAAAAGAGACAGAGCTGCAGAGTGAAGTGAAAAGCCCTTTCACATTCTCTAAAGTTCACTTTGAAATAAATTACTGATAGCAGAGTGTCCTGTGGTGGCAAATCAACAGTGGGCAAAGATGGGTAGCTGACTGCTTATTAAAATACAAAGTGATGAAAGAATACACTGCATGTTGGCTGACAGTTTAGTGTTTATTTTCTACAGTCAAAAAGGGTCAAACGGATTTCCCTCTATTATTTCTATATAGATCAGGTGTAAAAAACAAACAATATTGGCTGCTCCAGCTGCAGCTCTTACACAGGCACTCTTATTTTCAAATGACTGGCAAAAGTCTGTATTGATCTGAGTACTTTTGATGAATACCAAAAATCTTTATATTAACATTTTAGAAGTAAATGTTTGTAAGTACCCTTTACATCTCATTGGGCTAAATCAAAAGTTCTCATTTTACGGCTCACATTTAGAGGATATTTTCTGTATCTTAATTAAAGACTTACCTTCGCTTGTCTTATTTGAATAGTCTGCCATGTTAATGAAGCTTCAACTGAGGACAATGCTTACGATAGTTTAAAAATAACTCTTACTTTACTGCATCAACAAGACAATAAGACTCTGGAGTCTGTTGCATGTTTAAGCTGCACATGATGCTACTGAACAGTGGCATCTTTTTTTAAAGCTGCAACAGGATGTGTGCTTTTGCAGAAACCCACAAACTGTTTTTAGACCAGAAAAACATCACAGGAGTAAAACTTTGAACATGTTCTCACAATATTAAGGAATATGCTCAGAAAGGAGGTTTGATTTCACACATTTTTACTGTAATTATCCTGAAAAGTCCTTTAATCACCTACATAATATCTCTTAGTTTTTCATATTTCAGAAATAAAATATACATATTTTAAACAAAAGGACTGCAAACCCTGTCAGGCTTTAACAGCTGCTGTTTCTATGAAATGCTGTAAGCTGAAAGCTGATATTGTGCCTCTGAGGAAGAAGGTGTTTAATAAGTGCAAATATGACTGTGTTAAAAATAAATTTAAGGGAAATTTTTTTTTTTTTTTTTCCAACTGGAAACAGTTTTGTGTATTGATACAAGGGATATGACTGAGAGGATGGAGATGAAAAAGGCTCTTTGAAAAAGGGAAATTAAATCGGTAGCTTGTTAAAAGAGTGAAAGAGTGCAGGAAAAAAGATCTTGAATCAGGAATGAGTGGGTGGTGATGATTCACTTCATTGTACTGTGTACATTATATTGTGTATCATGTCAATAGCACCATGCAACCTTGAAAACATACCATATGTCCAATTAAAATGATGAATTAACTCATCATCCCCATGCAGCGACACATTTGCTGTTATCCACAGATCTCTGTAAAGTCAGGCGCGAGCTGCAGGAATAAAAATGGAAATGACTGAAACGGAGACCGGCCAGTAAGTGTGAAGAAAAACTCCATTATCAGTCTGACACCTTAAAATCAGGAGCAAGATGGTGTGGATTCATTTGACCTTTTTTCACGATGACCTCCGAGAAGGGAAGCAAACCTTTCTGTGCAGCTCAACCTGCAAAACGTGACAAAACATCCTTTAAATCAGCTTTTTTGAGACAGTTGGGAACTTATAGGTGCCATTTATGTGTTTACATGCAAACTAGTGGCCTGGCTTTAGTCATGCTTTGGTAATATGTCTACATGGACCACAGATTCAGCTCTCCATCTTTCTTGCAGTAGTATCCAGACTTGTGATTGTGTGTCGGTGCAGGGATGCGTTAGGCTCCTTCACACCTATCAAGTTTCTCTGCACTCATAACTGCATTTCCTCTCAACGCTTATCTCCATATGAAGACTACTACAAAGTGACTGGAGGTGCGGGAACCATCAGGATACTTTAAAATTCTAATCATAACCTGGATGTGAATCAGTTGTAAACAGTGAGAGTGGAGTGTGATACATCATTGTCAAAGTATGTAACAAGAATATTTGCACCTGTTATATGTCTACTACAGTTTTGGCATTCAATCTGCCAGGTTCAGAGATCAATCATTTGGATTAATTTGCATTACGGTACTTCCAAGTCCTGCTGGCAGGCTGCTGATCGGCCCATCTGTGTCAGTGTATGACTAACAGTTCAGGTGGAGAGGAGGAAACTGCTCCTTCCACTCAGCTATTTATTTTAGAATAGAAGGGCGTTGAAATGTCACAAAGATGTGCGATCACACAAGCCACTGCTTCAGTCATTTTCATGTACGGGTGAGTCAGCTGGGTTTTTGTGTTATGTTTGTTATTTGTCACCTACACACGTCAAGCGTTACAATAAGGGCTGCTTGTTTTTAAAGAAAGATTCACAAGATGTTGTTCTAATAATAAATGAAACAGATGGCTGCGAGGTTCTGCTTTATCAAACCGTTGTTATCAGCTTACAGCAGATATTTTAGTGGTATCACGCATGCATGAGGTACTGTTGTTCACATCTGAGTGGACTGTGAATTCAGACCTTCAGCTCAGATCTGCTTTTACACGTCTCCCACTCACCACTGCTGGGTTTTCTGCAGCGTGTGTGGGCTATAGGTCGAGCCTATGTCCCCCTTTTTATCATTAAACTAGCAGGTAGACTATACGCATATGTGGTGTTGGTGTTTGGCCAAAAAAAAAAGGTGAAACCTCACAAGCCACTGTGCAACACAGTTTTTTCCGCTGTCAACAGTGACTTCACTTGTTTTGAACTTGTGGTTGAAACAGCACTGAGCAGCTCACTGCACGATTCATCTGAGTTGCTCAATAATGTGAAATAACTCACTTTATAATGCCTCCGTACCGCCGACAGCTCAAGGACTCAAGGATGAACTAAGATTTTGTGTCACCTCACAAAACACATCTGTGGCAAAAACTCACACAATTCATACACTATTAAGGACAAAACATCCCACAGATATCTAACAGGATAAAATGATAAAGTGATGACACTCTGTACCCCAAAGGCCAAAGGTCAACTTTGCTGTGACATCAAAATCGATCGATCTATATCCCTGCTTTATCCTGTTCAGGGTGACAGAGGGGCTGCAGCCTCCCAGCCGACTTTGAGTGACAGTTGTAACCTCAAAAGGTTCGGCACGAACACACTATTCAGCGCCATAACTGAGGAACGGTTATTGAATTATTGATGCTAATCTTGGGTGTCCACCTTAAAACTGAGCTGATTGTATAGATCTTCTGTGTTGAATCTTTGATGGAAGATGTGTGTGAAGCATCCACATTTTAGAGCTTGGAGCTATTTTGCAGCAACACCCATAACTGATGCATCATCTACTGTCATGACGACAACTTTGTGTTCAATCATAATCAGATTTATTGGCCAAACTCCTTCAAAGCGTCTTTCTTATGGTTTCAGCCACTCTCTCACATTATGTCTTATCAAGGGCTCTCTCTACATTTCCAGGAATTTCATATTGATCTGGAAATGTTTCATTTTAATGGGCTGGTATGCAAACTTCTTGCTGCTTTTGTAAAGTGTATCGTTAAACAGAACATGCTAGTTATATTTGTATGTGAACATTGTAGCGTCACCTACGGAAGAAGTAAAGAGGTCTTTTACCACATTGTAAATTTAAAAAAAAAATGTAACTAAAGGAGCATAATGCATCTAAAGTACTGTACTGAATGTAAAAACACTCATTATGCTGCTGAACCCTGACAATACAAGAGGATTTAATCACATTACTGATGCACTAATATGTTAACAGCATTTTGAAATTTCACAAAAGATACATTTATAACTGTTTATGCTACAAAAATGCATTATTGTTCAGATACTGAGTTTGTAAAATAACAATCTGCAGATTAATTTAATGTTTAAAAAAATCTCATGTCTAAAATACTGTATAGGCCTATAGTACTAAATAAAATTAATACGTGATTTAAGGATTTGTATTTATCACAGGGATGTAAAGTGACAAATATCACAAGACTGTGCTAAGGACGTGAAAATTAAACAGGCAAAATACAGTAAACAAAAACAGAATACGTGTTTGAACTGGCTACAAGATGTGGCCTACAAATGCATTATGGCACAAAGTCTGTTGAGATTTAAAGCTGCTGATATGGAAGAAGTTCTGACAATATTGTCTGAAAGCAAAGTGTGAATGAGTCAGTCACACGTTTCCTACTTAGCAGCAAACTTCCTCCATATGTAGGACACTAGACTAGAATAACTGGGGCCTGATTGCTGATTGGCTGAAGCCCTGAACTATCCATGTTTGGATTCATTTATTATGTGGACCAAGGCACAAAACTCAACTCAACTCAACTCAACTCAACAAAAACTTGTGTCGTGCATGTGGTGAGAATCAGGTGAGAGATAAGGTTGTGGTCAGGGTGTGAAGATCATCGGGGGTGATCAGGGAGGTGATGCATCCAGGGTTTGGATGGTTGGGTGCTCTGCAAGTGCAGGTTGAATGACAAAGGACTGTTGAGTGTTTCTTTTCCTTCTTTTACGGTTTTCTGTAGGACAGGGTTGTTTGTTGCTGATTTCAGGTACTGTAATGCTATTGATTGGTGTCTGTCTCAGTGTTTGGATGCCGGTGCCACGCTGAAATGTGATCGTCGCGGGAGCGCGCTCAGCCTGTTAAAGCAGTGCAGCCAGAGTGCAGCCTGTTTTTTTTTTACCTGCTGAAATACTTTTAAAGGCCCAATATTACCAAAAAATAAAATATTGCAGTTTTTCACCTGCCAAAAGGGGATTTCAGCTCCTGCCTGTTCACTGAAAGGCTGTTTCTCTCTCAAAATGCCTTAATATATATAAGGAGAGTCATATTGGACAAATTGTAGCTCAGTCAGACCTTTATACCTGTTGAAAATGCCTTTAAAGCCCTAACAAAATAATGCCGTTTTTCACCAGCTAAGAAGTGATTTTAGCTCCTGCCTGTTGACTCAAATGACTGAGTGTGCTATAATCTGTCCAATATACCTCTCCTTATTGATATCAAAGCATTTTGAGGCAGAAACACCCATTGAGTCAATAGGCAGGACTTAAAATCACTTTTTGGCAGGTGAAAAATATTGTTTTATTTTTGGTAATATTGGGTCTTTAAAAATGACATCAGTTGCTTTTGGTGAAGAGGACGCATTGTGTTTTGGCGGGGTTGAGTTTTATTCTCCACATGTTTGGCCAGGTTTCTATGTCAGTAATGAATGTTTGTAGGTTTGTTTGACTGTCTTTGTTGGAGATTTGGATATGCAGGACACAAAGGATCCACTGGTGCTTTAAGAGACTCGGACCTCCCAATCCTCCCCCAACAGGCGGGTCCAACCCGCTCGTATCCCGCCCCCTGCTCGGCTGCTGTCCTCTCCCCTCCGAAACGCTGATGTGTTACTAACTTCAGCTTTCAAGTCTGCAAAAATGTTCAATTTCGGGTCAAAACTGTTGCTGGTTTTTCTCCTGGCCTTCCCGTGTGGATTAATATCTATCGGTAAGTCTTTTATTTACACTGTGACGCAGTCGGTTTCCTTTGACGCCTTACTTCGGTAACAGTCAGTTCAAAAAGTTCTTCGTCTCCCATATTGACGTGGCATAGTCTCGTAGCTGTACACACTGAACACAGCTCTCCGCACCGCGGCTCCAACTACGAACATCAATCTGTGGACATTTTATTCAGAATTACATCCACGAGAAGAAGAGAGTTGTAGCCCAACGTTTTTACTCTGAAATGAACGAAAGCGAAACAGCCGCTGTTTTCTTCAAAGTAAGAGCAGAACATTCTCATACTGATCGTGTAAAGTTAAATTTCACTTTTTTGAGTGACGTATTTTCATACAGAGATGAGAGGTCTTTGTAGAGGCAGCTCCGTCCTGCTGGGACACGTCACCGTAGAAAACGAGGTTACGTCTGTTTGGGTTTGTTGGAGGTTTTATTGATCTGCTGTTCCTTTTCAACTGGCGACAAAGTTGCCAGATTGTCTGCAAACGGAGCCACAACCTGGCAACAATGACAATGTATCAACAGTTACTATGAACAACGTTTTTAAATTGAATTTTCAATCCTTGTAACCAGATAAATAGGTTTGGGAATCACCATATTATTAGTTTGTATGAAGTCATTAACATTTAATCATCTTGTGATATGCTGAGTTTTGCAATAACTTATTGTTTTCACATTTAATCAACTGAAATCGTGTCCCCGACATGTGTCTTATCTAAAATAAAGTTTTCATTCTGTTCATCTCACTTTAGTCATTTTTTTTTTTTTTTTCATGAAAATGGGATTATCATGACAATAACTAAAAGCCCTGGATGATATGATTTTATAATGTGCTATCAAAAGTATTTTACCAGATCAACAGCCAGCACCGATCCACTCATCCATACTTACTGCTGTGTCTTCTGCAGGCCACGTCTCTGCAGACTCAGACTCGGCTGAGGACATCATGGAGGATCCAGATTCTGCAATAGATGAGGAAGAAGACGAGGAAGAGGTGCTTGTTGAAGAAGACCAGATACAAACCTCGGTATGTACAGTATCTGATGGTGCAGCAGAAGAAGGATTTTTCTTTTAGGCGATTACCTTAAAATGTCGTGTTGTATTCATCATCAGGATGGAGACGAAGAAGACTCCGATGAAGGTGCTGATAAACTGGTATCGTCTCACTCGGATGCTGACACAACCATCCTCTTCGTGACAGGAGAAGGTCAGTCCAGTTTACCTGAAAAAGAAAGGAGGAAATTAATGTAAATCTGAAGCACCAAGTGAATTCAAACCCTCCTGCTGTATTATGGTGTTAAATATTCTGTGGCTTTTTTTTTAGAACTTCTTATACTTGTTTGTGCTCATGTTTTTAACTATATGTAATATTTATTTGTGTTTATAACACGTGCAGAGTTTGCTGCCAATGAAATCGTCAGGTTCCTGGTGGGATTCACCAACAAGGGAGGTCAAGATTTCACTGTTCAGTCACTGGAGGCCTCCTTCCGCTACCCCCAAGACTTCCAGTTCTACATTCAGAACGTAAGTCTGGTCTGAAACAACTGGCGTCACATTCAATGCTTCAAAAATGCAGTCATTTGTTGTGTTGTTCACGCTGACATTACAAAAAGTTCTCTACGCCCTCATCTTTCAGTGTAAAACCTGTTTCCAAAAAAGTTGCGACACTGTAAAATGTAAGAAAAAAAATGCGATGATTTGTTGAAATGGGGAAATGTAAATTTTCTTTATGATAAATATATGCTCATTTTAAATTTGATGGCAGCAACAGGTTTCAAAAAAAAGTTGGGACAGGGGCAACAAAAGACTGGAAAAGTTGTATAATGCTTAAAAAAACACCTGGTCAATAACAGGAATGGGACGACATTTCACTTTCAAAACTCCAACAACTGGTCTCCCCACTTCCAGATGTTTCAAGTGTTATTAAAAGAAAAGGTGATGCAGCGCAGTGGGAAACATGCTTTTGTCCCAACTTTTTTGAAACTGGTTGCTGCCATCAAATTCAAAATAAGCATAAAACAATAAAATGTTTCAGTTTCAACATTTGATGTGTTGTCTTTAGTCTATTTTCAATATTTACATGATTTGCAAATCATTGCAATCCTTTTTTATTTACATTTTACACAGCGTCCCCACTTTTTTGGAAATGTGGTAGTACCAGAAAGTGAAAAAATAATATTTAGGATGTTACAATATCTACAATTTCTTTCTGAAAGTTTCACATGTGGTATAAAATCAACCAAGACTTGAGCACAAAATTTGTTTCAATTGCAAAAGGCTCTTTTTCAATTCGTTTTCATGAAATCTCATAGATATCCTTTTGTTTACTTTTAGTGGATCCAAGTCTTTCTCTTTTTTTTTTGGCTGTCTCTTTTTTCACTCCATAAATACTGCTGAAAAATAGCTCTCTATGGTAAAGAGAATAATAATGTGGTTGCATGTGTGTGTTTATAGTTCACAGCTTTACCTCTGAACACCCTAGTCCAGCCCCAGGCTCAGGCTTCCTTCGAGTACTCCTTCATCCCAGCACAGCCGATGGCCGGTCGTCCATTCGGTCTCGTTATCCTCCTCAACTATCTCGACACTGAGGTAAAAAAAAAGGAAGGTTTTATTTATTCAAATAAAACTGTTTTTGGTTGTGGTGGTTGGTGTTGGATGTCTGTTCAGGTTGACGTATTGTGGAGTTAAAATATACAGTAGTGTGACAATGGTAGACAGTAACTGTCAGGAAGATTTTTCACAGCCTGTCTGAAACTTTCATCATTCATGAATATTAAAACGTGAAGAAGACATTGTGTGCGAAGCAGTTTAACAGCAGCTCTATTTTTTGTATTTATTTCTGTATAATTGGGATGACTGGTGACTCCTTACCTTCATTATTTCCTCCTGCTGAGCTTTGCTGAGTCATTTTAACGTGATACATTTTAACGAGCAGTTCCTAAAAATCCCTGAAAGTTAAAGGTACCTGTTTACTGTAGCTATTTGCTGACTAGTCGTGTGTAACTTTTCACCAGGGCAACGGGTTCCAGACGGCCATTTACAACCAGACTGTGACCATCATCGAGCGTGAAGAGGGACTGGACGGAGAAACGTAAGGCTTTCTTCTTCTGGGTCGACGTTATATCCTCTTGGGTACACACTTTGTACGAGTACAACAACGGAAGGATGACCAGAAGAGATAACATGACACCACAATGACAAGAAATCTGAGTTGGTTCTATATAAATGATGTATAAATCAAACAACCATTTATTTATTGGTCCTGTCCCTGCAGGTCATCCGACTCTCCGAGGTTTCACAATACCAGCTCTCCCAGACTATTGCAGCAAATGTAAAAAACCTGTAAAAAGAGGTGTGAAATTGTCACAAATGGATTAGCTGTCAGGATTGTGCTGCTGGTGCAAAACGCACAAACTGTCACCGGCACATTAGTTGTGAAAACGAAAGTGTATTCCTTCCTAAAATCACAAATTAAGGGGCAGTTTTATTAGATTAGTTTTAATGCCAAAAGTTTCTAACGCAAGATTGGCCCTTGAGGTCGCTAATGAAGAGCAACTTGCTATTTTCACAAGGTTGTTTGTGCTCCAGTGTACCTACTAAATTACAAATACACAATTAAATGAATAATTTCATTTGTATTTGCAGGATATTCATGTACGTGTTCCTGGTCGGACTGGTGACCCTGATGCTCTTTGGGGTGTACCAGGTCCTGGAGACGAGGACGGTACGTGTTTGTCTTCAATCAGCTGCCTTATTTTTATGTGAACACATTTAATCTACACATGAATGTAGGAAATAAGATGAACAATTCCCCCTTTTATTTTTATATGAAATATTTTTGTGTAAAGTCAACGGGAATGCACACATAAAGGGGTGGTCATCAATCCTTCACCTTAAAACACAGATAAAAAGATATTGTATCCAGATAATGGATGAAATGTATTAATAATGAGATGTGTTGTCGTGTTTCAACCTGTGTTCTGCAGAAAAAGAGGATTTCTGTGAAGATAGAGAAGGGCACTGGTGGGATGAGTGATGTTGACATCAGCTGGATTCCTCAGGAGACTCTCAATGCCATGAGTATGTTTTGTTTTTTTATACACGCTGAATCCTTTTCAGCTATGTCACTCAACCTCCATTTCTTTTCAGTTGTTGTAAAGGTGCTATTATTCTTATATGGCAACACAAACAGCCTCCAGCCTCTGATCTTTAACATCCTGCCTTACAGACAAAGCTTCGCCTAAAACATCTCCACGGAAACGGACCAAGAGAGCAGCTGGGGCAGATCAGTAAGCTTCCTGGTTTCCATCCATCACCTTACTGTCTGTCAGACTTTCAAAACTCCTCACTACAAAACCCGGTTTACAAAAGGATCAACGTCTGTGGACTTCAGTTTTAAGGTGTTTGTGTGGATCTGTGCCTCTCGGAGAACATCCAGGACTCCACGTCTGTCGTCAGAGCGCACAACACTAACGGGACTGTAGTTCATTTTTAAAGGGATGTTGTTGGTTTTTTTTGTATCAGTGTGCGTATGTGGAAGTGGTAAAAAAAATATACCAATAAGTAATTAGAATTAAAAAAGCAAGTGGTACACACTGTCTCCATGATAAGACCTGTGAAGTCATAATCTCATTTGAGTTTAATGCCGTTTTTATTTGTTTTCTGCATTATTAGGATTAAATGGATTTTATGACTTCAAACCAAAAGTATTTTATTCATAGAGTGAATCCCCCTCCTCTCTGTCATTTAAACACTGCTGTGCCTTTACTGTACTGTGTTTCTGGTGCCCTTCAAAGGAAAAATCAATTCACATGATTAAAAGGTTTCCACTGATACCCCTCTGCTTATAACACCCAGCACACCTGAGCTTTATAAAACATTGATTTTAAGGAGATATTTCTTTTTGAGTGGGGGCAATGGCAGCTGCGAGTACAGCAAACATTTAAACAGTGTTTTCTCGACATTTCTGTATTATAGTATTTCAGCCTCTTCACTGGGTGTTAATGGTCGAGACTTTCAGGTTTTGTGATCAAACACCTTTCTGAAAAACAATAAAAGGGTGAACAAAGTCAGATTTGTCTCATTAGTTCCTCTCTTGTAAACTCTGTCTTAATTATAATACTGTTGTCATCTGTATTTTCTAACAGCTTAGGCTTCTTGCAGTAATGTTGTTACAAACTACACAGCCTGGTATCATGCCAAAGCTTGTAATGCACCCGTCAGTCCACTAGAAGATACCGTGTCAGTGTCACGTTTTGCCTTGTCTAAGCGTGAAAAGTGCACGCATGTATGACCGGGGTCAAAGAAGGAGGTCGTGAAAAAGTACAGAGTGGCACACATGACATACATAACGTTACTTATGTAAAATTACCCATTTAACCAATTCACTGGTGAGTTGGTTGGTCGGTTGGTTGATAGATATTTAGGTTTAAAATACATTACAATTGAATAAACAACCAATACAAGTCTAAGTCCGTATTAATAGGGGGTTAAAAACAGGACTAAGAACATAAAGATTACTAAAATCAACCCATCAATGAATAAAAAAAAAAATGAATAAAATCAAAAGTATTTCTTCACTAATTTGTACTGTTTCAGAATTATTTATTATTGGTTATGTGGCTGTATAAATAACTGCCTTAATGAAAAATATATTTGAAAATTGATATTTCTTATTTCTAATGGGAAAAGCAGTTTAAAGAGTTTCAAGATTGTTTTTTTGGTTGGTTTTTTTTTCAAATTCAGACAATATCAACTCATCTAAATCAAATTTTAGTGCCAAATCACAACACACGTTACGTAAAGGCACCTAACGTGGATACATTCCCACAAAAGGTAGGTATGGTAGGTATTTACTTTATTAATCCCCAAGGAGAAATTTTTTCGCTACAGCAGCATACAAAAGCAATAAGATAATAATAGAAATAATAGAATAAAATAAAATAATAGAATAGAATAGAATAATAGAAAAGCAATAAAAAAGCAATAGCAATAGGAAAAGGAAGCTTACAACATTAAAGTTGCTATAATTTGACAGAAAACCTGATTTAGGGGATATCATACGATATCATATCGACCTACTGTATCTACTTTAAGAATAAAATGGAGATCTTTCGCAAGATGAAAGTCAAACAAAGTAGAATAAAGTGACAGACCGGAGAGTCGGTCAGGGACGTCCTGAGAGTCCTCAGGAGAGCTGCTCGGTGCTTCCTGGTCGGGGAGGTGAGGAGCTGTGAGGAGCTGTGAGGAGCTGTGAGGAGCTGTCCGGTGCTGAAAGGGGGGAAGATGAGCTCAGCGCGCGCCGGGGGGCAGATAACGTCAGCAGTCGGCCGGAGCAGGGAAAGACTGTGCACACACACCTACCAAGTGTTTGTCGCCGCTCAATCACTGATACTCACATTAATAATGGGCAGCTAATCAGCTCCGTGTGACTCAGCGCCGCTTTTCGTTCCGATCCCCGAGCGCCTCGGCAGCATCCCGCGCCCTCCGCTTGGCTTGAAATGGGATGATATGGGATTTTTCATGTCGACAAAGATCGGAGGGATTCTCGCGTTTGCCTTGGGTAAGGTATCTCAACCACCTCGTCGGTTCAGTTATGCTTCGAGCCACTTGGGATGATTTGACATGGAAAGGTGTCTTAACGCCTTTTTTTTTTTTTTAAATATCTCCCTGCATCGGAATGTCGGTGTAATCTTTATTTATCTCCATCAGTGTTGCATGATGGTTATAAGACCTGTACCATAGCCAAATGCTTGTAGTACACCCAGCCATGAAAGATACTGGGTGTCTATACTTAGTGTGCAAGCTTTAGGACACGAAACATTTTAAAATAGCCTTAAAAGCCACAAATGAATTTTTTTGTACTCACTTTTACTAATTTTTTGTGGGTGTTTTATTTTGCGTTGTCCACCGACAGAATTTTACAGTTTAATATTGGCATGTTTTAGCATTTTAAATTTCAAACAGCTGTGTGCAGAAGAGTGTGTGGAAGACATGGGCTGCAGTGGTCAAGACTACCCTCTGTGGAAACATCTGCTTCACAGCCTGCGCCTACTCACATCTGTCCAAAGTGAAGTTCACGTGGCATGATTGTAAAATATTTACATTGATGCTAATGAAATCAAACAATAAGAATTGATTCAATTGGAAAATTACAAGTTCTTTTACATAAGAAAATTGATCTTTTTTTATATTTTAAATTGCTAAAATAGCAAAGACGCGATACCCTGCACTTCTTCTGGACTTGTGCTGATTAGAAGCTGATGTCTCTTTCAAACTTGTCTATTTGATTGTGTCAGTAGCTAAACTCTGTCCCCTGTCTGTGCTTTTTGCAGTGTTTCTGTCCCTCTCGGTGTCAGGGGACTCTGCAGACGTGAAGTGTGAGAACATTTATAAGGACTTCTCTGAATGTGTCCTGGAGCTGGGAGAGAGCATGGACAACTACCAGGAGAACGTGACCAGTGAGATGGGAGTGGCAGCTGTGTGCAGGTGATAATAACTCACAGCAGGAGACAGTGTGTGTGTGTGTGTGTGTGTGTGTGTGTGTGTGTGTGTGTGTGTGTGTGTGTGTGTGTGTGTGTGTGTGTGTGTGTGTGTGTGTGTGAACAGCAGTCCCTGTAGAGTTTCTATGTTTTTTTATTACAAGTGATTTAAGACAAAAAAATGCAAAGAAAAAGCGGCTTTGTTGGTAAAAACAGCCAATCTATAGCGCTGCACATTTGTATTCCAATGAGCGTGAAGCATTGTGTGATTTAGTGCAGTAATATACAGCATGAGATATGCATCTCATAACAAAAACCTGGAGAGAAAAGAGCAGATGCCATCATCTCGGAGGGAGAAAGGAAAAATGAACGATGCTGAGACACTGTGAGCCATTGTACTAAATAATTTATGACTTCGCTGCAGCAGTAATGAAATTCCGGGGACGTTTTTTGTCATTGTTGCTGCACGCACTCCACAACCCCGGCACACTATACTGAAGACAAAGATTTACACTTCAGCCGTCTGTTGAACATTGCCCACTTGCAATATAATCTGTGATATTGTTTCACTCTGTGATGCAGTTGCCATGGTAATTAAAGCTCAGTTTGACTTACTTAAAGCCATCACAGCCATCTGAGTGATAGATTGTTGGCAAGCAAATTAATCCACAACAGCCAGTGTGTGTCTGCATTCTGCTGTGGGGATGAATTCTGGGTGAAATGTCTGATGATCCTTTGTTTGCCACAGCCACTGGGAAGCTTTCCACACGTGTGCCCTCACGGCGCTGTCTGACTGTCAGGAGGAAGTCAGCTCCATCTGGGAGACTCTCAGGCAGGACTCCAGGAAGATCCGCTTCCAGGGAAGTCTGTTCGACCTGTGCAGTCCCAGCTCCTCTCCCAGCGTGAGCTCACCTCTCGCTGCCCTCGTCCTGCCGCTGATGCTCGCCGTGACCGGGCCCGGCTGGCCGCCTGTATAGACAGAGTAGGGGTAGGGGGGGTTGAGGGTGAGGAGATGGGAGGGGGGTGAGGAGGGCCTCACATTCCCTGGCGTTCAGTCCTCCTGAGTTCAAACTTCAAAGCCAAGGATTTAAGAGGGCCAAATGTTTTCAAGTTATTTTGACACAGAGCCACGGATGTCTCTGGTGAGCCAATCAATATTTGCTGTGATGAATGATGTTTGAAATCTTCTTAGCTTTTTCTCCCCTTATGTTGACAAACTGGTGGAAAAAAAAATTACATTTCTAATTTATTATTCCAGGCGGATTAAATGAAACACTTTTAATGTGTTTTAAGGGATTTCAGACACCATGTGATGATGAGCTCAGATCAGACACCTGTGGCTCTGCGTTACTGATGTACAAGAGGTGGACACGTTATCATTCATACCTCTACAGTCTTCTAGTGAAGATTATAATCTTCACGAGAGCTGCACCAATTAGCTGATGAATCCATTAATCAATTAGTTGATAAAAAAAAAAAAAAGAAGAATTGCCAACTTTGAACTAATTCACTGTTTTAGTCATCTTTTCATTAACAAAATGCAAAATTTCTTGAATCCCACTGCAGATTTGTTTAGTCCTTTATGGTAATAAAGTAAAAATCCCTTTATTGTCTCTTTCTGACATTTTACAGACCAAACAGCTAATTGATTAATTGGGAAAACCCTCAACAGATTAATTATCAATAAATAATAATCATTATTTGCAGCTCAAATGTTCTTTTTTTTGTGGATTTAATCTTTTTCACGTACTAATGGAGTTGTTTTTTTGTTTTGTTTTTTATCAAATAAGACTATAAGGTGTTCCTGTTATCGTTTCCACCCCCTGTTCTCTGCATCATCTGATTTTTATCATAGTAGTTAAAAATAGTTTAACATTTTGGTAAATAGATGAGAATATTGATACCACAGTCGCATCTGATCAGTAAATGTGAAGAAACACCTGCAGCCGGTCAGCTCTGCTTAGCATTTAGCTCTACATGAAACACACACTAAATCACATTTTAGTGTTTTATTTGGATTAAACAAATGCTAAGTAGTGAGCTGTACTGGTGGGCGGGCTTTGTTTCCTTCACACATAGCCAGGTGAGCCTTTTCCTCCAATTGTCAGTCTTTTAGTCGGGCTAAGCTAACCAGCTGCTGGTTGTATTCATATTCGTTGTACAGACATGAGAGTGTCAAGCTATCAAAATGTCAAACTGCCAGTTTTAATCTCCAGTGAGTTCTTATAAAAACACCTAAGCCATCATGAAGTAATTATCTGTCATGTTACAGAAAACATTAAAGGGGCACTTCACCAAATAAATAACAGCAATATCTCAGCAAGCCTTTACTCTCAATCACTGCGAATATGAAATGTTAACTTACTGATCGTTCAGAGGATCAGACCAGACATTTATCTGATTGAATCACAGAGGTGACTGAACAACATTCAGATGTAAAATAGGCGAAATGCCCCTTTAACCTGTTTGAGATTGTAGTAAATGTTGTAGTTAAGTGACAATCAACTGACTTGTACACAACCTTTGACCCCTTTTCCCTCACGACACTTCGGCCCACTGTGGCTGATGTTGCACGGCTGCTATAAAGACACCAAAAACAGACTTCTGTCACGCTCCACTCACGCTTTAGTTCAGTCATAGCTGTGTTTAGATATTGTTTTTGTAATCGGAAAATCTGAAGTGTGAATATTCAGTGTTGTTTCACAGATTTCTGTCACATATTGTGTGAAAATGTTCACCTGCAGTTAACGTGAAAATATTTAACATTTCACTTCTAAGTATTCTGAATACTTCAGGACATCACATACATATACATATATATATATACATATATATATATATATATATATATACAGTATATATATATATATATAAAAAAAAAAAAACTAAACTACATGTTTACACTTCACACCTGAGAATTTAGCCTGATAATTTACATCTGGTTCATTAAGTACAACAAGCTAAGACTGCTGAACTGCCTTTCATGATACAGAAAGGTGTTTCTGTTATTTACACAACCTTCACTGATACAAACAGGGAGGACAAAATAAATCAAAACAACTGTCAGTAAAACACAATATTATTAAACAGCGCCACAAACTGCAGCCTGAAAACTGTACATTTGAATTAACGCCCGTCTAATTCATGTCAGCCAAACAGAACAATGAAGAAGGTGTGCCTAATACATGGGCAGTTTAAAATGTGTTTAACTTTAATAATTAATCTCTAATGGAGATGGCATATGTGGAATAGCTGTAATGCAAAACAACGGCTCATTTTCAGAAAAGATTTCCAAATGAATACATTTTTTCAATTAAAAATCCACAGATGCATTGATTTGGTATCATTTCAAACAAAATACAGATTCCAAACTGAGCTCCTTTATTTAACAGTTACATGCAAACTTCAAAAGCAACAAACCAGTGCAGTGAAATCAGCTGCAGTTTGCAGCAACACAACTTCTATCATTCCCACTCACTTGAGATATCACTAATTGTAAAGGTGTTTTGTGAGATTACTATTTAAGTGTATTTTTTAGTCCAAATCTTCAATGTTTTTACTCTTTCTACACGAAGAATCCCCCTCGGTTCAGACCAAAAGCAAAATCAAGGAGAGACAGCGTTTGTTTTGTTTACCTTGTGTTTAATTCATGTTTTTTCTTCCCAAACTGTGTCACCATTTGCATATTTTCTTTAACACTGATGTTCCCGACAGACTTTATCAAAAGGGTGGACACTTTCTGCGGTCCTGAATATGTTTTCTGTCATCTATTTTATCACAAGTGCATGATAGTTTTTGTGGCAATGCTTCAGAAAGAAAAAAATGGACAGCCTTTTAATTTGACCTTGGACGAAGTGTACAGCGGTCTTGATCTGTGCATGAAGTTAGACTATAGCTCCTCGGTGTAACAGCATCCCTTTGTTATGCAGATTTATTATCCACACGCCTCCGCCTCCCTCAACACCATCAGCATGTTTGTTCTAGTTGTTTCTATTTATTTCACGTGTTAAAAGTAGTAACATCATGTCATCCATTGTGTGTCTGGCGGTTGTGACGTCCTCGAAGCATGAGCAATATGTACAGTCACTTCTACAGAGAGGACTCGTGTCCCTTCATATGCTGTTGAAGAAAGCATGAAAATGATTGTGAACATGAGCACTGAACCATAATAATAATGAGTTTAAAACATGGATGCAACTCCTGAATGTAAAAACAAGTTCAGTATCCACGTGGTTTTTCAGTCAACTGATAAAAAAAAAAAGTGCACCATTTACAAGACTGTATAAAGCAATATATGGAGAAGTAATGTGTTTGTTATAATAAAGCACCATGTTTGAAACATAGTGTGTGTGTGTGTGTGTGTGTGTGTGTGTGTGTGTGTGTGTGTGTGTGTGTGTGTTTGCATTTCCTTCAGCAAATAACAGATAGAGCAGCAGATCTAGAAACACATCAAATAAAGCAGCCTTTAATGAATCAATGCAGTAGGTCCTGGGCTGTACAACTCATTTACTACAGAGTTTCTGTTTTTAGTCTTCCCTGAAGCAAAGTGTTGGTAATGAGGATCGTGACTAGCTTTTTTAAACTCGTTAGTGCTCTCCCATCTGCTCCGTTCCACCTGGACACTTCCTGCAGAGGCAGCATTGGGAGAAAAGGAGGGATTACAGCCCGAGGTGCAAAACCTTTTGAGGAGCAAAGACTCATCCCCTCATTAGAGGACCTATCTTTGATGTCTGAAGCAGAATGGCCAGTTATTTTTTTTTCCATCTACAGTTTCCTGTCCAGGATTTAACTTCCTTTTTTCCTGATCAGCTTAGTCGTGTTTTATTTAACAGCAGCATATGGACATAAACCGCATCAGAATTCACCGGCACTGCTGCCGACACCTGACAATTAAGTCTTTAAAAGAAAAAGGAGGAGGAAATATAAATGTACACCTGGTCTGGGATGTTTCTGCAACAGAAAACAAATCAGAGGATTTAATGACATGATTAGGTCCATCTCTCGAGTTCTTTGTATTTAAAGACATTTATAAAAAGTTACGTTAAAGAATACAAAAAGTGCTTTTACATGTCAAATCTTTCAGAGCTGCCATTAATAGAGACAATGACACTGACTTAGAAAGAGAAGTCATGAGTTTAAACAACATAAAGAAAGAAATATGTTGACATTTTGGGAGAAATGCTGAGACAATTTCTTTCCAAGGAGCAGGTGAGTAGATGGATACGACTCGCTTGTTTGTACAATAAATATAAAGCTGCTGCAAGTAGATGGGCAGCTTAGTTTAAAGAAAGACTGGAAATGGAGGGAAATAGAAAGCCTGACTGTCCAAAAACTGGAAACCAGCAACTCTTAAGCACCCCTGATTAACATGTTATAATAGCTAATCCATAAAAAACAAAACAAAATGTGACAACCAGTCTTTGAATTAATCTTGAGGTGCCAGGTTACACATACTTTTTGACAGGCGAGCTGTTTCCACTCAACGTGAAGCCGCCCGCCGGCTGACTGTGGCTCATCAGACATATTAGAGAGAGAATGTGAGTCAAAGTGTTTCCCAGGATGACCACTTATTTCTTCCCCTGCAGCACGATTACCTACTTAAGCCACACTTTAGAAACCTGATCTGAAAAACAACATACTGCATCGCCCACACCATCAACGCTGCAAAGATCTCGATCCAACTGCCACCGCACAGAACGACAACATACAAGTACGTGTTAGAGGAGCTGTAATACTCTCAAGATGAAAAGAAGTTCATTTAGACTTTTAAAAGCCGTCGCTGAAATGGACAGCAGAGATTATTCCTGAAACTGTGGGCGCAGCACATCTCAGGATGTTTTACCGTCACATCCACTGAAGCAGCGAAACACAGACACCTCGTGCTGTTAGAACACAGCTGGCGGATGACAAACTGTCCCCGATGTGTCTCCAGGCTGTCTGCACAATACATCAGGACATAAAGAGACAGAAGCGAACGAGGCGTCGCTGTGCACAAGGTTGGGAAAGCTCGACGAGAGAGGCGTAGAGCGAGCAACACCGAGGTACAACTGAGCCGGATTTATTTGGGATTTCACAATGTTTGAATATTGTGTGTCAGAAATCTACAGTTTACCTTTTTTCATCACCAACATTTAACTTTCAGGAGCAGCTCTAAGGAGAAAAAATCAGGACTGTGAAAAGTAACTTTGGCATCTCCAATTTGTTCAAGTGTTTGTTTGCCAACTCCACAAAAATAGCACATACAGAGGAAGAAAAGAAAAAAAAACAAGTCATAAAATGTGGGAATGAGATGCTCACATGAACATGTTGAATTTTAACTTAAAAACTTAATCAGTAAAAAAAAAATAAAAAATAAAAAAAAATAAAAAAAAATCCAATCTATAGTATAGGTTTAGAAGAGGGTGTAAACTGCTTTCAAAAGCATAAAAACAAGAATCTCAATATGTTACAGCGTTAATACTGACCAACGTTTAATGGGCAGGTATAAATAAATAGATCAGTTCCTCTGGGGAATCCATTGATGAAAGGATGCAAGACAATTAAACACGAATGCTGATGGAGGTTTGTGTTCCTTCTCGTTCACCAACACCGGAAAAAAAACAACTCCTCAGTGAGTTCCTCAAGGGTCAACCGTCCTCTAACTTTCAGTCCTGGTGCCAAAGAAAATTCACAGGTTAGATTTGGGTCCAGTATTGACTGGAATTGCCCTGAGCTCAGTCCGCATGCACAAGTACTCTCCAATTACTGCCATCAGCGCCATGCAGGCCACATTGACGAGCCACCAGGACAGAGCGGAAGGGAGATGAGAATTATAGATCCAGCAGCCGATCATGTGGAAGAAGTGCACGGTGACGGTGAAGTCCAGGCACTGTTTCCCTCGGCGGATGAAGAACCAGAGGCCGAGGGCGCTGCCGGGACAAAGACACAGAAAAGTGATATCAGCTGTTGTTCATTAAGGTCTCAGATAAGATTCTGGTCAATACAAAGATGCCAAAGTTCAAGTGTTGCAATGCACAAAATCTTTCAATAAACCTTTATCTATCAAACAAACCAGCCGCCCTGACCTTGTTTGGGTAATTTTTTTAAAGATTTTTATTGCAACTAATGACAACACAAATTGTACGGAAAAATATTCCAAATGATGTCCATGTTTAGTTTTTGTTGTTGCTGTTTTCTCACTAAAAACTTTCGATAAGAAGCTGAAACGTAAATTAAGGGCTTAACTGATCGCCATCTTTTGGTCCACTCTTGATCAATTGTTAATTATGCTGCTGTAGTACAAAAGTTTCTCTCACGCAATCAATGAAAGTCTGTCTTTTTTTAACTCGTAAAAAATATCAACCAACAGGAGGGCAAAAATGTAGAAGAATACGATCAAACTGAGAGGCTGGAAGTTGCAGGGACTCACAATCACCTCATAATGTACAAAGTAGAATTACAAGCCGGGACTTAAATCGTATATATTGCACCTTTAAGAGGCCTCACGGCTCTCATCTGTTTGGATGTACTGAGAAAAGATGTAAAACGTTTCTCACCATGTAAGAGAGTTCAAGATGAACGCCATCATCGAGAGCCTTCCCTGCAATGTTGCAAAACCAAGAAGCTGCCGAAGCAGAGAAAAAAAACAAACAAACAGTTCAATACCATCTGAAGAGTTCACAAATATAACCTGTCACAGTCAGAATATCTTACTTCATAGCTGAAGATCTGGTCCAGTGAACGACTGCTCTGCACTAAGCCGTCCACTCCAGCCAACCACAGGCCCAAGAAGCTGTAGTAGATGCACTGCATGAGCACGATCTGACACACGATGAGGACCGGGTCCCAGATGTAGCTGCGGAAGTGGCTGGCCATCATCGCTGGCTGGTGTTACACGTACAGGCCCAAAGGATGTCAACAACTGGCCCCGACTGTTTCCGGCCGGCCCATCCGGTGTGACCTGTGAGCGACCTTTAAATCTGAAATGCAAAAAGTTGCAACATTAAATTATTTCACATTTTTTAATTTTGAAAGTTTTGGGTTTGTTTTTTTTGTGAAAGAAACAGGGTGATAACTTTAGGAGGGCGGGGGGGGGGGGGGTGACAACAAAGGAAGATGCATTGCTGTGAAGTACACGATAAAAATAAATTCTTAGAGCAGATAGTACAAATTTGGAAAAAAAAAAAAAAAACTAAAACAACAACAGCCCACAACAAAAAGGTATTGTTTTTTTTTATTTTTTTTTATTTATTATTAATGAAGACTAAAGGAACCAGAACATATTCACATTTAAGAAGCTGAATGCTGAGAATTTTATCATCAAAAAATGACTCAAAACAATTAATCGATTATCGAAAAAGTGGGTGATTAATTTCTCTCAACCAACTAATTCATTAATCGACTGATTAACAGCTCCGTGTTTGAATTTCTATGAATCAGGCAGACAGGAGTGGCGAACATAATCAGCACATTAATGAAAGCATCAGAGATAAAAGATAAAAGCCTCCAGCTCCGTCTCAGATCGGGTTATCTTCCACTCAGGACACGACGTTCACACTCAGCTCAGCTGTTCGCTCAAACATAAACAAATGCTGCCGTCGCATCGTCAGAGACTGAATGACTCACATCCAGTCGATATGTTCCGTTCAGACGAGCCTCAGACAGGTCTGACAACACGGGAGTGACCACCGACGAGTCACTGCTTGTTTTTAAGAGTTTTAACAAAGCCCGGATGATCCAGACCTGATTAATCGATCAGACGCAGTTCAGGTTTCCGCTTCAACAACAGTCCCTTCGGTTGTTTTCGGTTTCTAAAGCTCTGGTCCTGCTGAACTGGGCCTTCTCCTGGACCATGGATGTGTTAGCAGTGGACTAGCTAAACCGTGTTAACAACACGGAAGTCAGAGCGAAGGACCCGGAAATACAAGCTCGCAGGGGACAAATTATTTTCAGTGTAAAATACTCCACTTCTACTTCTGATACCATCTGTAAAGTCTCTCATGCTCAATTACTTGAAAAATGTCTTGAAAATGTCTTATTATATCATAACTGTGCTGTCCACCAGACATTCGGCATTTTTTTTTAATTGAAATGTCATGGCCATTTTTTATTTTGAAAATCTTCTCTTTTATTTTATATTATATATATATATATTTATATTGTTAACGTTTTTAAATTCCTTTATTAAATATACTCTTGCGATAAATAAACAAATTAAAAGAAAAAATAAGTCAAATAGTAAAATTTTGCAGGTAGACAACAAGATGAAGCGAGTGTTTGTCCTTCTTCAAATATATTGTATTCAACAAGAATATGCAGGTGATTTGTTTGTAAAATCAAACAATTGGAAATGTAGATCCTCAAAAAAATGCATTCAATGAATTAAAATTTTGAAAAACGGGGAAGTTAAATAGATATTTGTGAACTTTCCATGAACAGAATAATAATCTCCAACGAGTTTGATCATTGATTAATCGTTGAATACATTTATCAAGCCAAAAATGACGGACATTTACTCGTTTTGCTTCTCTTTTACAGATTTTATCATCAATGTAAATTGACGAGCTCTGAGTATTGAATTATTATTCAGACGAAATACAACTTCTGACATTTTGTAAGTCTGATACGTCTACTTTAACCCTGAAATTTCCGATTTTTGAAGTTTTACTGTGGAATTTACACAGTAAGTATTCATATTACATATTTCATAGACAGTATAGGGCTATAATGGTTGTATTGCTGGTGAGGAATTTTTGGATAATTCTACAATTGTTCCACCTTATTCTATAAAAAGGTCAATGTAAAACTGAGAAAGCATAGTTTCCAGGTGAGGTGGAGTTGCTGATTGAGGGAGCTTGTCGGGTGAAACTACTGTTATATAAAAGAGAAAAATCTGATTGGATCAATAAACACCACGTAACCACGCTCCCTTTCCTCCCACTTGTTTGTACTTCCAGTTCTTACTTGACGTTTCTGCCCTCCGCTGGAGCTCCTGCAGCGGTGAAATAACTCTGTAAACACGACTTTAGTTTGAATTTACACACTGAGAGCACAAAGTTCAGGTAAATAAAATGAGGAATCAGAAATTGCAGATTTGTGGTGGTTTGAGCGGCACGTGTTTTTACATCTGTCTCACAAAATACCGCAAACTTCATGTTTCTCTGCAGGCGAAATACTTTCAAATCCTGTGCAAAGGTTTTCAGTCTCAGCCATGTTTAAAGATTTTACGAGGAAGTTGGCTGTCTGGTTATGTAAGATTTGTATTTTTGCAAAGCATTGTCATGATGTAATACTTCAAAATGCGGCATTTTTTACTTCGCAGATTAATATTTAATCCATCATAATTACTATGAAAAACATCAGTAATACTAATAAAACAAGATAATAAAACACTGTGGAGGAGCGATTCTTCAGTATTGAACTTTTTCCTCTCATTACATCTGTTACTTAGTTCTGAACGCAGGACTTGTCCTAATATGTTTTACTTAAAATACTGTTACTGCCAGCTGGGATATATACTTGCAGTTAAACTAAATAATACATTTCCCAGCTTATGAAATTACCCAGTTACACATTATACAAAAAGCCATTTCCACTCACAAATATGAGTAGACATTAACAGACTGGCAACAACTGAATCTCAGAGACGAGGGGACTGATTACCACCACTCACACTTTGACACAGTTATGCCAGTCAAAGTATATCTACGCTGTAGTACTTAATGTAAACAGTACTGTTTGCGGGCATTAACAATTTCTATTAGAAAAGTACAAACTTTCAGCCAAACTGGAAAAACTCGCGTTTCTCGGGACTTAACCAGTTAAACAAAGCAGGATCCTGTACATGGTTTTTTTTTTCCATGCAATGCGCGCTGAAAGGTAAGAAACGAAGGTCTAAAGTTCATCTCTGACAAGCTCAGCAGCAGAGTGCGTGTTCACCCTCGGGGCAGTTGTCAGGTTGGATATTTAACTCTGCTCCTCCATTCTTTAAAGACACAGATGCGTTTATGTATTTCAGTGTTTGATCTCTACTCATAACTATTCCTAAGCTGGACAGAACCACCAACATGTTCAGAGCACGTGTGTGTGTGACAACGATACGGCAGCTCGTACAAACCAAGGGGATACGATGCCTCCGTGTGCACCGGAAACTTTCCGGTTTGCAGCGTGCTGTGGGTAAGAATATATAGTTTGTTTTGTGTTGCATTTTTCATATCTGGAGCGCTTGTGTCTGTGCTTTGCTCAAATCTACTGCTGATCAAATGAAATAGTGCATATTTAAAACCGCAGGTCTGACTGTGTTGTATCTGTTTTGCCCTGCGGCCTACGTAGGTGTGTTACGTTCACTGTAATATAATCACACAAAATGCTGCAGCAGCTGCGTATTATATTTACATTCTTGAGATGCCTGAAAGCGTGATTGTTTGGTTGATGTGCTTCCAAGATATCTTTACAGCAGCTGTTGTTCTCTTTGTGAACTAAAATGAATTTTTTTTTTTTTTTTTTTTTTTTTTTTTTTTTTTACATCACATTACATTTGAAAACCCAACATAAACAAATAGCAAACAAAATCACAGGTCAACCATCATAATGTCCAACATGAAAAGACAGGTAGACAATTGAACTATTAAGCGTTGGAATTGTTTTTTCCACATTTAAAAAAAGGTATGCAACTGGGACTTCTAGTCTGATGGCTGGAACTCACACAGAAACAAAACCACATCTTTGAATAAGCAGGTAGCACTTCAGAACTAGTGGACCGTGTTCAAATAAGTTTTAAGCCCCTTTGAAAATGCATCTCTTTAAATAATTTTGAAAGAAGTAATGCTTTAGGTGCATCAATACTGAAACTTAATCAGTTATTGGAGCAGTTACGACAAAGCACAACAGAAAAGGTTACACTGCATATGATCTCTATTATTTATTATTTAGAAGTAAATCACTTCCATTTATAGCAAAGCCTTTCAAATACAAGTTGGATTTGGAAGGTTACTTTCTGACGCTTTTATCCAAAGCGACTTACAATAAGTTCATTTCAACCATGAGGGTACAAAACCCAGAACAACAGGAATCAAGTAAATACAATTTCTTCAAGAAAGCCAAACTACAAAGTGCTATCAGTAAGTGCCATTTTAAGTGCTATTAAAGTTCTGCTGTTCAAGGTGAAGTCTGAAGAGGTGTGTTTTTAGTTTGCGGCGGAAGATGTTCAGAGTTTCTGCTGTCCTGATGTCGGTGGGGAGCTCATTCACCATTTAGGAGCCAGGACAGCAAACAGTCGTGATTTTGTAGAGTGTTTAGCTCAGTGAGGAGCAACAAGCCGATTGGTAGATGCGGAGGGAGCGGGCTGGGGTGTAAGGTTGGACCATGTCCTGGATGTAGACTGGATTTTGTGGTTTCTGCCCCAGTGCGTCTTTTATTTCATCAGTTTTGGTGGATATTTATTCGTCTTCTGATACTTGACACAGAAGCTGACACACTGACGTACAAGCGTTTGAAATAGTTTTTCTTTTTTTCTTTTTTTTACTGTTAATAAGTTCTCAATCGTGCTTCTTTTTTACCTGCAGGTGCAGCTCGGTGGAAGAGCAGCGCTCAACAAGCCCCTCTGTTGACGGCCGCTCCTGTTCGCGCCCTCGTAGATGAACAGATCAGCGTTAAAGGGAGTTTCCTGCCCCCCCACACTCCCGTCACGGTGTGCGCACGGATGCACAGCGAGGATGGCGACCTGTGGGAGTCATTCGCCCATTATAACACGAATCAGAGCGGCAATGTCAACTGTGAGTGAAACAAAGTTGTTTTTATATATTCACTGATGGATAAAGTTGAATTTATGCAGATAAATGAAAACAACTGACTGGTGGAAAGTTTCAAATTTAGTGTGAGATTTAAATATTGAAAATGATGGCTAAACTGCACTGCCTCTCACCTTTTTATCATATTTAATGTCATATTTTGGACTCTGCAGAATGTATACAATCACTTAAAAATATGATTCTATTACCATTATGATATAATAAAAGAGAAACTGATTTCATTAAGCAAAACACATTTTTTAGTTTGTGGGTTTCATTTGCAAGTTCATTATTATTGATAAAAGTCACAGGTTAACATGTAATGTATGTTCTGTATTTTTGTCTTCTCACTCTGTCTCCTCATTAGTGACCAGTGATCATTCAGTCGGGGGTTCGTATTCTGGCTGTGAACCAATGGGACTCTTCTGGGGACTGCAGCCGGCTTCTGGAGGAAGAGAGGGTTTGAGGCAGGTGATGAAAACAAGATGGTGGAGAGCCACAGGAAAAAATACAGTTTGTGGCATCGAGACCACCTGTCCCCTTATATGTCCCCTTTTGTGGTAATTCCTGTCACTAATGAAGTGTTTAGGCTGTTAAACACAACACAGAAGTCATTTTAAAGTCATATTTTCCAAAAATGTACAATCACAGCTTGACTAAAACAATTAGCACTAGAAGGTTGCTGCTACATCCACTCACTGTTTATCAGAAAAGTAAATCTCTCATTTGAAGAGTTTCCTGACAGAAATTTGCTCTTTTTTTGTGATAGACTGAGGAAAAGAAACATGGAGACTCCCTACACCGTGCACATCTCCCTGCTGGAGGGCCACGTGTCACCCAGCGAGGAACCGATCACGGAGCTGGCAGCTGTAACCACTGAACGCTGGTACATGGCACCGGGCGTGAAGAGGATCGAGATCCGTCAAAATGGACTTGTGGGAACGTTATTCTTACCTCCTGGTGAGTTTGCTTTCACACGGTGTCGTGAAAAGGTGATGGATGTATAATAATGGCGTCCACTAACCAGCTGTACCACTGTACTGACTTCCTGCAGGCCCCGGGCCGTTTCCAGGCGTGCTGGATCTGTGGGGAATGAGTGGAGGACTGGTGGAGTACCGCTCCGCCTTATTTGCATCCCGAGGCTACGTCAGCCTTTCTCTTGCCTACATCGGACACAAAGATTTACCCGGTCTGAAAAATCGCATCAATGTTGGCGATTCATATTTCATGGTAGGAAAAGGTGCCGGGTTGACTTTGTTATGTTTCTTTCTGCAAAGTGGACATGTGTCACTTAAATTTTTTTATCTTTTATTATTCCTTGACGTGTCTGTTTTATTCTGTTTGGACAGTCTGCGTTGCACCTACTTCAAGATCACCGTCAGGTCGACGCAGACAGAATCGGGATCATGGGTCTCTCATTTGGAGTCTACCTGTCTCTTCGCATCGCCACTCTGACTGGTGCTAATGTACGTCACAAAAAGTCTGATTATCACGGAACTTTTCGGACTGGCAAAATTAAAACTACACTTCACCAAAACAGCAGACAGTGAAGTGATTTTTTTTTTTTTAATTTTCTAACCTTTATGTTTTGTAAAATGAAGTTTGCATTGCCTTGTCCTCCTCTCCAGCCATCCTGTTTGATTTGTATCAACGGCCCAATAGGAAGTACGATTAAGATCTCAGACGCAGATGGTAAGATTCAAGACATTACAGGGTAAGTGGCTCTTAATTTATCGTTTTATTTATAGGAGATCATTATTATTATGGAATAATTTCTACTGAAATCTCACAGAAAAACAGTTAATTCTTGATTTAACTGTGTTATTGATTTATTTGTAGAAGAATAGATTATCTGGTAAATAACCTGGATTTTATGATTTTAAGAAGAAGAGAATGTCGATCACTGAGGTTATTTTCAACAGCTTCAGCCAAAGAAATGATCCACAAATAATATGATTTCTCTGCTTTTCAGTGATGAAAAATATTGGACGTACGGTGATCAAGGCTATGTCAGTTTTCAAAAGCTCTCCTTGCCTGCTAATCTTCCCCCTGAGAGCAAAGTGAAGGTGATGTGACAGACTTAAAAGCTTCTGTGTCTCCCAGCTGCTGCCAACAACACAAATACACACACAACTACACTCACAGGCTTTAATCTGGTGTGTGTGTGTGTGTGTGTGTGTGTGTGTGTGTGTGTAGATAGAAAACATCACCTGTCCTCTGATGTACATCGTGGGTGAAGATGACCTGAGTGCTTCGAGCAAAGAGAACGCAGACGTGGTAGATTGTCTCATTTAACGTTTTTTTGTCGAAAAACTGATTAGATAGTCCATGTTTAATTGAACTGTATGTAGCATTAAAACAGTCTTTAAGCTACACACATTTTTAGAGGTAGGAGCCTTTAAATGCTTTTGTAGTGTTGTTTTTCAAACACAGATTTATTGTTCGTCAGATTGAGGAGTCTCTGAGGTCTGCGGGTAAATCCCAGCTGTTCACCCGTTTGTCGTACCCCGGCGCCGGTCACCTGATCGAGCCGCCTTACTCGCCAAACTCACGAGCGTCCCTGTGGAGCGTCAAACCAAAGAAACGTGAGCTTCCTCCAAGAACTACAGTCTTATTCACCCAGACAAATCCTCTATTTCTCATGGCATCTTAATTAGAATATGGTACATCGTGGTATTAAGTGCTGTTTTGTTTGGTGTGCAGTGATCACTCTGTGGGGAGGCCACCCCGCACCCCACGCTGCTGCCCAGGAAGACGCCTGGAAGAAGATCCTGAATTTTATGGAAAGCAATTTGAGACGGTGAATCTCCATCCTTCATAAACAGAACTGTGAAACGCTGCATTTATGTGAAAGAGATTTATATGCAGAGAACTGAGGGAGGAAAATGACATTTGTTGATCTGAGATGTGAGCACCCTCCTAGAACTGGTGTGTAGATTATTAAAGCTTCTTCGGTATCTAACTGGAGAGTTCAAGGTTTTTAACCTCTTGTGTGGTCGTTGACTTTCCACCAGTTAGTAGGAACAGAAGAAGCTTTTCTGATGGAAGCTGAAACATCTTCAGGAACCTCACTAGTCCAGTTGCCTCTCGATAACGCTTAGAAAGACAAATTTACTCTTTAGTATTGAGCAGGTTGCCGATTCTCACCGTCAGACCTCTCAGGAAATGTTGTTGCTGTTGCTTTTCTCTCCAAAAGATGGCACTGGTGGATTATCAGAGACACTATGTGCCCTTATTGTACTGTTAATAACGGTTCTTCACATGTTGTCATCATCTGTACATTTTATTTTATGCAACAAAGTCATCTTGTTAACACACTTTAGTCGCTCAGTTCCACAAAAAAAACAACAACAACCATGCAGACACTCCTGTTCCTGTGCTGCTCACGTTTTGAACGAGTAAACATGCAAACTAATAATCATGCTGGTTTGGGAGGAAGAGTTCGTGGCACGCCGAGGTAACCATGGCGATGAGGGTGATGAACTCTTTGAAGTCGATCTCCAGGTCTCCATTCTGGTCGAGATCAGAAAACAGCTCATCCAGAGTTTCGTTCTCGTGGAGTTTCTGTTCAGAGGGAGAAAATGGAATGAAAACTAATTACGTTAAACATTAAAGCAAAAACATCTGCAGCCTTCAGTAATTTGGGTGTTTTACAATTCATCATTTATTGACTGCAAATGTCCCTCCAGTTCTCCTGAACAACCCGATTTTAACTGCATCACATTTGTCTCTCAAAGTAAACACAAAAACGTCACATCCTCATTAAAGTCCATTAACTGTGTTGTTTTTGTGTGCTCATAAACATTTTAAAGACCCATAACTTACCAAGATGAAATGATTCATCTCGTTGTTGATGAGCTCTTTGAGCTCTGCTTTCCTCAGCTTACAGTTGTGACCCGAGTATTTGTGGAAAGCTCGAATGATAGTGACCATGCTGTTCTCCAGGTCCGACATGTTTTCCTTCGACGCCTATAAGCAACAATTTAAATCAGATCACGGTTCACATTTTACTCCCACACAAGGATCTCGTCATAGAAATCAATACTTTTTTGTAGGTTATATTCATGAAATTCACCGGATAGACGCATCAGTAATCGAGAATATTGTTTTATTATCATCTAGAAATGACGTCCAAATAAAATAAAATATGATTCAGTCTTTCTTACCTCCATCTGAAGAAGCTGCTCTGTCTCGTAAGGATCCAACTAAGTGCGACCGAAGGCTTATCTAACAGTGTATGGTCTGCCTCGCCCAGTGTACACTTAACGGTTTTGATCAACCACGCTGAGGCTTCTCATCCACCATCCATGACATAATGCACAACTAATGGAGATCAGTGGTCAGAGCTTTGAGCAAACACCATTTGCACTTAAAATGCCATTTGCCTGCTGTGTGCAGATTGTGTAATGTGAGCATTTTCGTATCTTCATTTGCAGCTCTGCCACTTATTGTTTGTTCACACAACTTACGTGAGTGTTCACACGTTTTGAGTATTAAGTCGTCTTTCTACATTTTTTTTTTCCAAGTAATGCTGAACAACGACTTTATGATTATGTGTAACTGCAAAGGTTTAAGTGGCTGAAAAAAAATTAAAAATGGCTGCAGAATACAATGTTTGCATCTGATGCATGTTCATTCATAAAAGTTCTTTGGACTCAAATAAGGATAGAGAATATTTTAGCTTGTGAAATAATAAATAAGAACTTTTAAATCCTGTGATTGCATCTCATTGTTTGTAAACGTATGAAGCAAAACTTAAGAGAAATAAAATTTTGAGGATGTGCATAGAAGGTTTTGGTAGGTTATTGTACAAAAAAAAAAATTTGAAATCACTAATTATATCAAAAAGTAAGGTTACAATACCCGCACTGACACTGAAAGTACATGTGTACACACCCTTTAAGTTACAAAACTACAAATGTTTGCCCTGATTTTAGCTTTAACTATAAAACATCTGAGCAAATGACATCATATAAGTTTCATGGAGCTCTTACTGTATGGCTTCTGTATTATTGCTTTGAACCACACTAGGCTCTCTATTTGTGGTCTCAGTATCTCTTAACAGGAAGTCGTGCTGGGGGGCGGGGGGGTATGGCCGATCTCTGGCTTCCCTTTCAAAAAAGCTCTACAAGGTTTATTTTACATTCATCATGACAGTCAGAATGTGGTTACAGCAACAACTACAGCAGGATGTGTTTTAAACATGAGCACGTCAGCCTTTAAATGTCAAACACAGTGTGTCTGTGGCCGTGTGCTCTGCAGAGGACAGACAGACTGCTGCTTCTTATTATTGAATCTGTAAATATGATTACTGAGGCTTAATGACTACATTACATCATATTTAAAGTGAATATGGGTTGGAAATGTGCGCTATCAATTTCCTGTCAGAAATTCACCACGCTTATTTGCTCCTGAAAGAAAAGACAAACTTACTCTGTATTATTCACATTATTCACATTATAGGCACAGATTGTGAAGACACTGCCAGAAAATGGACCCTTTAAAAAATAATAATAATAATAATTAAATCAAGTAATGGTTGAATAAATAGATATTTTCCTTTTTCTAAAAAATAATTTGTATCATCTTTCATCAATAACAAAACTGATGTAAATCCTAAATTATAAAATGTCACAGTGAAACTGACAGTTTTAAAATGTGTTATTTCTCTGGTTTCATTTTCAGTATTTCGTGTTGAAACAAGTGTCCATGTCCATTTCACATTTGGAGACAATGTTTGCTGTATTAAATGTCAGAATGGGTATCACCAAAAATATGTAAAAAGGAACAGATAAGCTAATAAATATACTGTATATAGCCAATTTCTTTATATTATTTTGTCATTTCTCTTTAAATTTTGCTGCAGGTGCTTGTCCACTTGTTTACTCCTCAGAGAGCAGAATGGATTATGATTGCCATACTGGTATATTATCAGTACAATTGTAGCGTACATTGTGATAACGACACATTTGTGTAGGCTCATCATATGTTTTGTAGAAGTAAAGTAAAAAGTATCGTGTTTGCCTCTGAAATGTTGTGAAATCAAAACTTTAAAGTACTCTGAAAGTTCCGTCTAAATCATTTTAACAGGGCTTAAAAGAAAATCAGAAAACATCTACGTACAGTCCCAAAAAGAAAAAGAGTTTTTGTTTTCGTCATGCTATCATCTGGAACATCAATTCATGCTCGTTTCCGATCTGAGAAGCTCGGATTTCAAATTGGCACCTGAACGCACCGCGCTACGTTTCCTGTTGTCTGCTCCTTGACGAACACACGCGCCGTGCTCTCTCCGGCTACGCGCCCGTCCGGACCTTGTATTTGCCGGCCTTGATGTGAGAGCACCGTCCGCCCTTCCCTTCGATAGGAGACTCGCACTGACGTAAAGAAACCAGAGCGGACGGATCCCGGCGGTAATTAAGAGCCTTAAAACCACAATTTTCCCGAAAGTCCACGTCCTCTCTGCTTCCTGTTGCTCAGATATCCGGATTTGGTGCCGGCGGCTCTGACGGGAACACAGGGACAGACGACAGGAGATTAGACTGGGTTTGGTAAGGTTTTACTCATTTTCACTGGACCGTTTTTCCACTACATTATCTAACCTCGTATGTGCGCCTGTTTATTTCAGCAGTAATGTAGCTGAGTTAACTGAAAGTGTGGGCAGGTACAGGTCAAAACAAATAAAAATAAAAATAAACAATATATTGATATTATTTCGGTTTCATTGAAGGCCTGTCTTTCCATCTCTGGAGAACACACAGAGGCTTTAATGTTGTCTTATCATGACAGCTTTCAAAAGTGTGCAGGGGTCACTCAGTAATCACCCTACTGTGCTTTTTGTGTTTTTAATCTCCCACTTCTTTGACTGTAGCATTTTTAAAGGTTTCCCCACTTTATCTTCATTTATTTGTAAATTAGCTTCACTAAACTGTTTCAGGAGGTTTGTGGGCTGCAGACTAGTGTGACTCCATGCTACATCCGTCCCACACACTCTTCTTTTTTCGGAAATGCCCTGTTTTCATTTTCAAGCTATAATTAGCTCCGTGTGTGCAAAGTGTGACTGACCTCCTTCATCTCTTTTTCTCTCAGTTTCCATCCCAGTGTCTTTGTGTTCAAGCATGGCTGATCTGCTGAGGCTGCTGCTCCGGGTGGCTGAGAAGGCCGCCAACGTGGCTCGGGTCTGCAGGCAGGAGGCTCCCCTCTTCCAGCTCCTCGTCCAGGAGAAGACCGGAGAGGACAAGAACAAGAAGTTCGTCCAGGACTTCAAGACGCTCGCCGACGTGGTGATCCAGGAGATGATCCGGCACGATGTTGGCGCTCAGGTGGGCGACATCTCCGTAACGTACAGGATGAACCAGAGTTTGAGTTGAATTTAAATTGTTTTGCATATTTCTTTCTACAGTTTCCTGAAATGGACGGATTCATTCACGGAGAGGAGTCCAACAAGTTTGAAAACGGGCTTGGTAATCGCTTCATATTACACATAACACGCTACGTGCCCAGCAGAAAACGGTTCGCTAAGATTGATTTGAAGATGTGCAGTCAAATCAGGGTGGATCCAGCAAGAACAACATCATCACACAGTTACACACATTTATATCCAGACGCTGCTCGGTACGACTGCAGCCTGAACAGCCACCGAGCAGCTGTACTGGAGAACAGCTTTGCTCAGGAGGACGTCATCAGTCCCTTCAGGAAATCAGACAATTAATGTAAAAGTCAACCAATCTCTGCAATATTCCCCAAATTAAGATTCCTCAATAGAAACTCTGCTGAAGCCATTTAGGCTCAAAGTAAATCTTTCCATTGCTTTATGAAAAAAGATGAACTCCTCCTTTACAGTCAGCACGGATCTTCAACTCCTCTCACCATCAAAACAAACCACGTGTCTAATTTTACCGCAAAAAAACAAAACTACTAAAATATATAATGTCAAAAAAATGTGTTGATTGTTTTGGGCTGAAGAAGATTGAAGCTTCTATCCAATAAAAAAAATACAAAAAACTGGTTCTACAAGGTTAACACGTAATAGATACACGGACAACACCACCTGTCATAATGATCTGCACCTGAATCTAACAAAGCCAACACATCAATGCGTCACTGTTCAAATATGTCAGCCTGCTGCAGCTCGCACTGTTTAAACATTTCAAGAAGGTTTCCTGTGACGTGATCGAAGCTTCACCGGCTCTGCGTCTCCAGGAGAGAGCGTGACGGTCACGGTGTGCCGAACGGAGGAGGAGACGGCGACGCTTCTGGCCTCGGTGCTGGACGGCGACCGCACGGCGGCGTCTCTGCTGGCTCGAGCCATCCACCGAGACCCGGCCACCATCGAGGCCAACACGGACGGCCTGGCGGTTCCCCTCAGCCCCTCTGAGCTCGGCATCTGGATCGACCCCATCGGTGAGCGCCCGCTGTTCGTGTTTCATCTCCTTCAAACACGCTGAAGACGAAGAGAGCTGAACGTTTTTTTTTTTTACTCTTCACTTTTTGCTTAAGATGCCACCAGCCAGTACATCGAGGGCCGGGAGGAGGTGCTGGAGGAGGGCCACCTGTCTCCTTCGGGTCTGCACTGCGCGTTGGTTCTGATCGGGGTTTACCTGCGGAGCACCGGAGAGCCGGTCATGGGCGTCATCAACCAGCCGTTCAACCACAAAGACCCGGCGGGGAGGAGGTGAGTTCATGCGCCGGAGACAAAACGGGAAAAGTTTGATCACAGGTCACAAGTTTAAACATTCAGCCGTCGGTCGCTGCATTTATACACAACCTCGTAGGACGCTTTTATTTTGAAAGTCAGAAAATAATGCATTTTCAGTTTCTCTGAATGAGGCTTTCATCATAAAAGCAAATTGTTCTCCCACATTTTCACCACAATTCTTGACTTTATGAAGTTTTTTAAAGTTTTTTTTAAAGCCTTTCTATGACAGACTGTCTGCAGCTCAGCCTGATTGAACATCACAGCCTGCAGCCTCCACGTTTAATCTGACGGCCTTCACGTCACATTTGTCTTAAAGAAACGTCAGTAATGTTTTCTGTAAACCTGAACTCGACCTTTCATTTTTTGTCTCCGGAGCTCCTTGTTATTCCCGTCCGTGGCCAGAACTCGTGCTTTAAGCTGTCAAATCATTTTGCATCAGGTTTCAAGGAAAAAAAAATGAGCTGAATGAATGCTGACTTATATACCCTACATGTCAAACCAATCATCTTTTATTTAGATGATTGTTAGAAAAATTACTCGGAGGCTGGATTCAAAATCAAACACATCGGACATTTATTCTTGCAAGAAGGAGCAAATACATGTACACTCAAAGAAGGATGTCCAGCAATGCTCAACGTCTCTCCTCCGTAGGGCAGCTTTTATACAGTGTGACAAGCAGTTGACAGTCACCCCCATTTCCTTTGGAACTGCTTTCGTATGGTGATACTGAGTTGGTTGTAGGTCACAAGATAAGGACACAGTGGACTCGTCAATTAGATACCGAAAAGGAAACAAAAGAAACTTTCCGGAGCCACTTGCAAATAAGATGAGACAATCTTATTTTCTTTCCATCAATGATTCAGACTCCTCGATAAAACTCCTGAACCACCATATAAATAAAGCCGACAAAGTTTCTACTTGCATTTAAATTTCACCTTAAATTCACTCAGAACCAGATTTTAGTGGATCCCTGACAGACATGGTTTATCCAGCTCGACAAGAACGGAAGGCATCTCAGCGAATGGTGAAGTCCTCCAGGCAGCTTCACCTGTTTGAGTGAAGACGAGCCTGCAATGGACAGACGTCTCCGCTGAAGTCAAATATTCTGACCTCCCCACTGATTCTTTGCAGCTGGAGGGGAAAGCACTTCTGGGGCGTGTCCTGCGGCAGCGTCAACGTCTGCTCGGTGTCCCGGCCAGAAGGTGGACCGGACGGGCGGCTGTCTGCGGTGCTGAGCTCCAGCGAGAAGCCGGTGGTGAAGGAAGCCCTGACCTCGCTGTGCGGCCCGGACAAGCTCATCTACGCCTCTGGAGCCGGCTACAAGATCCTGTGCGTCATTCAGGGTCTCGCCGACGTTTACGTCCTCTCGGAGGGAAGCACCTTCAAGTGGGACTCCTGCGCCCCTCACGCCCTGCTCCGGGCCCTCGGAGGGGGGGTCGTGGACTTGAAGAATACTCTGCGCTCCACCTGCGGGGCGCAGGATCACGAGACAGAACTGACCTATCACCAGCCGTACACCGAGTGCAAGGGAGCCGACCGCTGGGCCAATCACGGCGGCCTGGTGGCGTATCGAGACTGTTCTCAGCTGCGCAGCGTCGTCGCGGCGCTGAAAGGGAAACTGTAGGTGGAAGAGCAGCAGATGCAGTCGGCACACGCTGACGTGGTCGTGGCTGCAGATATGATCGTATTCATGTTTTATATATTAGTGGAGAAAGAAGGGCGGGAATAGACGGTGAAATATTTTAATCGTAAATGCTACTGTCATATTTTGAATCAGATTTATATGCAAATGTACATATTGCAAAGTGAATATCAGGCCTGGGCCAAATCATATCCACCAATTCTGTTTGGTTTTAAGTCCAAGCTGGAGCTGTTAAGAGGGTTTGTGCACGACCGGGTGTGTGTGTGTGTGTGTGTGGGAGGGGGGGGGGGGTGTTGAGCTACACAAAATTTAATTAATAAGATTTACTTGGAAAACATTTATTGTGATTCTCACACGGATGCAAGCACTCAAAACTCCAGCAATAGTTGCAGTATGTAGAACAACTTTCACGTTATCTTGTTTCTACAGTATCCAGCTGTGCAGTATTTATTCTTAAAGCAAACCAACCAAAGTCTGTCACTGAGTGATGAAGTTTATCAGCTGAACGCTGCGACTTCTTGTATCAGTTTCAAAATAAAAGCCCTTTAGGTTTTTACACACGGTTTAATCTTGTTTGAAAATAAAAAACAAAAACAAAGCAGGAGATTTTCATGAACTAAACAGTTAAATCGAAAATATGCAGAAGCCTCTGTTGCTCTCAAGATCAGACAAAGTAAACATTATTTGTGAATGTGATTTGGCTCAAACCTGCTCAGCTTTTATTAAATGTTGCAAAGACTTTTATCAGCTTCTGTCCATGTTGTCCCGTGTAGAGTTTGTGATCGTTTAACGAGGAAGCTCTAGTGCTCACTGCTGGACAGCTGAGGAACACTTCACTGCTCGAGGAAAGATAACGTGGCATCACAACACGGCTTCTCTGAATTGCAGTTATGAATGTGATTTTATACAAAAAATGGCCACCTTTATCAAAAAGGCTGTGACAAGTGGCCGGTGTGAACCTCGTCGGAGCAGCTGCAGGGATCTGCACCTCTCTGAAACAACTCCTTGTAAGGAGCAGCGGGCTGCACGTGCCCGGCCTCTTTTCACAGCCACAGCGCTGTCGGTTCAAGGTCAGAGAGTGGAAAAGCCATATGAGGTAAAACAGGGACACACCGAGTCCTTTTCAGCGCCGGCTTACAGTAAAATGAAATATTAAGCCGGTTTGAAGGACGGGACGTCTGCGGGGTCGCGGGCTGCTCCGAGGGCTCAAACAGATTCTTATCACAGCGCAGACCTGCGGAGGCTCACGTTCACTCCAACATCTGCATGTTCACACCGCACACGTTGATATGCAACCGAGAGATCGTTTGGGCATAATGAGCAGAAAGCAGAACAAACATATGTGCATATAGGAAATCATCTTTATTTTGAAAACCAGAGAAAGCGGGGGAAAGAAACCCAACAGTGATATTTGAAAACTGTCTGCCAGCCAGGGAACTCGCCTCCTAATTCCCTACAAAAAACCCTGATGATTGTCAGATATATATTTTTTTGCAATAATTCTGCATATTCTGTTAAGAACCTGAAAGAAAAAAAAGAAAAAAAAGAAATCGGAAGTGTTGGGTCTTTCGTTGTCTTGTTGGACTCTGAACTGCTACCTTTAACTTACAGCGCTGCACAGTCACAAGTGGAGGAGAGAAACATGTTATTGTTCAACACGATCACCAGTTTCCTCGACGGGGACTGAAGCAGATCGCTGATGGTGGGTGATGACCTGAAAATGTGGGTGAAAACCTGAAGGACAAAATCTACTAAATTTGGGAAAGAAATCCGAATTTAATCCTCTTGGCTCTAATTTGTCTGGAACCTGCTTTCGTATTTGTTTTTTTTTCAAGGTGAAACTAAATCCAGGACGGGTTTTTAAATTGAAACAAAGGACCCATTTGAGTTCACAAACTCAATCCGTGTCTGGAAAACTGGTCGGATACACGAAGCAAAAAAACATATGACACATGAAGAGCAGCATGGCAAGCTTGTTCTGATTAAATAACCTCAAACAAACATTTGAAACAAGGGCTCCTTTCAAACTCCCAGACAAACCCACACCAGGCATCGCAATGCCATTAAAATAGTTCCCATACTTCCTCCAGAGTGCCAACCAGAGTGTAATGGTTGTGAAATAAAAGTGATGTTTTTCCCCCCAAAAAACTGTCACTCATTTAACATTCAAATTCCACCAAAAGAAAAAATATATATCTTCATTTGCAAGTGAGCTGTTAGCTTAGCGTGCTACACCTCCTACTCAGCTGCAGCTGGAGGAGTCTGGTCAGGCTTAATCACTGTTCACTATCCCTCTGATGGTAATACAGTGGTGGGTGTGCAAATTAAGACAAAAGGAAAAAATAAAACAATGAACGTGGTACTTATTCATCATCGCAAACTGACATCAAAAAAATTAAATAAAAATAGCCTTTATCGAATGCCTAATCAGATAATTGCCATATCACTACAATCTTCACGTCAGGTGTAAACAATGACAGCTCTGCTCTCTCTAATCAGAGATTAAGGTGTATTTCGATGCAAGTCAATGAATCCAACCCAGCATACAACCGATTTATCATCTTTCTGACCCCTTTTATGACGAGGAACTGCGGAGGGGAGCTTCAAAGAGGTCAGGTGTTTAGATTTTGATCACACGTTCTATGGACTAATAAGAACCGTGTCGAGGTTACAACCAGAAGAAACCGTCTCAGGAAGCACTGAGGCGACACCACACACTGAAACCAGATAAATGTCCAACGTAACAAGCGTGGAAAATTAGAAACAAATCCGATGTGATCGATTCACACTGAGTCGCCGCCTTTCTCATTTCTTTCTTTCAGCTGACTCGTCCCGATCTGGGTGACACTCGCACCTCGGTCAAAGCTACCAAACTTCACAACTGGCATAAAATGGCACTGAACAAGTAAAACCTTAACGCGAGCTGTCAAAATGTAAATGACTGAACCGTTAAGTTTTTCAGTAGCTGCCTGAACAATGATGCAAATCAACTGCTGCAGCGAAAACACTTTTTTTTTTATTAACCGTTTTCAACTTCCTGTATTTATTTTGTCAACATGAGGTGTCAGTGCTGATGGAAAATTAGTTTCCTTTAATTGTGCACAATTTCCAATTTAAAACTACATTTGAGACTCAAGCAGCTGTTTGTTCTGTTCGGTAGATTTGTTAAATTGTCACAAACATTTTAGTTTCCTGTCTTTACAGATTTTGATCGTCTGTCTGAGGTATTATACGAGATATTTAATTTCTAAATGGAGTGCTAGGTTTGAGTGGTTTTAATGCACGGTGTGATTCTCTGGTAACGGCCACACAAATACCTGAAACAATTCAAGCACATCTGCTTTTAGTCTGAGTGAAAAGACTTTGTATGTGATGTTCTGTACTTTCTACACATTACCATTTAACCACTGTAGAAAGCTCCAGTGAACATTTAATTCAACTGTTTTTAAGAGGTAAGTTTCACTTTTGTATTTAGAATACAAATAGCTTTGTGTTTGTGTGCATGCAACCAGAAACACACCGTGCCCTCTGATTTAATTAAAAAAAAAAAAAAGGTCACTTTAAGGCTGCGTAGAGAAATTATTCAGCGAAAAGTCAAAAACCACGATGCATTTGAGTGATTAACGTGTCGCGTGTTTTAGTTCAGCCGTGGTTCAGATGGGTCTGGTTGGTTGGGATTCGTTCTTTTGAAACCTGGTGGGCGAGCTGCAGCTCCAGGAGAAGACCCACATGCCACTAACAACAGTAACACTGACATCATGAAGCTTATCCTCATTTCTCCATGACAGAGATCCACAACTGTCACAACTCTGCGTGGAGCCGATGTCTTCAACTAACCTCATACAAAACACTAACAACAAAAAGCGAGAGAACCGAAGTGTTAAAATGCAGGTGAGTAAATCATGCAGTGAAGGATTTGGCAGGAAGTTATGAAAAGGAAAATGTTTCACTACAGCATCCCGATGAGGATTTCAATTTCAAGGCTACAGTTGTCTTTAAGACCAACAAAACAAAAGTATGGTGAATTGAGAGGTAAAGCACCATCATTGCCACCTTCAGCCCTCCTTCAATACTTGTATTCAGTCCACAGGCTCCCCTTCATAATCCAGTCTCTCCCTCTGCTCTGGCTGATCTGACCTCGGTGAACCCTCTCCAGTCCAGATCGTGGCATGCCAGCAGGCAGGCGAGAGACAAACATGGCCATTATTTATTGTGTCCCTGTGTTGCTATTTCGATACACTAACAAGTCAACAGGCTTCACCTCTGGAAGGGTTTGCGGACCTTCTTCCTCCTCCTCGGGGGTTTGCCGCTCTCGGCCCACGTCTCGTTGGACTCGGGCCGCTGACCCCCCGGCATGTAGAAACCCGTCGGACCCGGGGGAGGGGAGAACGGAGGCGCTCCGGCTCCAGGTGGGGGGTGGTGAGGCGGACCCGGAGGGAAGAAGCTTCCGTTGGCGGCCCCGTCGCTCGGCGGTCCTCCCTTGAAGATCCGGTTGAAGAAGTCCTGCAGGTCGGCGGGGTTGGTCGGCCCGGCGGCGTGCTCTGGGGGCGGCCTGGAAGGACACGTGGAAATCGTTTTTGGGGATCATTTGTGCCGGAGTGAAATGTTGCTCTTCTCTGCTTTTAAAGAGGCTCATGTGACAACAGCGTCTGAACACAATAAATTAGAGGCCAACTAGGCATGACGCTGCTATATCTAAACAAAGTAATGTCTACATTCATTAAAAAATATAAATAGTATAGTCGACTTCCTAATCCCTAAAATACACAACACAAGGGGGAGCTCCTGCTGTACCACATACAGCAGGATGCAAGTAAAAACACACATTTATGAAATTCAGATGACAAATAGAAATCATCAAAATTAAGTTCATATATTTACATGTTCACATGTAAATGAAAATCACAAAGTCACGTTATTTCTCTTTAAAATATGTCATAATGTTGTTTCATTTACTGCAATACTGCCTAAATATTTAAACTTTCACAGCACCACACGTGAAAAAGGAAAACCTTTGCATCTGTTACTGATGTTTGCTTCTATGGCAGATGTGTAAAAAACAGTATGAATACATCTGAGGCTTCATGTCGAAGAGGAGGATTTAATAATGCATGTTGTGAACCCATGGAGTCATAACAACAAATCCAAGTATGAATGTAAAAATGATAAAAGGTGCCCTTCTGGTGTCCATGACAACCCGTTGGTGCAGCTGCGGGAACGTACCTGGGTCGTGTGGCGTTGCTGTTGTTCTTTGAACCGAAGGAGATGTGATACGGTACACGGTGCGTGTCGGGGGAAATGCCTATTCTTTGGCAGCCTGCCCACTCTGAAAACATGACAGCATCACAGCAGGTCACATGACTGAGGGTGGGGAGGGGGGGGGGGGGGGGGGGGGGGGAGAGAAAATCCCCCCCCCCCCCCCAAAAAAAAACAACATGAGGCTTTTCTTTCTCCTGTGGAGGCGTCGAGGGACAGATACCGATCAAGAAAGAGCTCATGCAAACTACAGAATGAGTTGCCGATGACTCGGTCAGATAACCTTTAAATAACAGCTGGTGTTCACCTGTAATATCATACACTTTCCCATCCATACAGGCAAAGTATGTGATGCGTAGGCCCAGCATGCTGGACTCCGCCCACAGGTCGCCCTCCTCCGCGCTGTGGCAGCGGTTGCATTCGGCACAGAACCGCGCCTCAGCAGGTTCACGATCCATCTCGAACCGCCTGCGCACACGCACACGCGCGTGTACACACACACGCACACGCACGCACACACACACACACACACACACACACACACACACACACACACACACACACATCCCGAAGGAAACACGACACGATTCAGCTACAGTATGTTTAACCTCAGACTACTGAGGAAGTGACACTAATACGGTTCTGTGATGATGATGATGATGACGATGGATGACGATGGATGACGATGATGGTGAGTGTGTAGCGACTTACTTGTGCTTGCCTTCACACTTAGTACACATCATGGTGTTCATGGCTTCCTTCAGGTCATCCTGCAGTTTAGTGAGGAACTCGTTCATGGATTTTGAGAGCTCAGTTGCTGCCATGCGCTTCCTGTGTGGGAGTGAAACAGACCGGCAGGTAATACAGGACAACAGGTGAGAAGTCAAACACACTGAATCCAAGAATCATTTTAGGGCAGTTAAAAGTCATCCGGATGGAAAAAAGATTTACATTTCAAAACAGCACGCCGTCTTTTTACTGTTTTGACAAAATGTCACTATTGTGTATGAATGGAAAGTAATAAATAAATAATAAATATCCTGAAGATTGCAATGGAAAGTAAACTTTAAGTTGCCTAAGAATGATTATTGCATCAGAATAACTGTAAAAAAAAAAAAAAAAACAGGAAAAACAAAACAACTAAATAATTGTTTATGATTGAAAAATATTTCTTCCTTTTGTACTATTATTGTGAAATTAGCCTTTTTTGCCAGATTTTCTGTGTACTCACAACTCGTACTCTCGTCGTGTCTCTGGGTTACTGACGATATCCCAGGCAGCCCTCAGTACTTTGAACGCCTCTCCAGCTCGTGGGTGTTTATTCTTGTCTGGATGGACCTGAAAGAGAACGGACAGCAGAATGGCTTGGATGAGTAAAGCAGAAAAACTCAGAAAACATGTATTTGTTGTTACTGCGGGCGGCCGATAGTAGAAAATGGAAGCACACAAGCACTTCTGATGCTCACGTGAGCGCCGCACACACACCTGGACAGCCAGCTGTCGGTAGGCCTTCTTCAGCTCGGTCTCGGTGGCGTGCACCTCGACGCCGAGCACCGTAAAGGGGTCGAGCTCGTCCTCGGGCACCTCGGCCAACGCCAGCAGTCTCTCCAGCTCCTGGCCCGGCTGAGCTCTCCCCGCTCTGCCCGGCGACTCCGGCGTGGACGGAGGGATGCGGCCGTCCCTCCTGAACAGGCTTCGGCCTCTTTCCAGCAGGGACGCCATCCTCTTCACAAACCTCGACTCCTGAAAAGCTGTCCAGTAGCGTTTCCCCCTCTCTCCACCAACGCGGACCAACAGCCCCTTCGCCCACTGGGAGCCGAGAATAAACAAAGCGCAGGAAAGTCCGAAACAAGTTAAGGCAGCCGTCTTTACCCACTTCACCGCCCAAACAACTTTATCCAGCAGGTCCGCTCCCGCGCACTTCGCCCAATTCAGAACACGACTCGCATCCGCCTTCATCCCCGGTACGTCAGTCATCTTTACAAACAGCCGCTGCCCAAAGTTGTAAAGTTTCACAACTCCGGTCTCCACTCCGACTCCACAGTTGTGAGTTAATGTGACAATAATCTCAATCAGCATGTGGATGCACGAGATGCACCACAAGCTCACCGACTCCGACAGCATCTCCTTGAACGCTAAGACGAGCTGGTTTCCCGTCCGCCTGCGGCCGCGGCTCTGCTGGTGGTGGTGGTGGTTACGCCGGCGGGTCTGCTTGTGCCGACCGCCGCTCGACACGACGTTTCCTTTCTGAATGGAGGAAAAAGCGCTCTGGCCGCTCTGCTCTAAAAGGGATCCGCCGCTCCTCAGTTTGCACCTCCTTCCACCTGCCACGTTCCTCCAACCAGACTCCCCGTTCATGTGCTGCTCCTTTGCAGCTTCGTCCTCTTCTTGATTTATAAGCTGCGAGCTCTCGTCATCTGCAGTCTTGTCCTCCTCAAACCCATCCGAGACCTCCTCCGTGTCCTCTTTGGCCTCCGTGGATCCACAATACTCTGCTTCACCAATTGCAGAGTCTTGCGGAGTGCCCGGGTTCGGCGTTTCCTGAGATTCGGCTGTTTTTTCCTCCGGCTCGCAGTCGTCCTCAGTCTCTCTGGCCTCCCACTGCCGAGAACGGGTCACCGAGGCAGAAACACCATCAGGGACCTCCTCGTCGTTGTCCGTAACCTCCGTCTCTTTCTCGGCCGCTTCCCTCTCCATGTTGCTTACAGCTGATTGATTCAGGCGCTGCCAAGTTGGGATATCATGGAAGTTCCTAAATCCATAATCTGTGGCAACATTTTCCCCAGACTCTCAGAAACAGGTGAGACTGGGGGGTCCTAAGGGTCAGGCTGGGGTCCACCATGTCAGCAGCGACCTCTGGGCATCATCAGGCTTTCACACAGCTCACATGATGCACTGCGTCACCTGAAAAGCAACATTTCAGTATAAATCAAAAGTCGTTTACATCCGTAAGCAGGCTTGACAGAAAAGAAGAACAGCGGGGATTTTGCCATCTCGTTTACACTGTGGCAGCTTCTTTCTTTTTTGGGGGGCCAATATGAAATATTAATAAGCTTTGTCATGCATTTGAATCACTCTAATATCCAAAACCCAAAATTTGCAATCGAGATATTTAAGCTGTAAAACTGTTTTTCGACTTGATATCCAGACAGTGTATCGAATCAGAGTTTACAGATATCTCGATATTAAAATGACATGTCACCGATTCACTTCCTTCACATCACACCTCTAAAAAGCAGAAGAGCTGTAACGCTCCCCGATTATCCAAGTGATCAAAAATGAACAAACTTTACATTTCAGCACTTTTAAACCTCTTGTAAGGTAAGAAACTGCAGCTTTCCTCCGTTTCACGTGAAAGCTAAATATTGTGTTTGTTTGTTTGTTTTACTGTTGAAGCGATAAAAGAAGACATCAGAGGACGTGGCCTCGGACTCTGGGAAGTTGTGACAGGCATTTTTCACTTCAGACAAAACTAATCCTGATCATGATGAAGGTAAGTGTTGGTTGCAGCCCTGCGGGCCAAATCTTTACCGCGTTTGGGCACGAATACAAAACAAAATGTTGTTTTTGTATAACTGCTGCCGCCGCAGCCTTCATTTAATGTTCAACTTACATGCGATGGAGCTACATGACCTTATCTGTCCCGCCGATGTCGAGGTGAGTCGTCGGAGACACGCG